>NC_133331.1:7113404-7450202 GCF_042186555.1 Aquarana catesbeiana
ACAAGGTTTGGAGGGGGGCCACACTGGGCCCCTGGAGCATGGTTACAGTTTCCATTGCGACCCCTCAAGTTCCCTCCTTGATTATTTTTTTTTTCGCAAAATCTACACAATTAACAGCTGTTCCTGAACTTACCATTCATTTCTGAAGCCCAAAAAAAGTTCCATAATGTTTATTTATTTTTTTATTTTTTTTCTTGACATTCTGTAGCAAAACCAATGGAAATTTGGCTTGTATTGCACTTTTTCATCAACCCCCTTAAAGTACATATTAGTGCAGTAGAATGTAGATATTTGAATTTTATGTGTACTGCGTGCCGGGTACTCTTGGTTGCTCCAAAACTCCATATGATTCTTTTTTTGTTAGTCTCGACAGTGAAATAGCCGTGGTGTGCTCCATCGTAATACCGAGATTTTCCCCAGTCAGAACATAGATAATTGGAGCCTATGGATTATAAAATGAAGAATGGAGCTGATTGACGCCATTATGTCCAATGATTTTCCCTCAACAAATGTCATGTCCCCGAGTGCTAGAAATGAGCTGATAATGGTAGTTGCCATACGAAACATAGCAGCCTGACAGCTATTCCCGGAGGGTCAATTACCCCAGACTTTACTGTATTATAGCCTCATTATGGCTCCTTTCATACAAGAGCCTCTACAGACGTCAACACAAATCAACAATAATCCCCTACAAAGCCTGCTGGAATGTTAACCAGGGTTTTTCCAAGCATATCAGGGCAAAAAAGTTATGAAAACTAGAGAAAAGAAAGGTTACCTCGAGTTCAGAGGTCTCCAAATTGCGGCTCAGGGGCCAGATGTGGCCCTTTGCTTGCCTTTATCCAGCCCTTGGGGCATTATTCCTCTCACTGATACAATGGTCACTGATACCAACAATAGGGCACTATTCCTTTCACTGACACCAATGATGGGGCACTATTTGTCCCACTTATACCAATGATGGGGCACTATTCCTCCCACTGATACCAATGATGGGGCACTATTCTTCCCACTGACACCAATGATGGGGCACTATTCCTCCCACTGATACCAATGATGAGACACTATTCCTCTCACTGATACCAATGATGGGGCACTATTCCTCCCACTGATACCAATGATGAGACACTATTCCTCCCACTGATACCAATGATGAGACACTATTCCTCTCACTGATACCAATGATGGGGCACTATTCCTCCCACTGATACCAATGATGGGGCACTATTCCTCCCACTGATACCAATGATGGGGCACTATTCCTCCCACTGATACCAATGATGAGACACTATTCCTCTCACTGATACCAATGATGGGGCACTATTCCTCCCACTGATACCAATGATGAGACACTATTCCTCTCACTGATACCAATGATGGGGCACTATTCCTCCCACTGATACCAATGATGAGACACTATTCCTCCCACTGATACCAATGATGAGACACTATTCCTCTCACTGATACCAATGATGGGGCACTATTCCTCCCACTGATACCAATGATGAGACACTATTCCTCCCACTGATACCAATGATGGGGCACTATTCCTCCCACTGATACCAATGATGAGACACTATTCCTCTCACTGATACCAATGATGGGGCACTATTCCTCCCACTGATACCAATGATGAGACACTATTCCTCTCACTGACACCAATGATGGGGCACTATTCCTCCCACTGATACCAATGATGGGGCTCTATTCCTCCCACTGATACCAATGATGAGACACTATTCCTCCCACTGACACCATTGATGGGACACTATTCCTCCCACTGACATCAATGATGGGGCACTATTCCTCCCACTGACACCAATGATGGCGCACTATTCCTCCCACTGACACCATTAATGGGACACTATTCCTCCCACTGACACCAATGATGGGGCACTATTCCTCCCACTGACACCATTGATGGGACACTATTCCTCCCACTGACACCAATGATGGGGCACTATTCCTCCCACTGATACCAATGATGGGACACTATTCCTCCCACTGACACCAATGATGGGGCACTATTCCTCCCACTGATACCAATGATGGGGCACTATTCCTCCCACTGACACCAATGATTGGGCACTATTCCTCTCACTGACACCAGTGATGGGGCACTATTCCTCCCACTGACACCAATGATGGGGCACTATTCCTCCCACTGATACCAGTGATGGGACACTATTCCTCCCACTGACACCAATGATGGGGCACTATTCCTCCCACTGACACCAATGATTGGGCACTATTCCTCTCACTGACACCAGTGATGGGGCACTATTCCTCTCACTAACACCAATTATGGGGCACTATTGCTCCCACTGATACCAATGATGGGGTACTACTCCTTCCCATGATACCAACAATAGGGCAATACACCTTCCCCCAAATAATACCAACAATGGGGCACTATTCCTCCCACTGACACCAATGATGGGGCACTATTCCTCCCACTGATACCAGTGATGGGACACTATTCCTCCCACTGACACCAATGATGGGGCACTATTCCTCCCACTGATACCAATGATGGGACACTATTCCTCCCACTGACACCAATGATGGGGCACTATTCCTCCCACTGACACCAATGATGGGACACTATTCCTCCCACTGACACCAATGATTGGGCACTATTCCTCTCACTGACACCAGTGATGGGGCACTATTCCTCCCACTGACACCAATGATGGGGCACTATTCCTCCCACTGATACCAGTGATGGGACACTATTCCTCCCACTGACACCAATGATGGGGCACTATTCCTCCCACTGACACCAATGATTGGGCACTATTCCTCTCACTGACACCAGTGATGGGGCACTATTCCTCTCACTAACACCAATTATGGGGCACTATTGCTCCCACTGATACCAATGATGGGGTACTACTCCTTCCCATGATACCAACAATAGGGCAATACACCTTCCCCCAAATAATACCAACAATGGGGCATTTTCTACTCCCACTGGCCAGTCTGGCCCCCTTGAAGTCTGAAGGACCGTAAACTGGCCCTTTGTTTAGAAAGTTTGGAGACCCCCTGCTCTAGTTAAAAATCAAACAGAGAAGTGAAAGAGCTTGGTCATACAAACCCCCTTATAACTGCAGGGAGACCCCTCAGACATCTTCAATTATTTGATTTTTTATCAATCTGTTCTTTTTCCCAGGAGACAAAGTACATGGTAGTACCTTGTCCTATCATCCTACCTGCTGTCTAAGGCTAGCTGTGAGATTGAAAATGGCGCCCCCTTCTGCTTCCATGGCCGTCTGACAATGCAAGAAGATGGCCCCTCCGCCATATTGTACCCCACTCCATGCTAGAAGCCTCCACATGACATTCCTGGCCATTGAGCTTTATAACCCAAGGAAAGAATGTCTACACGTGTGAGAAGAATTGCTGCACTTTACTGATAGAATTCAGGAAATGGCATAACAGTCACATCACATTGACATACAGTGCCTTGAAAAAGTATTCCTACCCCTTCAAATTTTCCAAATTTTGTCATGTTACAACCAAAAACTGAAAATTTTGGGGATTTTATGTGATGGACCAACACAAAGTGGCACATAATTGTGAAGTAGAAGGAAAATGATAAATGATTTTCAACATATTTCACAAATAAATATGTGAAAAGTGTGGGGGGGGTACATTTGTATGGCGCCCCCCGGAGTCAATACTTTGTAGAACCCCCTTTCTCTACAAGTCTTTTTGGGGGTGTCTCTACCAGCTTTGCACATCTAGAGAGGGACATTTTTGCCCATTCTTCTTTGTAAAATATCTCAAGCTCTGTCAGATTGGATGGAGAGCGTCTGTGAACAGCAATTTTCAAGTCTTACCACAGATTCTCAATGGGATTTAGGTCTGGACTGTGACTGGGCCATTCTAACACATGACTATGCTTTGATCTAAACCATTCCATTGTAGCTCTGGCTGGATGTTTCAGGTCGTTGTCCTGCTGGAAGGTGAACCTCCGCCCCAGTCTCAAGTCTTCTGCAGACACTAATGCCCCGTACACACGGTCGGACATTGATTGGACATTCCGACAACAAAAGTCTAGGATTTTTTCCGACGGATGTTGGCTCAAACTTGTCTTGCATACACACGGTCACACAAAGTTGTCGGAAAATCCGATCATTCTGAACGCGGTGACGTAAAACACGAACGTTGGGACTATAAACGGGTAGCCAATAGCTTTCATCTCTTTATTTATTCTGAGCATGCGTGGCACTTTGTGCGTCGGATTTGTGTACACACGATCGGAAATTCCGACAACGGATTTTGTTGTCGGAAAATTTTATAGCAAGCTCTCAAACTTTGTGTGTCGGAAAATCCGATGGAAAATGTGTGATGGAGCCTACACATGGTCGGAATTTCCGACAGCAAGGTCCTATCACACATTTTCCGTCGGAAAATCCGACCGTGTGAACGGTGCATAACAGGTTTTCTTCTAAGATTGTCCTGTATTTGTCTCCATCCATCTTCCCATCAACTCTGACCAGCTTCCCTGTCCCTGCTGAAGAAAAGCATCCCCACCACATGATGCTGTCACCACCATGTTTCACGGTGGGGATGGTGTGTTCAGGGTGATGTGCAGTGTTAGTTTTCCCCCACACATAGTGTTTTGCTTTTAGGCCAAAAAGTTGAATTTTGGTCTCATCTGACCAGATCACCTTCTTCCACATGTTTGCTGTGTCCTCCACATGGCTTCTCACAAACTACAAACAGGACTTCTTATGACTTTCTTTCACCAATGTCTTTCTTCTTGTCACTCTTCCATAAAGGGCAGATTTGTGGAGAACACGACTAATAGTTGTCCTGTGGACAGATTCTCCCACCTGAGCTGTGGATCTCTGCAGCTCCTCCAGAGTTACCATGGACCTCTTGGCTCTTCTCTGATGAATGTTCTCCTTGCCCGGCTGGTCAGTTTAGGTGGACGGCCATGTCTTGGTAGGTTTGCGGTTGTGCCATACTCTTTCCATTTTCTGGATGATGGATTGAACAGAGCTCCGTGAGATGTTCAAAGCTTTGGATTTTTTTTATAACATAACCCTGCTTTATACTTCTCCACAACTTTATCCCTGACCTGTCTGGTGTGTTCCTTGGCCTTCATGATGCTGTTTGTTCACTAAGGTTCTCTAACAAACCTCTGAGGACTTCACAAAACAGCCATATTTATAATGAGATTAAATTACACACAGGTGGGCTCTATTTACAAATTAGGTGATGTCTGAAGTAGAGGTGTAACTAGAACCCTCAGGGCCCCGATGCAAGAAACCATGATGTGCCCCCCATTCCATCTGAGCCCCAGGCTTCCAATTTTGGAAGGGCGTCCATGGACATGCTCCCAGAACCCTGCTTCCCGCGTGCCCCCTGGGACGTGCATCCAGTGCAATCACAGCGGCCCTTTACAATGTGATCAGCTGATCACATGTAAACAGACTTGCTGGTTATAAGCAGTGCAGCCTATTAGTGCCACTTACCAGTGCTCATCAATGCCGCCTATTAGTGCCCATCAGTCTGTCTATCAGTGGCGCCTATCAGTGCTCATCAATGCCGCCTATCAGTGCCCATCAATTCCGCTTATCAGTGTTCATCAATGGCGCCTATCAGCGTCCATCAGTGTTCATCAATGGCGCCTATCAGCGTCCATCAGTGTTCATCAATGGCGCCTATCAGCGTCCATCAGTGCCGCCTACCAGTGCCCATGAGTGCTCATCAATGCGACCTATCACACTACTATTAGTGCCCATCAGTGCTCCTTATCATTGTTCAATGTTCATCAGTGTGACCTATCAGTGCTCATCCATGCCGCCTATCAGTGTCACATATCAGTGCTCATTAATGCCACCTATCAGCATCTATCAGTGCCCATCAGTGCTGCCTATCAGTGCTCAATGTTCATCAGTGCGACCTCTCAGTGCTCATCAGTGCTGCCTATCAGTGCCATCTATCAGTGCCTTCTATCAGTGCCACCAGAGACGTCGCTTGAAGCTTGTGGGCCCGATGCAAAGGTTGACCTGGGCCCCCCCACTACTTCCAACGTGTGTGCAGATACATCCACCGCACGCCAAGATACTCAAAGTGGCTTAAGAGTTTTGAGTTCCCAGAGTTCCTCTTTACAGCAGAGGACAGGGATCACCCCTTGAGAATCAGAGGACAGGGATCACCGCTGGAGAATCAGAGGACAGGGATCACCGCTGGAGAATCAGAGGACAGGGATCACCGCTGGAGAATCAGAGGACAGGGATCACCGCTGGAGAATCAGAGGACAGGGATCACCCCTGGAGAATCAGAGGACAGGGATCACCGCTGGAGAATCAGAGGACAGTGATCACCGCTGGAGAATCAGAGGACAGGGATCACCCCTGGAGAATCAGAGGACAGGGATCACCGCTGGAGAATCAGAGGACAGGGATCACCCCTGGAGAATCAGAGGACAGGGATCACCGCTGGAGAATCAGAGGACAGGGATCACCCCTGGAGAATCAGAGAACAGGGATCACCGCTGGAGAATCAGAGGACAGGGATCACCCCTGGAGAATCAGAGGACAGGGATCACCGCTGGAGAATCAGAGGACAGGGATCACCCCTGGAGAATCAGAGGACAGGGATCACCCCTGGAGAATCAGAGGACAGGGATCACCGCTGGAGAATCAGAGGACAGGGATCACCCCTGGAGAATCAGAGGACAGGGATCACCCCTGGAGAATCAGAGGACAGGGATCACCCCTGGAGAATCAGAGGACAGGGATCACCCCTGGAGAATCAGAGGACAGGGATCACCCCTGGAGAATCAGAGGACAGGGATCACCCCTGGAGAATCAGAGGACAGGGATCACCGCTGGAGAATCAGAGGACAGGGATCACCGCTGGAGAATCAGAGGACAGGGATCACCGCTGGAGAATCAGAGGACAGGGATCACCCCTGGAGAATCAGAGGACAGGGATCACCCCTGGAGAATCAGAGGACAGGGATCACCGCTGGAGAATCAGAGGACAGGGATCACCGCTGGAGAATCAGAGGACAGGGATCACCGCTGGAGAATCAGAGGACAGGGATCACCGCTGGAGAATCAGAGGACAGGGATCACCGCTGGAGAATCAGAGAACAGGGATCACCGCTGGAGAATCAGAGGACAGGGATCACCGCTGGAGAATCAGAGGACAGGGATCACCGCTGGAGAATCAGAGGACAGGGATCACCCCTGGAGAATCAGAGGACAGGGATCACCCCTTGAGAATCAGAGGACAGGGATCACCGCTGGAGAATCAGAGGACAGGGATCACCCCTGGAGAATCAGAGGACAGGGATCACCCCTGGAGAATCAGAGGACAGGGATCACCCCTGGAGAATCAGAGGACAGGGATCACCGCTGGAGAATCAGAGGACAGGGATCACCGCTGGAGAATCAGAGGACAGGGATCACCCCTGGAGAATCAGAGGACAGGAATCACTAATGGAGAATCAGAGGACAGGGATCACAGCTGGAGAATCAGAGGACAGGGATCACCGCTGGAGAATCAGAGAACAGGGATCACCGCTGGAGAATCAAAGGACAGGGATCACCGCTGGAGAATCAGAGGACAGGGATCACCCCTGGAGAATCAGAGGACAGGGATCACCCCTTGAGAATCAGAGGACAGGGATCACCGCTGGAGAATCAGAGGACAGGGATCACCGCTGGAGAATCAGAGGACAGGGATCACCCCTGGAGAATCAGAGGACAGGGATCACCCCTGGAGAATCAGAGGACAGGGATCACCCCTGGAGAATCAGAGGACAGGGATCACCGCTGGAGAATCAGAGGACAGGGATCACCGCTGGAGAATCAGAGGACAGGGATCACCCCTGGAGAATCAGAGGACAGGGATCACTAATGGAGAATCAGAGGACAGGGATCACCGCTGGAGAATCAGAGGACAGGGATCACCGCTGGAGAATCAGAGGACTGGGATCACCGCTGGAGAATCAGAGGACAGGGATCACCGCTGGAGAATCAGAGGACAGGGATCACCGCTGGAGAATCAGAGGACAGGGATCACCCCTGGAGAATCAGAGGACAGGGATCACCCCTGGAGAATCAGAGGACAGGGATCACCGCTGGAGAATCAGAGGACAGGGATCACCGCTGGAGAATCAGAGGACAGGGATCACCGCTGGAGAATCAGAGGACAGGGATCACCGCTGGAGAATCAGAGGACAGGGATCACCGCTGGAGAATCAGAGGACAGGGATCACCCCTGGAGAATCAGAGGACAGGGTTTACCACTGGAGAATCAGAGGACAGGGATCACCGCTGGAGAATCAGAGGACAGGGATCACCACTGGAGAATCAGAGGACAGGGATCACCCCTGGAGAATCAGAGGACAGGGATCACCCCTGGAGAATCAGAGGACAGGGATCACCACTGAAGAATCAGAGGACAGGGATCACCAATGGAGAATCAGAGGACAGGGATCACCGCTGGAGAATCAGAGGACAGGGATCACCGCTGAAGAATCAGAGGACAGGGATCACCGCTGGAGAATCAGAGGACAGGGATCACCGCTGGAGAATCAGAGGACAGGGATCACCGCTGAAGAATCAGAGGACAGGGATCACCAATGGAGAATCAGAGGACAGGGATTACCGCTGAAGAAACAGAGGCAGGTCACTTGGCAGAGCTCCTTTCCCATCCCAGCACTGTATACAGCCCCCCCCCACAATACACAGGGTTGAAATCACATTCCTTTACACACAGTCTGTCAGCCCTCACAGGGTGTATCTGGCTTTTATGTTGCCCTTCTGACCTGTGAAATTCTCTGGTCAGAAGGGCAGTGTAGTTGCAGTAGGCAGATACTCCCTGTGCAGATGGTGGCTGACTGGCTTTGTTGTAAAGGAATGTGGTTTCAGCCCTGTGGAGGAGGAGCAGTATAGAGTGCTGTAATGGGAAAGGAGCTCAGCATCCGGGCGTAGCATGCAGGGTGGAGTGGTTGATCAGGGGGCTTTTTTTTTTGGGGGGGGCAACTTAGATCTGGGAGGGCAAAGCCACGTGACACAAAATCTGGAGCCTGCAGCCCTTCAGGGGCCCCCCGAGGAGGTGTTAAGGGATTTGTTTTAGCAATTTCTGAGAGTTTCTCTGTCAGTGTTGGCAGGTGTTGGGGGAAGGTCACCTCCCGGAGGTGTGCGTCTTTTTTCCCCAGTTGTCAGGGAAGTGGGGTAAGTAAACATCCCTGGGTGGGGAGGTACAGAGAATCCCAGCTGGTGACTAGGAGACACTGAGCGGTGTCATACCTCACCAGTGACATCGGTCCCATCGTGGCTACAGGACGGCACTCTCCTCCTCTTGCCTTGCTGAGCTCGGTTACCAATCCATGTTGCCAGCACACAGCACAGACACTTCCCCATCCTGGGCTGTTCTCACCTCATGCTCCTCTCCATTCAGGAAATGGCTCACAGCTTCTCCCCAGCCAATGGGAACAGAGGGGTGTGGACTGTGGAAGGCAAAGTAGAAGCCCAGTACTGGAGCGTGGCTGTGGGGCCCTAGGGCAGATTGGAGCTGGATTTTGTGGAGAGTATGATAAGGAGGCTGCAAGGGCCCCCTGGAGCTAGGGGCAGGGTTGCGATTGTGACCCCTGCAACCCCTTATGCTACGCCCATGAGTGCCACCTATCAGTGCTCATCAATGCCGCCTATCAGTGCCCATCAGTGCCACCTATCAGTGCTCATCAATGCCGTCAGCATCTATCAGTGCCCATCGGTACTGCCTATCAGTGCTCAATGCCCATCAGTGCGACCTATCAGTGCTCATCAATGCTGTCTATCAGTGCCACCTATCAGTGCTCATCAATGCCACCTATCAGTGCTCATCAGTGCATCCTATCAGAGTCTATCAGTGCCCATCAATGCTGCCTATCAGTGGCACCTATCAGTGCTCATCAATGCCGCATATCAGTGCCCATTATTTCCGCCTATCAGTGCCCATCAATTCCACCTATCAGTGCCACCTATCAGAACTCATCAATGCTGCCTATCAGTGTCTATTAGCGTGCTTTCACACTCACAGCACTCGGGCGTCAGCAATAAAGCGGCGCTATTTTTAGCGCCGCTTTACCGTCGTTTTAGCGGCGCTATTCGGCCGCCAGCGGGGCAGTTTTAACCCCTGCTAGCGGGCGAAAAGGGGTTAAATCCACCCACAAAACGCCGGCGGTATAGCAGCGCTGCCCCATTGTTTTCAATGGGCAGGCGCACTTTAGGAGCGGCGAGTTCATCGATCCTAATGTGCTCCAAAGAAGCTGCTGGCAGGACTTTTTCTGACACCCTGCCAGCGCACCGATCCAGTGTGAAAGCGCTATTTTTAACGCTATATCACCTGCAAAGCGCCTCAGAGTGAAAGGGGTCTTAGTGCTGCCTATCAGTGCTCAATGCCTATCATTGCCACCTATCAGTGCTCATCAATGCTGCCTATCAGTGTCGCCTATCGGTGCTCATCAATTCCGCCTATCGGTGCCTATCAGTGCCACCTATCAGTGTCAGAAAGGAGACAGCCGATCTGCTCCGTCTCTCCTGTGTGTGCTCTGCGGGGGGAAGGGTGGGCTCGTTAGCTTCACACTTGACTTTCCGCAGAGCACACACAGGAGAGAGGGTAAGGGTGAAAATGAGGGGGTCGGCTGTCTCCTCTCTCATCCTGTGTGAGAGAGAAGAGCGGGAGAACGGTCAATGATGGCTGTGAGGTGTATGAGAGACACACTCTCCGCTCAGAGACCTGCGATTAGCAACCTCGCTGGGCCCTCTGGCAGTGGCGGAATGCCAGGGTCTGGTCACAAGTGCGACTGCTGCGACTCTGGTAGTTCCGCCACTGGTCTGAAGGCAATTGGTTCCACTAGATTTTAGTTAGGGGTATCAGAGTAAAGGGACCTGAATACAAACGCCCCCCACACTTTTTTTTTTTTTAAATGATCTTTTGCAATTTATATTTTTCTTTTTTTGAAGGGGGAAGTGGAAGGTGTCCGTGTTTTTATTTTTATTTTTACAATTTTACCTTTTAACATCTCCCCTTTTGAGACAGAGAAAGGGATTAAGGACACAGATTCCCCAGTCCTTTTTTCTGCAGCCTCAGCTGCACTGAAAATGAATGGAGAGGAGACAGAGGCTCCTCTCCAACGGAAACATCATAAATACAGATTACTATGCTCAATTATGTGAATGGACAGTCAGTGATCACTCTGTATTTATTGGCTCCTTCCTCCGCTGTCCATCCTGACAGATCTGGGACAGGGGGGACCAGAGGAGCACGGAGGACATGGCAGGGGACCGGAGGAGCAAGGAGGACATGGCAGGAGACCAGAGGAGCACGGAGGACGTGGAGGGGGACTGGAGGTGCATAGAGGACATGGCAGGGGACCGGAGGAGCAGGGAGGACATGGCGGGAGACCAGAGGAGCATGAAGGACATGGCGGGGGACTGGAGGTGCATAGAGGACATGGCAGGGGACCGGAGGAGCAGGGAGGACATGGCGGGAGACCAGAGGAGCACGGAGGACATGGCGGGGGACCAGAGGGGCAGGAAGGACATGGCTGGGAACCGGAGGAGCACGGAGGACATGGCGGGAGACCGGAGGGGCAGGAAGGACATGGCAGGGGACTGGAGGAGCACGGAGGACATGGCGGGAGACCGGAGGAGCACGGAGGACATGGCGGGGGACCGGAGGAGCAGGAAGGACATTGCGGGAACCGGAGGAGCAGGGAGGACATGGCGGGAGACTGGAGGAGCAGGAAGGACATGGCGGGGAACCGGAGGAGCAGGGAGGACATGGCGGGAGACCGGAGGAGCACGGAGGACATGGCGGGGGACCGGAGGAGCAGGAAGGACATTGCGGGGAACTGGAGGAACAGAGAGGACATGGCGGGAGACTGGAGGAGCAGGAAGGACATAGTCGGGGACCGGAGGAGCAGGGAGGACATGGCGGGAGACCAGAGGAGCACGGAGGACATGGCGGGGGACCAGAGGGGCAGGAAGGACATGGCTGGGAACCGGAGGAGCACGGAGGACATGGCGGGAGACCGGAGGGGCAGGAAGGACATGGCAGGGGACTGGAGGAGCACGGAGGACATGGCGGGAGACCGGAGGAGCACGGAGGACATGGCGGGGGACCGGAGGAGCAGGAAGGACATTGCGGGAACCGGAGGAGCAGGGAGGACATGGCGGGAGACTGGAGGAGCAGGAAGGACATGGCGGGGAACCGGAGGAGCAGGGAGGACATGGCGGGAGACCGGAGGAGCACGGAGGACATGGCGGGGGACCGGAGGAGCAGGAAGGACATTGCGGGGAACTGGAGGAACAGAGAGGACATGGCGGGAGACTGGAGGAGCAGGAAGGACATAGTCGGGGACCGGAGGAGCAGGGAGGACATGGTGGGGGACCAGAGGAGCAGGAAGGACATGGCGGGGAACCGGAGGAGCAGGGAGGACATGGCGGGAGACTGGAGGAGCACGGAGGACATGGCGGGGGACCGGAGGAGCAGGAAGGACATTGCGGGTAACAGGAGGAACAGGGAGGACATGGCGGGAGACTGAAGGAGCAGGAAGGACATAGTGGGGGACCGAGGGAGCAGGAAAGCCATGACGGGAGACCAGAGAAGCAGGAAAGACATGGCGGGAGACTGGAGGAGCAGGGAGGACATGTCAGGGGACCAGAGGAGCAGGGAGGACATGGCGGGGGGACCAGAGGAGCAGGGTGGACATGGTGGGGAACCGGAGGATGTTGTGTAACAGGAACAATCCGCGCTAACCCCAAAATGTGCAAACCAAATTATATAAAATGTGAATAAATATATGAATAAATATAATTGAAGTGAAGGTGCGGCAACCTAAAAAAACCTGAATATACGGTTCAATAAAATATATCAATAAAATTAAGTGCGCAACCAATGCCATACAAACATATTAAGAGAGGAAAGAAAGGCGCTTTATGCTGCAGCAAGTTAAAAAATCCCTTTTATTCCATATTGATGGACAGCTGACATCTTAAAAGCATTTAGCAGAAACAAATTCAAACCCTGGAGCTTTAGGACCTGACGTCACCACGTTCCAGCTGGCTGGCTTCTGCCGTGGCTGTGTGCTGTTCATTTGAATTTGTTTCTGCTAAATGCTTTTAAGATGTCAGCTGTCCATCAATATGGAATAAAAGGGATTTTTTAATTTGCTGCACCATGAAGCGCCTTTCTTTCCTCTCTTAATATTTTATATCCCACGAGTGATCTTACCTGGATAAGGAGTACAAGGAGAACATTGTAGTCCACTGAACCAACATTACAGTGTTCCGAAGCACCTGATGAGGAACGAATCCTGTCGGTTGTTTGAGTCAGCTGTCCCTGCCTAGATGATCCGTCATACTTGAGCCCATATGATCTCTGTAATAGGGGGTCCTACATGTCTGGTAAGTGTCCTTTTTGTACATCTTTGCCTGGTATATGTGAGGAAGACAACATCCCCTCTTGACAAAACGACTTGTTTTTAGTGAAGTTTCACTTATATCTCTGGGTGTTACCCGCTAAGGACGCTATCAAGCCCCCTGATGGACAATACATATATAGAATTGATTTTTCTATTATAATATCAATATTCATTTTTCAGTCACAATATCTTTTAATTCAGCTTGCAGTTAAGTTTTGACACTTAAGGTCGATTATTTCATGTATTTTTTCACTAGGTAATTTTATTGATTTTATACAATTATGTTTGTATGGCATTGGTTGCGCACTTATTTTTTTTATATATAGGGGAACCGGAGGAGCAGAAAAGACATGGCAGAAGACCGGAGGAGCAGGGAGGACATGGCAGTGAACCAGAGGAGCAGGAAGGACATGACGGAAGACCGGAGGAGCAGGGAAGACATGGCGGGGGACCAGAGGAGCAGGGAAGACATGGCGGAATGTCCATGTCCAGGAGGAGCAGGAAGGACATGGTGGAAGACCGGAGGGGCATGGAGGACATGGCGGAAGACCGGAGGGGCATGGAGGACATGGCGGTAGACCGGAGGAGCAGGGTGGACATGGCAGGGGACCAGAGGAGCACGGAGGACATGGCGGGGAACTGGAGGAGCAGGAAGGACATGGCGGAAGACCGGAGGAGCAGGGAGGACTTAGCAGGGGACCAGAGGAGCACAGAGGACATGGCGGGGAACTGGATGAGCAGGAAGGACATGGCGGAAAACCAGAGGAGCAGGGAGGACATGGCATGGGACCAGAGGAGCACGGAGGACATGGTGGGGAATTGGAGGAGCAGGAAGGACATGGCGGGAGACCGGAGGAGCAGGGAGGACATGGCAGGGGACCAGAGGAGCACGGAGGATATGGCGGGAGACTGAAGGAGCAAGGAGGACATGGCAGGGGACCAAAGGAGCACGGAGGACATGGAGGTGAACCGGAGGAGCAGGAAGAACATGGAAGAAGACCAGAGGAGCAGGGAGGACATGGCAGGGGACCAGAGGAGCACGGAGCACATGGCGGGAGACCGGAGGAGCAGGGAGGACATGGCAGGGGACCAAAGGAGCACGGAGGACATGGAGGTGAACCGGAGGAGCAGGAAGAACATGGAAGAAGACCAGAGGAGTAGGGAGGACATGGCAGGGAACTGGAGGAGCAGGAGGGACATGGCGGGGAACCGGAGGAGCAGGGAGGAAATGGCAGGAAAAAACTTACTAGTGAAAAAAAATAATAATAAAAATGCCATAAAAAGGCCAAAAACCTTTCCCAGAGTTTGTAGACGCTATAACTTTTGCGCAAACCAATCAATATACACTTATGACGGAGACTCTTTACCACTTGATCAGCCGTGTCCAATCACAGGAAGAGCCATTGATTGGCTTTTCCTCACTCGCGTCTGACAGCACCGAGAGCTGATCGACTGCTCCTCTGACAGGGGGGTCTGTGCTGATTGATTATCAGCGCAGCCCCCCCGAGGATGCCCACACTGGACCACCAAGGGACGCCACTAGGACCGCCAGGGTTGTCACCACCAGGTATGCCACCCTAGACCACCAGGGATGCCAATCAGTGCCCACAATGGATCAGTGCCCGCAATAGATGCCAATCAATGCCCACAATGGGCATCACTGATTGGCAGGCGTTGTTTGGCACTGATTGACATCCATCCGTAGCATCAATAAGTGTACATCAGTGCCCATCCATGCCCATCGGTGCCACCTATCAGTGCCCATCTGTGCCACCCATCAGTGCCCATCTGTGCTGCCTATCAGTGTCCATCCGTGCCGCCTATCAGTGCCCATCCGTGCTGCCTATCAATGCCCATCAGTGCCACCTATGTGTACCCATCAGTGCTGCATATCAGTGCCCATCAGTGCCCCATCAGTGCCGCATATTAGTGCCCATGATCAGTGCCACCTCATCGGTGCCCATCAGTGCCGCCTTATCAGTGCCCGTCAGTGCAGCCCCATCAGTGCCCATCAGTGAAGGAGAAAACTTACTTATTTACAAAGTTTACAAATTTACAAACAGAAACAAACAAAAAACTTTTTTTTTTTTCAAACTTTTCGGTCTTTTTTTTATTTGGTTAGCAGAACACAAAAAAACGCAGAGGTGATGAAATACCAGCAAAAGAAAGCTCTATTTGTGGGAAGAAAATGATAAAAATGTAGTTTGTGTACAGTGTAGTATGACCGCGTAATTGTCATTCAAAGTGCGACAGCGCTGAAAGCTGAAAATTGTCCTGGGCAGGGAGGGGTATAAGTGCCCGGAATTGAAGTGGTTAAATTAATCTTCAGGTCTAAAATTAATATTTTTTAAATGTGTGAAAATAAAAACAAATCGAAAAATAAAAAAGGAGCTCTGGCAGCGAAAAGGGTTAAAGTGTAAAACCACTTTTAAAAAAAAAAAAAAATATATATATATATATTTTTATATAAAATTTCTCATCTGCACCTACACATGCCTGTACTCCCAGCAACCCAGGTAGCATCGGAAGGCTGGATCTTTAATGGATTGGGGTCACCAGAGATGTATACATGTATATGAAGAAAACAAACATTGCCTTTCTAGAAAAGGATAATGCGTAATGGATCTTTGAAAAAAAAAAAAAAAATTCTTGCAGCCAAAAGGGTGTAATAATATTCAATGCAAACAAGAATATATTTATTTTTTTAGCTTTTAGTCTCGCTTCATCAAACTGAGAAAATATATTCGCTCCGACTTTTAGCCATTACACTGTATAAGCGATAGCCTGCAGCACCGATCAGAGGATGATCTGCTAGAACAGCGTTTCCCAACCAGGGTGCTGTCTGGTCCCCCCCCCCCCCCCCCCCCCCCGGGGTGTCACAAATAGACATGTGCAGTTCATTTCGTTCCAAATTGAAAATTTGAAAAATATATATATTTTTCAGAAATTTTAATGTACAAATTACAATTGTACCAAATTTAAACGAATCCGAAATAATGAAAAAAATATTCGGATGAAATTCAAAATTTTTTTATTAGTGTGTATGTGTGTATATATATATATATATATATATATATATATATATATATTTTTTTTTTTTTTTTTCTTCACTGCTGTTTAATCATTATTTATATAGTAGCCTTATATATGTTTGATGAAAACATAATTGATTTGTGTTAAGACATACTCTGTGGTACGCATGCAATTAAAATGTGTTTGTTTATATGTATAAAAATTGTTGAAAAAATAAAATATAATGGATGAAATTCGATTTCGAATCAATTCGAATAGTTTTCAAACCATTTTCAAATTTCGAATAGTTTACAAAATCGAAACGTTTTCAAGCAGTTTTCGAATTTGAATAGTTTTATTTGTTGTCCAATTTCCAAAGAGAGTAAAATAAAATAGAAAATAAAGGAACAGAATAGAAAATATAATATAATAGAGTAAAACAGAACCAAATAGAATAGAAAATAAAAGAACAGAACGCAATAGAAACAAATAGAATAGAATAAAATAGAAAGAATATAACCATCTTCTGAAATTCGAATTTCAAATAGAATAAATTTGAACACATAAGTAAAGGATAGAAAAAAAAAAGAAAAGAAAAGATAAATATAATAGAATAGACTATAATAGAATAGAAAAGAATATAATTAAAAAAAAACCGAAAAAGAATAGAAAGAAATTAACCATTTCCCAAAAATAGAATAAAAATTTTGAAAACTTGAATAGAATAACAATGGTTATATTCTATTTTACTCTATTCTATTGTTTTTCTATACTATTCTGTTAAATTTCTATTATATTTTTTTCTATTCTATTCAAATTCAAATGGATTCTATTTGAATTTTGGTAAATGGTTATTTTTTTCTATTCTATTCTATTGTTTTTATATTCTATTCTTTTGTATTTTATTCGAATTTCAGAAGATGGTTATATTCTATTTTTTTAATTGCTTCTGTTCTATTCTTTTTTATTTTCTGTTCTATTCTATTTTATTTTTTCTATTCTATTCCTTTATTTTTTATTCTTTTTTATTTTCTTTGGAAATTGAAAAACAAAATTGAAAACTTTTCGAATTCGGAAAGTTTGAATACAAATAAACTAAACGAATTCCGAAAACAAATTAAACAAATTAAACAAATTTAACTAAATAATGAATCAAAAT
Source organism: Aquarana catesbeiana (assembly GCF_042186555.1). NCBI lineage: Eukaryota > Metazoa > Chordata > Amphibia > Anura > Ranidae > Aquarana > Aquarana catesbeiana. Next base: position 7,131,014 of record NC_133331.1, read on the forward strand.
AAATTTGTTCGATCTGAACATGTCTAGCTGCGAACACAGGACCCGGTTTACCTTTATGAGTTGCCATGGTGTGCGCAGGCCGTCTGTCAGCACCATACCATCCAAAAATGCTCTAGAACAGTGCTCTCCAAACTGTGGCCCGGGGGGGCCAGATGCGGCCCTTGCTTGCTTTTATCTGTCCCTTGGGGCAATATTTCATCCTCTAACACCAAGGATGGGGGAACAGTTCCTCCCAGTGACACCAAGGATGGGGGAACAGTTCCTCCCAGTGACACCAATGATGGGGGAACAGTTCCTCCCAGTGACACCAACGATGGGGGGAACAGTTCCTCCCAGTGACACCAACGATGGGGGGAACAGTTCCTCCCAGTGACACCAACGATGGGGGGAACAGTTCCCCCCAGTGACACCAACGATGGGGGAACAGTTCCTCCCAGTGACACCAACGATGGGGGAACAGTTCCTCCCAGTGACACCAACGATGGGGGGAACAGTTCCCCCCAGTGACACCAACGATGGGGGAACAGTTCCTCCCAGTGACACCAACGATGGGGGAACAGTTCCTCCCAGTGACACCAACGATGGGGGAACAGTTCCTCCCAGTGACACCAACGATAGGGGGAACAGTTCCCCCCAGTGACACCAACAATGGGGGGAACAGTTCCTCCTAGTGACACCAACGATGGGGGGAACAGTTCCCTCCAGTAACACCAACGATTGGGGAACAATTCCCTCCAGTGACACCAACGATGGGGGAACAGTTCCCTCCAGTGACACCAACGATGGGGGAACAGTTCCTCCCAGTGACACCAACGATGGGGGGGAACAGTTCCTCCTAGTGACACCAACGATGGGGGGAACAGTTCCCTCCAGTAACACCAACGGTGGGAGAACAGTTCCTCCCAGTGACAACAACGATGGGGGGAACAGTTCCTCCCAGTGACACCAGCGATGGGGGAACAGTTCCTCCCAGTGACACCAACGATGGGGCATGATTTTTCGCACCAAATGACACCAATGATGGGGTACAATTCCTCTCACTGACATCAGAGCTGGGGCATGGTTTAGTCCCACTGATGCCGGGACATCTTCTACTTCCAACGGCCACAGTCTGCTCCTCCTCTATGTGATTGGGGGTGTCTGATGGGCGGACTGTGTGATTGGGGGCTCTGTGAGATGGGGGGACTGAATGGATTGGGGTAGGGGGGAGTTCTGTGATGGGAGACTGATTGGGGACTCTGATAGGTGGACTGCGTGATTGGGGGCTCTGTGATGGGAGGCTGTTATTTGGGACTCTGATGGGCAGACTGTGTGATTCAGGGCTTTGATCAGGGGACTGTATGATTGGGGGGGGGTCTGTGAATGGAGAATATTATTGAGGGACTCTGATGGGCAGACTGTGTGATTGGAGACTGTATTGGGGGAACTGTGTGCATTGGGGGGTTTGTGTGGAGATGGGAAATCTGTATGATTGGGGGGCTCTGATGGGTGGGCTATGTGATTGGGGGGTCTGTGACGGGAGACTCCAGTGGGCGAAATGCATGCATTGGGGGAACTGTGTGCATTGGGGGGGTCGGGTTTGTGTGGAGATAGGGAGTCTATATGATTGGGGGGCTCTGTGGAGGAAACTGATTGGAGGGCTCTCAGATGGGGGGGGGGGGCATGGAGGAAACTGATGGGTGTATTGCATGCATTGGGGGCTGTATGACGAGAGAACTGTGTGCATTGGGGGTCTCTGAGAATGGGGGGGGGTTGGTTCTCTGACCGGGGGACTGTATGATTGTGGGGGTCTGTGAACGAAGACTATTATTGGGGGACTCTGATGGGCAAACTGTGTGATTGGGGGAACTGTGTGCATTGAGGGGGGGGGGGTTATGTAGAGATATGGAGACTGTATGATTGGGGGACTCTGTGGAGGAAACTGATTGGAGGGCTCCGATGGGTGGACTATGTGATGGGGGGGAGGGGGGTTCTGTGACACGGGACTCCGACGGGTGAATTGCATGCATTGGGGGCTGTATGAAGGAGGAACTGTGTGGATTGGGGTCTCTGAGAATGGGTGGGGGGCTGTTTGGGTGCTCTATGTTAGTGGGACTGTTGTGAAGGGGGGTGGTAAATAACATGCATAAAGTACATTAAATGCACATACAGTGGGGACGGAAAGTATTCAGACCCCCTTAAATTTTTCACTCTTTGTTATATTGCAGCCATTTGCTAAAATCATTTTTTTTCCCTCATTAATGTACACACAGCACCCCATAGTGTGTGGCTTTGTGTGGCTTTCCTAATCAAGTCCAATCAGTATAATCAATAATCACAGCTGGACTCAAATGAAGGTGTAGAACCATCTCAAGGATGATCAGAAGAAATGGACAGCACCTGAGTTATATATATGAGTGTCACAGCAAAGGGTCTGAATACTTAGGATCATGTGATATTTCAGTTTTTCTTTTTTAATAAATCTGCAAAAATGTCAACAATTCTGAGTTTTTCTGTCAATATGGGGTGCAGTGTGTACAATATGGGGTGCTGTGTGTACAATATGAGGTGCTGTGTGTACAATATGAGGTGCTGTGTGTACAATATGGGGTGCTGTGTGTACAATATGGGGTGCTGTGTGTACAATATGGGGGGCTGTGTGTATAATATGGGGGGCTGTGTGTACAATATGGGGGGCTGTATGTATAATATGGGGTGCTGTGTGTACAATATGGGGTGCTGTGTGTACAATATGAGGTGATGTGTGTACAATATGAGGTGCTGTGTGTACAATATGGGGTGCTGTGTGTACAATATGGGGGTGCTGTGTGTACAATATGGGGTGCTGTGTGTACAATATGGGGTGCTGTGTGTACAATATGAGGTGCTGTGTGTACAATATGGGGTGCTGTGTGTACAATATGGGGTGCTGTGTGTACAATATGGGGGGCTGTGTGTATAATATGGGGTGCTGTGTATACAATATGAGGTGCTGTGTGTACAATATGAGGTGCTGTGTGTACAATATGGGGTGCTGTGTGTACAATATGGGGTGCTGTGTGTACAATATGGGGGGCTGTGTGTACAATATGGGGTGCTGTGTGTACAATATGGGGTGATGTGTGTACAATATGAGGTGCTGTGTGTACAATATGGGGGTGCTGTGTGTACAATATGAGGTGCTGTGTGTACAATATGGGGGGCTGTGTGTACAATATGGGGTGTTGTGTGTACAATATGGGGTGCTGTGTGTACAATATGGGGTGCTGTGTGTACAATATGGGGTGTTGTGTGTACAATATGGGGTGCTGTGTGTACAATATGGGGTGATGTGTGTACAATATGAGGTGCTGTGTGTACAATATGGGGGTGCTGTGTGTACAATATGAGGTGCTGTGTGTACAATATGGGGGGCTGTGTGTACAATATGGGGGGGCTGTGTGTACAATATGGGGTGTTGTGTGTACAATATGGGGGGCTGTGTGTACAATATGGGGCTCTGTGTGTATAATATGGGGTGCTGTGTGTACAATATGGGGTGTTGTGTGTACAATATGGGGGGCTGTGTGTACAATATGGGGTGCTGTGTGTATAATATGGGGGGCTGTGTGTACAATATGGGGGGCTGTGTGTACAATATGGGGGGCTGTGTGTACAATATGGGGTGCTGTGTGTACATTAATGAGGAAAATAAATGAACTCAAATGATTTTAGCAAATGGCTGCAATATAACAAAGAGTGAAAAATTTAAAGGGGTCTGAATACTTTTCATCTCCACTGTATAATCCTATAGATAGACGGGAGTTGAAATGAAGGGTCTGGTGACAAACTCATTAAGACAGAGGCATGGAAGTTCCGAAGCCTTTCCACTTATAACTTGGTTTTAGTTTTCAGAGATTTTGCCGCTTTAATAAACAAATGTAAGCCTGTAATCCGCATTCCGTTCAGCAAATTCTCACAAGGCGCACACTTTTCTAGAATGTTCTAAAGATACACAATATAAGTGATATACATATAATCCCCTCGGTTACTTCTCATCCTGGTCGGAATTGGCTTCTAAATAACATTTTACAGCGAGTGGTTCACCATAAAGACGGAGAGGGCGCCTACAACCTCCTCCGCATTGTGTCTTCCAATATGAGATGTAAAGTGGGTGCCATGGAGGACTTTGTGAAGTTGGGAAAGCTGGCGGGGCGTTCTGTATTATTTACATAATCATTCATGCAGGTTGTAACTATTCCAAAAGCCGCTTATTAGATAGAAGAAATGTCAGCTCAGATCCTCGTATTATGGAGGGAAAGTCTGATCCACCGGAAAAGGAAGCCTCCTGTTTATTAAATTGAACACAATGAATATTGTCATGCTAAACGAAAACTTTCTACTTCTGAATGGGAAAAGGTGATTGCGTGAATCTCATTTGCCACTGTGAGACTTTGCATAAAATATAATAGAATACCTACAGGAATAAGCGGAGATGGGTTTCAGTGTAAAGTAAACTTGTTGTAAGATACAAAAACTGAAATAGGATTAAAGGGCAGTGGCGGCTGGTGCTCAAAATGTTTTTGGGGGGGCGCAAACAAACTGAAAAATACTGAAACAACCCCCCAATCAATTGCAGCCTCACTGTGCCCATCAAACGCAGACACTGTGCCCATCAAATGTAGCCACTTGTGCCCATCAAATGCAGCCACTTGTGCCCATCAAACACAGCCACTGTGCCCATCAAATGCAGCCACTTGTGCCCATCAAATGCAGCCACTTGTGCCCATCAAACACAGCCACTGTGCCCATCAAATGCAGCCACTTGTGCCCAGCAAATGCAGACACTTGTGCCCATCAAATGCAGCCACTTGTGCCCATCAAACAAAGCCACTGTGCCCATCAAATGCAGCCACTTGTGCCCATCAAATGCAGCCACTTGTGCCCATCAAACACAGCCACTGTGCCCATCAAATGCAGCCACTTGTGCCCATCAAATGCAGACACTTGTGCCCATCGAATGCAGCCACCTGTGCCCATCAAATGCAGCCACTTGTGCCCATCAAATGCAGCCACTGTGCCCATCAAACGCAGCCACTTGTGCCAATCATATGCAACCACTTGTGTCCATCATATGCAGCCACTTGTGCCCATCATATGCAGCCATTGTGCCCATCAAACACAGCCATTGTGCCCATCAAATGCAGCCACTTGTGCCCATCATATGCAGCCACTTGTGCCCAGTATATGAAGCCACTCGTGCCCATCATATGCAGCTACCTATGCCCATCATATGCAACCACTTGAGCCCATCATATGCAGCCAATGTGCCCATCAAATGCAGCCACTTGTGCCCATCAAACAAAGCCACTGTGCCCATCAAATGCAGCCACTTGTGCCCATCAAATGCAGCCACTTGTGCCCATCAAACATAGCCACTGTGCCCATCAAATGCAGCCACTTGTGCCCAGCAAATACAGACACTTGTGCCCATCAAATGCAGCCACTTGTGCCCATCAAACAAAGCCACTATGCCCATCAAATGCAGCCACTTGTGCCCATCAAATGCAGCCACTTGTGCCCATCAAACACAGCCACTGTGCCCATCAAATGCAGCCACTTGTGCCCATCAAATGCAGACACTTGTGCCCATCAAATGCAGCCACCTGTGCCCATCAAATGCAGCCACTTGTGCCCATCAAATGCAGCCACTGTGCCCATCAAACGCAGCCACTTGTGCCAATCATATGCAACCACTTGTGTCCATCATATGCAGCCACTTGTGCCCATCATATGCAGCCATTGTGCCCATCAAACACAGCCATTGTGCCCATCAAATGCAGCCACTTGTGCCCATCATATGCAGCCACTTGTGCCCAGTATATGAAGCCACTCGTGCCCATCATATGCAGCTACCTATGCCCATCATATGCAACCACTTGAGCCCATCATATGCAGCCAATGTGCCCATCAAATGCAGCCACTTGTGCCCATCATATGCAGCCACTTGTGCCCATCATATGCAGCCACTTGTGCCCATCATATGCAGCCACTGTGCCCACCGACCCCCCCCCCCCCCCACTCGCGGGGCTCGTGGCTCTGACAGAGGAGACTTACCGCAGCAGCTCCTCTCCAATGCACCAGAGCAGCAGCGACCTCCATTCCAGCGTGTCTCCTCCGCTCCTCTTCCTGAGCGCCAGGCATCCAATAGGGTGGCCTGGCGCTTTGGCCAATCAGGAAACAGGTCTGATGCCCTGCCTCCTGATTGGCGGGGAGGAAGGTTAGTGTGAAAATAGCAAAAATTATTTTGCTATCATCACACAATTGGATGGGATCAGGGCGCACCCTCTGCTCCCTGAGCTCACCCAATTTTTAGAGCCTCTAAAAAATACCTTTCCTTTTCAGTCTGTAGCCGTTGTAATTTTCTGTAGAATGCAATATGGCCACCTAGAGGTTTTCTGTACACAGAACATTTCCTGCTTGTGTGATTGGCTCACCAATTTTTCCAGAAGTCGGCACTAAGATACAAGTCAGATTTCAGGCATCCCCTGCAACAAAAATGTCATTTTTGGAGAGATACAAAGTCGGATTCGGCTCAGATCGGGGGTCTCCGATGTAAAATCCCGAAAGTGACGTCACAGTGTTACTTCCAGTTTACTCGGCTGCCAGTGGGGCCGATTTTTAAAAAATGACAGTATTCAGAAATGGCAATTTTGGCGATCTGAATACTTCTAAGTGCAAAGGAGGGATCTTTTAGACCCCCGATCCCTCCATAAAGAGTACCTGTCACCACCTATTACTGTCACATGCAATGTTTACATTCCTTGTGACAACAATAAAAGTGATCAGAATTTTGTTTTTAAAGGGACAATGTAAAAATTGCGTTTGAAAGACCGCTGCGCAAATACCATGTGACATAAAATATTGCAAATATCAGCATTTTATTCTCTAGGGTCTCTGCTAATATATAAATTACTCGCATAATTATGAAGTACTCGCATATCAAAGCGAGTTTTCCCATTGAAGTCAATGGAAACGAAAATAATTTGTTCCGCATTGACTTCAATGGGATGCAAAACCGCATGCGGCCAGAGGCGGGGGGCGCCGGAGAGCCTCGGAAAAAACGTCCGAAAAGGCCCGAGGAACACTTCGGCGGACCTCGGCAAATTCCCGTTCCCGAGTCTTTCCGAGGTTTGCCGAGGTCAGCCGAACTGTCCTCGGGCCTTTCCGTGCATTTCCGAACGCCGTCGATCGGCCACTTTCGGCTCTGCTCGGCTCCGGCGTCGGTGGTGAGGAACTCCTGGAGCAGAGGGCCAGGTAAAGCTGTCGGAACGTATGGTCCAGTCAAATTCCCCATCAAGGACTCAGGGCAGTGGAAGGTCGGTGAGTGTTACCACAGTGGAGGGCTGGATGTGCCCGGAAGTCTGTGAGGGAACTCTGCTTCTACACGGTCATTAGCAGAGTCTTCATCTGTCACACGGTGAATGATGAGGAGCCCTGGATCAGAGAAGAGACTGTGGGGATTTGTGTCAAGTCGATGTGACCTGAGGGCACAGGATTTGCAAGTTGGGCTGGCCGGGAGCAGTAGTCCACCACTTAAAGACACGCTTTTAAACTGCTAGGCCTCCGGGGAGAGGTGCTGCAGGCCTCTGGAATAGGAGCAGCGAGCAATCAGAGCCTGATTAGGGACTTATTCAGAGTGGGTCCTTATCTCTCAAAAGAAGATGATGTGACATGACTTTAACTTAGTAACATTAAGTTTGTGCAGGAGGGGAAAGAATTCTAATGCAGCGTACACACGGGCGGACTTTTCGACCGGACTGGCCCGACGGACCGAATCCGGCGGACAATCCGACCGTGTGTGGGCTCCATCGGACCTGTAGTGGACTTTTTTGGTCAAAAATCTGACGGACTTTAGATTTGGAACATGTTTCAAATTTGTCCGACAGACTTGAGTCCGGTCGAAATATCCGCTCATCTCTATGCTAGTCCGACGGACGAAAAACCATGCTAGGGCAGCTATTGGCTACCGGCTATCAATTTCCTTATTTTAGTCCGGTCGTACGTCATCACGTACGAATCCGTCGGACTTTGGTGTGATCGTGTGTAGGCAAGTCCGTTCGTTCAAAAGTCCGTCGGAAGTCCGTCAAAAGTCTGTCGGAAAGTCCATCGGACCAGTCCGGTCGAAAAGTCCGCCCGTGTGTACGCGCCATAAGACCATCATTTTTACACGATCAAAAGTGATATCTTCTTCCTTCACACAGTGATGGGTGGAGAATTCTTAGAAGAAATAGTCTGCGGAGGTTAAGCAGAGGAGGAGCAACAGTCTGCATGGAGATGCAGGAGGAGATTCATACTCAGTATAAATGCACATCCAATCTTCTGGCTCTAACTAAGTGCTGTTGTGCTTCTTAAAGTGGTGTTCCGGCCGAAATGATACTTTTTAAATAAAAATCCCCCTATAATACACAAGCTTAATGTATTCTAGTAAAGTTAGTCTGTAAACTAAGGTCTGTTTTGTTAGTTTATAGCAGTAGTTTGTTATTTTATAAACTTACAGCAGGCCGTGGCCATCTTAAGTGTGGGCATCTGAAGCCAGACTGTATTTCTTCCTGCATCTCATCCTTGCAGATCTCGCACATGCTCAGTGCAGCACTAGCAGTGTAATAGGTTTCAGGTCAGGTTTCCATAGCAACGGCAGGAAGTTGCCGCCCCTTCCCAGAAGGCATTGCAAACAGGAAATGATGCGGTGGGCCACGGCCAGAGAGGAGGAAGTAAAAAATGAATACAGCAGATATACAGTAGGTGCTGAGAATTTTTTTTTCTTAAATATCCAATTCGTTTACAGTGCACAGTTTAGTGAAGGATGCTGAAGAGTTGTAAAAGTGGGTGGAACTCCACTTTAAATCTTAAAATATGATGGCAGTTATAGATTCTATAGGCATCCCATATCCCTATTCCCAAACAAATTTGGCAGTGCACGTGTCTAGTATTAAGTAAGAGGCATAGTGAAATTTTTGAAGTAGCACTTTTTCCAGGACAATGGAAACGCCCACAAGATTGAAACCCCATTTTGGAAAGCAAACAGCCCAACGTATAATCTCTGAGGCATAATGAGTCTTTTGAACGTGTTATTTTTTTCTACAAGTTTTTGGAAAATGTGGAAAGGAAATGAACCACTTACGGGCCCCGCCCGCCGCAGTTTTCAGACGGTACTTTGAAGAGAAATATTGTTGTTATGGCAGCAGCTAGCTGCCATAACCCCGGTATCTTCTTCTTCAGCGTGCGGTCCGCTTTCAAATAAAAGTGGTCTCTGCGGCAGATTCGGCTGCGGCTGTTCTAGGCCAAGAGGCAGTATTTGTCATCACACAGAAGATCAAAGGTGTTAGTAAAATTAGCGGAGAGTGGTGGATGAAGGGCGCGTGATCAAGCTTACATCAAAACATATAAAATTTATTTCGGAGGAAATAAAGAGCAAATAAAAGCAGTTGAATAATACCAATACTACATATCATGCAAACAGGTGACAAAATATAAAAAAACATGAAAAATTAAAAATGGGTTAGGAATATCATGAGCCCATGTTGAGGCAAGTATTTAGAGTTGGCTGCTTAGTAAAATTAGCCCTACATTTAAAGCGATTGGAAAGTCTTGTTTAAAAAAAAAATATAATAAATAACAAACATGTCATACTTCCCTCCTCTGTGCAGTTGGTTTTGCACAGAGCAGCCCCGATCCTCCTCTTCTCGGGTCCCTCTTCGCTGCTCTTGGCCCCCTCTATGGGGGGGGGGGGGGGGCACTGGAACCAAGTCACAGCTCCGCATGTCCATTCTGACACGGAGCCCCGACCCCATCCCCTGTCTCCCTTGATTGACTAACTGGCAGCTGTAGAAGCCAATGGTGCCGCTACTGTGTCTCAGCCATTCAGAAGGATTGTCCCGGACGGCTTAGACCAGTGGCGGTGCGTCCATAAGGGCGCAAAAGGTTTTTTAACCTAATGCATAGAATGCACCTTCTGCCTTTACAACCCCTTTAAGTCAATGGGTAGAAGTTGCATATGAAGGAAAGATTTTTATTACTGACAGTTCATTATGAAGCACAGGTTCAAATTATAACACATTACTGCATGCATGGAAGCTACCTAGGTGCATAATATAGATTGGATAATTATGCTGGATGGGTGAAATGGCTCTATGCCTGCCATGATGGAAAGGGACTAAGTATTTTGAATAGGAGGGGATTCTAATCATTGTAATATTTACAATTACTATGCTGGATTTTGTCAACTATTCCGCAATGCAATAAATGTCTCTCTGGAGATCCAAATTGCTGCGGAAGAATTAGGTTGGAGTTTTTTCCGTTAAAATTGGTGTACTCCTGTTTCCATGGCAACACTAATAATTACAATAATACAGATCAGTCATTCATATATTTACAACAATTGTTACTATTGTGATTCAGATACATCTGAATCTCTGAATCACACAAATTCAGTCAAAATTATAATTTATAACTAAATGAATTGCACAGATATCTACTCCCTAACGAGCACAGGTGTGTGCAGCCTATAGCATTAGAGGGTGCACCCCAAAGCTCAAACACACATGCATGCGTGTGAGTCTACATGTATATGGCCCCGGTAGACTAATCTCCCTGCTGGCACAGTAAAAGAGAAGTGCGTAAGCACTTCTCTTATGGAAGAGCAGGTAAGAAGGAGATCTTTCCCATCTCCCCGCCGCCATTTTTCCTATGGTTAACTTATGACCCCGAGTTGTTAGTTACTATCTGTTACCATATTGACGCTCCGTATATTATGTGGTTGGTGACTGTTACCCTCTGTTATTTTCACTTCCATCATATCATCGCGGATAATGTCCGTCAGGAATGTGCCATCATGTCATGATACTGTGTTATGTTGCGTACCCATAAATTAAGAAAAAACAAAAAACAAAAAAAAAATAAAAAGTAAAAACACAAACACACCACAACGATCATCAGGGCGAAAAGATAAATAAACATGAAATGGGGTTGCGCCGCCTAAAAAGAAATACACAGAACGATAATGCTAATGTGCACTAGGTGATTAGGGTGTTCCCCAGGCACACCCGGCACACCCCGTGCACACACCTATGCTAACAAGTGTTGACTGGAGGCCACATAACAAGTAAAGTGTTAGACTTCAGTTGGGCTTTTAGGTGTGAGTGTTACATTTGTAATGGCAACAATTTTCTGGGCAAAGTGATTCTTTATCTGCCAGAAGTGCAGGGTCTCCTCTCCCAGTCGATGCCTCATACGGAGAAACGCAGCGTCGGGTGGAGCTACAAGATCTGACGTCACCACCTACCAGCTGGCTGGCTTTGCCGCGGCTGCGCTATCCGTTTGAACATTTCTGCTCTGCTATATGATGTCAGTCATCCATCGTTTTTAATAAAGGAATTTTATTAACCTTCTACACTATGGAGCACCTTTTTTTTTTTCTTTCTAATTTCCCATCGTATACCACAAGGGATCCCATTAAAACAAAGGTTGCAAGGAGAAGACAGCAGCCTGCTGCACCGGGATTACGGCACTCTGAACAGTCTGAGGAGGAGGGAATTTCTGCTTGAAGTCAATATCAGCTGTTCCTGCTCGTTCTTGCTCGTTCCTGCTCGTTCTTGCTCGTGCTTGCTCGTTCCTGCTCGTTCCTGCTTGTTCCTGCTTGTTCCTGCTCGTTCTTGCTTGTTCTTGCTCGTTCTTGCTCGTTCCTGCTCGTTCCTGCTCGTTCCTGCTCGTTCTTGCTCGTTCCTGCTCGTTCCTGCTAGTAAAATCTGACATATCTGAGCCCTTAAGATCTCTGTAATAGGGGTCCTATACATTTGGTAAGCAGCTTTTTCTATCATTACTTGGAATGTGAAAACATTTAAAGAAGACCACATTCCGTATTTGAAGGAAAGTTTTTGTTTCAAGTGCACATCGCTGGGGATCACTTAATATGGACGCTAATTAGCCTCCTGATGGACTTTGCACGTGATTTTTTTTTTTACTCACATTTTCATTTCCAGAGTATAGCTATGTTTGTACGTTGACTGTATTATGAGTGTGTTTGACACAGGTAGCGCACCTGATCCTATTTATTTATTTTTTTTGTTAAAACCGAATATTCAGGTTTTTTCAGGTTGCAGCACTTTTAGGTTATCACAATTTTAAGGTTTGTTCACCCTTTTTATTTTGATAACACATTTTTCTGATATCACAGTTGATTGGGGATAGCGCACATTGTTCATGTTACACAGAAGTGCGGGGGTGCCGATATGCTTGACCGTGACTGTACGTACCGTATGTATACAGTAAAAACAGCATTATATATATTTTATTACACACTATTGTCAAAAGTATTGGGATGCCTGCCTTTTACACGCACATGAACTTTAATGACATCCCAGTCCTATGCTGGCCATACACTATACGAAAAATCGGCCCAACACATTTTCGAAAAACGAACGTTCGACCGTGACCGCAAATGGTCGCGCCATCATGTAATGACCGATAAATCGTTCAGTGGACATAAATAAATAATTTTTTGTTCCATATACCTAGTGCAGACAGTTCGGACGGGAAACACATTAACCTGGCAATTTATCGTACCTTCGGCAGAAATTTTTCAAACTTGCCGTTCGTTTTTTTTCCCCACAAAAACATCCCAACGATTATCGATTTGTGCCCATTAACTTGCCGAAAAACGAACAAAGTGTCTATATGAATGATTTTTCGGCCGATTTTTCGTATAGTGTATGGCCAGCATAAGTCCGTAGGGTTCAATATTGAGTTGGCTCCGCCCTTTGCAGCTATAACAGATTCAACTCTTCTGGGAAGGCCGTCCACAAGGTTTAGGAGGGTGTCTATGGGAATGTTTGACCATTCTTCCAGAAGAGCATTTGTGAGGCCAGGCACTGATGTTGGACGAAAAGGCCTGGCTCACAGTCTCCGCTCTAATTCATCCCAAAGGTGTTCTATGGGGTTGAGGTCAGGACTCTGTACAGGCCAGTCACGTTCCTCCACCCCAAACTCGCTCATCCATGTCTTTATGGACCTTGCTTTGTGCACTGGACCAAATCATTTGGTGGAGGGGGGATTATGGTGTGGGGGGTTGTTTTTCAGGGGTTGGGCTTGGCCCATTAGTTCCAGTGAAGGGAACACTTAAGACGTCAGCATACCAAGACATTTTGGACAATTTCATGCTCCCAACTTTGTGGGAACAGTTTGGGGACGGCCCCTTCCTGTTCCAACATGACCACCAGTGCACAAAGCAAGGTCCATAAAGACATGGATGAGCGAGTTTGGGGTGGAGGAACTTGACTGGCCTGCACAGAGTCCTGACCTCAACCCGATAGAACACCTTTGGGATGAATTAGAGAGCAGACCAGGACTTCTCGTCCAACATCAGTGCCTGACCGCACAAATGCTCTTCTGGAAGAATGGTCAAACATTCCCATAGACACACTCCTAAACCTTGTGGACGGCCTTCCCAGAAGAGTTGAATCTGTTATAGCTGCAAAGGGCGGAGCCAACTCAATATTGAACCCTACAGACTAAGACTGGGATGTCATTAAAGTTTATGTGTGTGTAAAGGCAGGTGTCACAATACTTATACAATAGTATCTATCTATCTATCTATCTATCTATCTATCTATCTATCTATCTATCTATCTATCTATCTATCTATCTATCTATCTATCTATCTATCTATCTATCTATCTATCTATCTATCCCCTTTACCAGGGATATGCAATTAGTGGACCTCCAGCTGTTGCAAAACTACAAGTCCCATCATGCCTCTGTCTCTGAGTGTCACGCTTGTGGCTGTCAGAGTCTTGCAATGCCTCATGGGAATTGTAGTTCTGCAACAGCTGGAGGTCCGCTAATTGCATATCCCTGCCCTATACCAGTGATTGGTGAACCTCGGCACCCCAGATGTTTTGGAACTACATTTCCCATGATGCTCTTGCACTCTGCAGTGTAGTTGAGCATCATGGGAAATGTAGTTCCACAAACATCTGGGGTGCCGAGGTTCGCCATCACTGCCCTATACATTCATTTTAGGCATAAAATATATTTCAGCGAATCCGTAAATAAATTATACAAGAAAACAAATTCATTCATTCAGATGACAGGATGCGATTAGTTTGGGCCTTTTGTTAATGTTTGAAGCATCTGAAATAACAGAATCGGCACGACAAACGATCCAAATCGATTTGGATCCATGTATTTTTATTCTGGTGAGCGCAGCATGAATATTCGAATAGGATTCGGTTTGTATTGGGGCTGAACTTGAGAAACCATTCGTTTTAATTTGAATGTGCGCGGCCCAACAAACAAACAAAGTCCTTTGGGAAGAAGGAAATTAATTCAACTTAAATACATAATGAATGAAAATGTATTAATTCAGATTCGTTCGTTTTATTCAGATGAGAGCGGTGCGGTAGTCTTTGACTCTGGGATTTTTTTCAACCTGACTATGTAACTGTTGGGGGGGGGGGGCTCTGCATATCGGAAAATGCTTTTCGGTATTTACGGATCGTACGGTACGACGGTTCGGAGAGCTTGGCGGGGTACTCGCTATTATAGGGGGTCAACGCTTGCCCTTACCTTCCAATAGATACGTGCCTGTAGGTGATCCGATTCTCTCAGTGTGTACATGAGAGTCATGTTCCTTCAAATATTATTCACCAAACGGTAATGTTTCTTTTTTCCTATGGTTAACTTATGACCCCGAGTTGTTAGTTACTATCTGTTACCATATTGACGCTCGGTATATTATGTGGTTGGTGACTGTTACCCTTTGTTATTTTCACTTCCATCATATCATCGCGGATAATGTCCGTCAGGAATGTTCCGTCATGCCATGATACTGTGTTATGTTGCGTACCCATAAATTAAGAAAAACAAAAACAAAAAAAAAAAAAATAAAAAGTAAAAACACAAACACACCACAACGATCATCAGGGCGAAAAGATAAATAAGCACAAAATGGGGTTGCGCCGCCTAAAAAGAAATACGTGGAAATCAATATATTATCACCATAAATGAGAAAAATAACATAAGTAACAATTCTTCATAAGAGTCTAATATAAAGTGCAAGAGCTAATGGTGACTACAGTGCGGTCATACACAAGTTCAAAATGAAGTCGTGATATACAGGATCTCACAAAAGTAAGTACGCCCCTCACATTTGTGTAAATCTTTTCTTCTCTCTTTTCATGTGACAACACTGAAGAAATTACACTTGTCTACAATGTAAAGTAGTGAGTGTACAGCTTGTATAACAGTGTAAATTTGCTGTCCCCTCAAAATAACTCAACACACAGCCATTAATGTCTAAACCGCTGGCAACAAAAGTCAGCACACCTCTAAGGGAAAATGTCCGAATTGGACCCAAAGTGTCAATATTTTGTGTGGCCACTATTATTTTCCAGCACTGCCTTAACCCTCTTGGGCATGGAGGTCACCAGAGCTTCACAGGTTGTCACTGGAGTCCTCTTCCCCTCCTCCATGAGGACATCACGGAGCTGGTGGATGTTAGAGACCTTGCGCTCCTCCACCTTCCGTTTGAGGATGTCCCACAGATGGTCAATAGGGTTTAGGTCTGGAGACATGACTGGCCAGTCCATCTCCTTTACCCTCAGCTTCTTTAGCAAGGCAGTGGTCCTCTTGGAGGTGTGTTTGGGGTGGTTATCATGTTGGAATACTGCCCTGCGGTCCAGTCTCTGAAGGGAGGGGATCATGCTCTGCTTCAGTATATCACAGTACATGTTGGCATTCATGGTTCCCTCAATGATCTGTAGCTCCCCAGTGCCGGCAGCACTCATGCAGCCCCAGACCATGACACTCCCTCCACCATGATTGACTGTAGACAAGACACACTTGTCTTTGTCCTCCTCACCTGGTTGCCCCCACACACGCTTGTCACCATCTGAACCAAATACGTTTATCTTGGTCTCATCAGACCACAGGACATGGTTCCAGTAATCCATGTCCTTAGTCTGCTTGTCTTCAGCAAACTGTCAGCGGACTTTATTGTACATCATCTTTAGAAGAGGCTTCCTTCTGGGATCACAGCCATGCAGACCAATTTGATGCAGTGTGCGGCGTATGGTCTGAGCACTGACAGGCTGACCCCCCACCCCTACAACCTCTGCAGCAATGCTGGCAGCACTCATACGTCTATTTCCCAAAGACAACCTCTGGATATGACGCTGAGCACGTGACCTCAACTTCTTTGGTGGACCATGGCGAGGCCTGTTCTGAGTGGAACCTGTCCTGTTATACCGCTGTATGGTCTTCGCCACCGTGCTGCAGCTCAGTTTCAGGGTCTTGGCAATCTTCTTATAGCCTAGGCCATCTTTATGTAGAGCAACAATTCTTTTTTTTCAGATCCTCAGAGAGTTCTTTGCCATGAGGTGCCATGTTGAACTTTCAGTGACCAGTATGAGAGAGTGAGAGCGATAACACCAAATTGAACACACCTGCTCCCCATTCACACCTGAAACCTTGTAACACTAACGAGTCACATGACACCGGGGAGGGAAAATGGCTAATTGTGCCCAATTTGGACATTTTCACTTAGGGGTGTACTGACTTTTGTTGCCAGCGGTTTAGACATTAATGGCTGTGTGTTGAGTTATTTTGAGGGGACAGCAAATTTACACTGTTATACAAGCTGTACACTCACTACTTTACATTGTAGACAAGTGTCATTTCTTCAGTGTTGTCACATGAAAAGATAGAAGAAAAGATTTACAAAAATGTGAGGGGTGTACTTACTTTTGTGAGATTCTGTAAATCAACCACCTTCTTCTTCTATTTAAACAATATCCATGTGTAGTATAAATAGATGATAGTGAACTTCCATCTCTGTGCAACGTCTCGGTGCTCACAGAACTCTCACCTCATGTAAAATAAAGACAAGCCTTTGAATAATATGTTCAATAAACTGGTACGTTGCTCCAAGGCTCTCCACCTTCAATACGTGTAATCCCCAGGGTTACTATAGTGCTGGTCCCTTTAAGTCTCTGGTGCATCTGCTCACCAACAAGTTAGAATAAAATAAACATGACTCCCATCAGGGTGGCTAAAAATCGATGATAAAAAAAAAAAAAAATCATTGTTTTTTATTTCAATTGATTTTTTTTTTTTTTCAAATTTATTTTAATAAAATGCTTTTGGAGTAAAAATCTATCTAAGTTTTCTATTTAAGACACATTAAAAATGTAGTTTATTCAGCATGAAATGGAGCTTAGTTATGTGGCATGAGGCTGTACATATTCTGCAATATTTACATTTTTCAATGAATCCAAGCTCTGCAAGCTGAGATAACATGCACCGCATTGATGCATTCACACAATTTCACAGTAGCCATGAGATAAAACAAAGTTCAGGAATAATATTTTATCCCATTGTTTTGCAAATCTATGTACACTACAAACTGTATGATTGACTCGGTTCCGATATCGCTGTTTTACTAACCTGACAGCTTATTCTTCTAAATAGAAAACCTTCATTTTGTTTGCAAATATTAAAGATTCTAAATGCCAGCAAGAATGAGTCCTTACATTTAAAGAGCACCCGTCATTTCAGATCCATCATGGCAGCGCCCGTTAGCGGGCATCCAATCACCTACTGCCGCCATGTCCCTCACCTTGTTGTGTCACTGCCGCATCACCAGCCGTCCCATTAAAGTGAATAGGACTGTCGATGAGTCAACAGCGGAACAGAGGAGGAGCCGCTGCGGGACAGGGCTGACAGTTGCTCTTTAAAAATTATGATTTAAGTCGACCTGATTTAAATCAGCCCTTTTTACTAGTGATTTAAATCAAATCCACCCTGCCTCCCATAGTGTAAAATGTCAAACAACAACCCTTTATTGTACTAAGAAAGCATCTTACATAAAATTCAGTAAAACCGTGCATAAAACCTGGTGTCTCGCATCACTTCTGGTTTCGGGGCCCTACGCGTTGCGTCACGCCACGTGACTTCATCAGTGGGTAGGCCTAAAAGATAGGTGAAGCCTGCACACCAGTCACATCCAGAAATTTAAATAATGTCTCCTGCCAAATAAGTAAGCGTGGTACAGTTTGCTTGTAAAACAATAAGATAAATTTTAAACATTGAGCTTCAACAGGAATACCGGGAGGGTGCTGGGGCCCCAGCTTGAAGGTCGAGTCAAAATATACATACTACATGAACCGGAGATTATGAGCTCCAGGGGTATGCTTAATCTGCAAGGGATGCAATGAGCAGGTACTTTGTGAAGGCTATTATTATTATTATTTTACACCAACAGTTTGCACAGTGCTTTACAACATGGGGGCAGACAGTACAGTTACTATACAATTCAGTACAGGAGAGATCAGAGGGCCCTGTGGATGTGGTCACATCCTCCATGTTCCCCTCCTCTTTGGGCACAAGCAAGGTCATATGAGAGGCCTATCTCAAGGTGGGTACTTCTGGGCTATGTTAGGCACTTTGAATTGGGTCACTGCCTTACACACAGGGGTACCTTTACTTAAACATACTATTAAACTCCCTTGATTTTAATAAACACTACCACATTCACTGTTGCATTTAGCAGGGACACGCAGAGCCAATATCCTCTCCACCCGTCCAGCGTATCATCATTACCCTCACTACCAGTAACAATATGGGGTCCCGCCGTGAACTTAGCTTGGAATCCATACGTGTACTTCACTTAACGATTCCTCTTCCATACCCGTGCACAGGCTGAGGACCTCTGCAGTGCGGATCTGCTCCCATTACTATGGGAGAAGAACTTGTTCATGGAGAGAGAGCCGACAACAAGAAGCTATCCCACCTGTCACATGTACATGCTTACAACAGGCGGCTTGAGAAACATTTGTTACCCTATGTTATTATTATTTATTATACAGGATTTATATAGCGCCAACAGTTTACGCAGTACTTTACAATATAAAAGGGAGACAATACAGTTATAATACAATAAGATACAGGAGGATTAAGAGGGCCCTCCTCAGAAGAGCTTACAATCTAATAGGGTGGGGCAGGTGGTACACAATGTTGTAACTGTGGGGAATGAGCTGATGGAAGTGGTAGAAGATTAGTTGGAGACGTGATTGGCTTTCCTGAAGAGATGAGTTTTCAGGGATCACCTGAAGGTAGCAAGAGTAGGGGATAGCCGGACAGGTGGAGGTAGCGAGTTCCAGAGGATGGGAGAGGCTCTGGAGAAATCCTGGAGACGAGCATGAGAGTAGGAGACGAGAGAGCTTGAGAGTAGGAGGTCTTAAGAAGAGCGGAGAGGACGGTTTGAGTGATATTTGGAGACAAGATTGGTGATGTAGCTCGGGGCAGAGTTGTGAATGGCTTTGTATGTTGTGGTTAGTATTTTGCATTTAATTCGCTGGGTGATTGGGAGCCAGTGTAGGGATTGGAGGAGAGGGTTGGTGGACACTGATTGGGAGCCAGTGTAGGGATTGGAGGAGAGGGTTGGCAGACACTGAGCGGTTGGTAAGGTGGATAAGTCTGGCAGCAGCATTCATGATAGACTGAAGAGGGGAGGAGCCTATGGAGAGGTAAGCCAATGAGAAGGGAGTTGCAATAGTCAAGGCGAGAGATGGTTTCATTTTTTAAAAAGGGGTGAATTTTAGAGATGTTATGGAGGTGAATTCTACAAACTTTTGACAACGATTGGATTTGAGGCTGAAATGACAAGTCAGAGTCTAGGATTACACCGAGTACCCTGGCGTGAGGGGAGGGACTGATGGTTGCATTGTTGATTTGGATGGAGGGGGGCACGGGCCGGGAGGGAATATTAATAGCTCAGTTTTAGAGAGATTTAGTTGAAGGAAGTGGTACGACATCCATGCTGATATGTCAGTTAGTAAGTTAGTAATGCGAGAGGAGACTGAAGGAGTGAGGTGAGGAGTAGACAGATAGATTTGGGTGTCATCGACGTATAAGTGGTATTGGAAGCCGTGGGTGGTTATCAAGTGACCAAGGGAGGAGGTGTAGATAGAGAAGAGAAGGGGGTCCAAGAACCGAGCCTTGGGGGACCCCCACAGAAAGGGGCAATGGAGAGGAGGAGACAGAGTTGTAGGTGACACTGAAGGAGCGCTGTGATAAATAGGCAGAGAACCAGGATAGAGCAGAATCTCGAAGGCCAAGGGAATGTAGTTTATTGAGAAGGAGTGGGTGGTCAACAGTATCAAAGGCCGCAGAGAGGTCAAGTAGTAGGAGTATGGAGTACTGGCTGTTGGTTTTAGCAGTTAGTAAATCATTAGTGAGTTTTAGTAAGGCAGTTTCCGTGGAGTGCTGCAAGCGAAAGCCAGACTGTAAGGGGTCAAGAAGGTTATTTTCACTGAGGTAGGAGCTAAGACGGTTGTAGACTAAGCATTCTAGAAGTTTAGAGGTGAATGGGAGCAATGAGATGGGTCTTAAGTTGTTCAGGTTGGTGGGGTCCAGTGAGGGCTTTTTAAGTATGGGAGTGATCTGCGCATGTTTTAGAGGGGAGGGGAAGATGCCACTAGAGAGGGAGAGATTGAAGATGTGAGTGAGGGAGCATAAGATAGAAGAAGAGGGTGACCGTAGTAGTTGTGAGGGAACAGGATCCAAGGGACAATTGGTTAGGTGGGCATCTGAGAAAAGTTTTGTAACCTCTTCAGTAGTAGCCAATTCAAAAGAGGAGAGGGTTGAATGTGCTGTTAGGCAAGGTATGTTGGGTGGGGAAGACATACGCACAGTGGAGGTGTCCTCACGAATTGCATCAATCTTGTCTTTGAAGTGATTGGCAATCTCTTGGGCAGTGAGTGAGTTAGTGGGTAGAGGGGGTGGGGGACGAAGCAGAGAGTTAAAGGTTGAGAAGAGCCGACGGGGACTGGATGACAAGGAGTTAAAAGGAGAGACAAAGTAGGCTTGTTTGGCAGCATGGAGGCATGAATTGTATTTTAGAAGGGCAGATTTATATAGGGTGAAGTCTTGCAGGCATTTGGTTTTACGCCACAGTCGTTCAAGAGCACGACAATGTCTCTTGAGATTTCTAGTGTTGTCAGTTTGCCAGGGTTGTAACGGTCGGGGCCTGACTCTGCGTGTGGTCAGAGGAGCAAGTGCATCTAGTGATGATGAAAGTGAACTGTTGTAGACAGAGGTGGCCAGGTCAGGACAGGACAGGGGAGAGATTATGTCATATAGGTTGTCAGTAGCAGAATAGAGAAGAGAAGGGTTAAAGTGGCGAAGGTTTCTACAAGTAATTGTTTTCTGCTTGGAGGGATGGGTGGTTGGAGGCAAGGATACAGTGAAAGTAATGAGGTTGTGATCAGAGAGAGGAAAGGGGGTGTTGGTGAGGTTGCCAGGGTTGCAGAGATGGGAGAATACAAGGTCAAGGGTATTACCATTGGAGTGAGTGGAAGTATGTGTCCATTGGGTTAGGTCAAAAGATGAGGTTAAGTCGAGAAGTTTAGCTGTAGTTGGGCTGTTAACATTGACAGGAATGTTGAAGTCACCAAGAATGATAGTGGGTATTTCAGAGGAGAGAAAGTAGGGTAGTCATGCAGCAAAGTCATCAAGAAAGCGCGATACTGGCCCAGGAGGCCGATAAATTGCGGTAATGATTGCTTGCATTACACCCCTTGAGTAACTTCAGACCAGGCAAAGACAAAGTTACAAAAGCATTACTTAAATAACTTTGGCATGACAGTCAAACAAAGGCAACAGTATTTCCATAAACTAATCCCCTAACTCAGGCTTGTGGCTGCCCCAGCATACCTGCACAGGATAGAGCACATATCTGGTTGAGACCATGATGGTAGTATCCAGGATTGGCATCTTCAGGATGGACTGCAGATCCCAGCAATCCCCCTAGGCTGTAGAAGGATCCTGAAGCCAGACATTCAGCAACTAGCACTCTGGTCTCAGCATGTTTCAGCAGGCTAGCAGGATGGACTCTGGCAACTGCAGCAACCGCTGACACCACCTATGTCCGGACCACTGTCCCTTTTATAATACACAGAACTAGTGTGTCGGACCCAAAAAGCCCTCCAAGAAAGAACCAGGAAAACACAATTAACACTAACCCTCCTGGCTGGGGCAGGATAAAACTCTACCTGCCTACAAGCTCTTACCTGAGCTATACCCTACCACCAAGCTACAGCAAAAGCCTATAGTATAAGTAGAAACAAAAGAAAAAGCATCAAACAAAGCAATGAAGGAACTTCCATAGTCATCAAGGAATACCAAAAAAGGCTATGACCCAGAGGTCAGGTCCAAATACACAACCTGGAATTATGAGCTCCAGGGGCATGTCTACGTGAAGGTACCCTGTGATGGTTACTTAGGGTGCTTTGATAGCTTCAGATTGCAAGTTTGTTTTACATCCAGAAAAATATAAGAGGTAGATTTACCGCCAATCTCCAGACTAGTCAGCCATGTAGCTCTATACAACCCAATATTAGTAAATAATTGTTTAGCTGCCTTCATCGCTATTCTCATATCCTTCACTTCTGAGTGCTCCTCTGGCCTCCTGAAGTTGCCCTTGGAAAACATTCCTTGGCCACCATGCACGTGTAGCCTTGTTGGATTCCACCTGCAATAAATGAAATGTATTGGTCACGACCGTCCCCCGTCCCTGTGCAGTATGTACGTACATGCACACCAACAAAACACGTATCCCTTGTTATAAAATGTATTATGAGTCATCTGAATTCTAAAAATAAAATAAAAAAGTCACAAAAAATTTGATTTTATTAAATTGATAATGTTTGATATCACGTCTCACTGTGTGGTTTTCTTAAAAGGTATTGGACACTTCAAAAGCCGTTTTAACTCTTTATTAGTGTAGTTATTTTCCTTGTGTTTGTTTGACTTACCATGATGGACTCACATGTTTTGGCTGCAGGTTGTAGTGGCGTGGCTGATCGATTCCCCTATGTCCATGTATTCATTTACCTTGCTTGTCCCCATTTGCTAAAGGAACAGGAAGCTTCTTATTTCAGGTCACAGCATCCAGTCCATGCCTCACCATTTCCTCTATTGTATCAAAAATGTGGGTGTGCTGATGTGATGAAAGACTTGTAGGTGGGGTGCAGTGAGATGTGATGAAAGACTTGTAGGTGGGGTGCAGTGAGATGTGATGAAAGACTTGTAGGTGAGGTGCAGTGCGGTGTGGTGAAAGACTTGTAGGTGGGGTGCAGTGCGGTGTGGTGAAAGACTTGTAGGTGGGGTGCAGTGCGGTGTGGTGAAAGACTTGTAGGTGGGGTGCAGTGCGGTGTGGTGAAAGACTTGTAGGTGGGGTGCAGTGCGGTGTGGTGAAAGACTTGTAGGTGGGGTGCAGTGCGGTGTGGTGAAAGACTTGTAGGTGGGGTGCAGTGAGGTGTGGTGAAAGACTTGTAGGTGGGGTGCAGTGCGGTGTAATGAAAGACTTGTAGGTGGGTGCAGTGCGGTGTGGTGAAAGACTTGTAGGTGGGGTGCAGTGCGGTGTGGTGAAAGACTTGTAGGTGGGGTGCAGTGCGGTGTAATGAAAGACTTGTAGGTGGGGTGCAGTGCGGTGTGGTGAAAGACTTGTAGGTGGGGTGCAGTGCGGTGTGGTGAAAGACTTGTAGGTGGGGTGCAGTGCGGTGTGGTGAAAGACTTGTAGGTGGGTGCAGTGAGGTGTGGTGAAAGACTTGTAGGTGGGGTGCAGTGCGGTGTGGTGAAAGACTTGTAGGTGGGTGCAGTGAGGTGTGGTGAAAGACTTGTAGGTGGGGTGCAGTGCGGTGTGGTGAAAGACTTGTAGGTGGGGTGCAGTGCGGTGAAAGACTTGTAGGTGGGGTGCAGTGCGGTGTAATGAAAGACTTGTAGGTGGGGTGCAGTGCGGTGTGGTGAAAGACTTGTAGGTGGGGTGCAGTGCGGTGTGGTGAAAGACTTGTAGGTGGGGTGCAGTGCGGTGTGGTGAAAGACTTGTAGGTGGGGTGCAGTGCGGTGTAATAAAAGACTTGTAGGTGGGGTGCAGTTTGGTGTGGTGAAAGACTTGTAGGTGGGGTGCAGTGAGGTGTGGTGAAAGACTTGTAGGTGGGGTGCAGTGCGGTGTGGTGAAAGACTTGTAGGTGGGGTGCAGTGCGGTATAATGAAAGACTTGTAGGTGGGGTGCAGTGCGGTGTGGTGAAAGACTTGTAGGTGGGGTGCAGTGTGGTGAAGGACTTGTAGGTGGGGTGCAGTGCGGTGTGATGGAAGACTTGTAGGTGGGGTGCAGTACGGTGTGGTGAAAGACTTGTAGGTGGGGTGCAGTGTGGTGAAGAACTTGTAGGTGGGGTGCAGTGCGGTGTGATGGAAGACTTGTAGGTGGGGTGCAGTATGGTGTGGTGAAAGACTTGTAGGTGGGGTGCAGTGCGTTGTAATGAAAGACTTGTAGGTGGGGTGCAGTGCGGTGAAAGACTTGTAGGTGGGGTGCAGTGCGGTGTGATGGAAGACTTGTAGGTGGGGTGCAGTGCGGTGTGGTGAAAGACTTGTAGGTGGGGTGCAGTGCGGTGTAATGAAAGACTTGTAGGTAGGGTGCAGTGCGGTGTGGTGAAAGACTTGTAGGTGGGGTGCAGTGTGGTGAAGGACTTGTAGGTGGGGTGCAGTGCGGTGAGGTGAAGGACTTGTAGGTGGGGTGCAGTGCGGTGAGGTGAAGGACTTGTAGGTGGAGTGCAGTGCGGTGTAATGAAAGACTTGTAGGTGAGGTGCAGTGCGGTGTGACAGTAAGAACTTTTATTAACAGCCCAACCAGGAACACACGCAGGTCCAGCAGCCTGTAGAGAGCAGGTTTCAGCCAAACAATCAGTGCCTGTTAGGAGGGGCAGAATGCGGCTTGGCCGTCTCTTGCCCAAGTGGGAAGATGTCTAGAGAATTTGCGAGCCCTAGGCTTATCCTCCTCGTCAGGAATCTTTCCCTGCTCCCTGCTGCCAGTTCTGTCCCTACCAGATGGGGAACCTGTCCCTACTCTACCAGCTTGCAAAATGCCCACCAAGCCTGGAGACACAGCCTTAAGTAGGCTCTGCATGATCCAAGATAGCTGCTAGAGTCACATGGTGCAGCAGCATCCAATTGGATAGCTTCCCCAATGACCCAGAAAACCATAGAGGAACTATGTTCCTCTTGACTTCCTCTCCAACTGCAATGCCGTCGTGGACGAGCGCCACCTACAGTAGAGAAAATAGACTGCACCTGCCTACAGACTCCCTGTGAATTGCTCTGCCCGTTTGTGTCTGTGTCAGATCTAGTTCCTGTGTATATCTCATATATAAAGTGTTTTCTTCTGTGACATACATAATCCTGAAAATGGACCAAAGTGAAAAAAACAGTGGCGCTATCTTGAACCCTAATATCTTCACCCTTAAAGTGAACCCTTTAACTAAATAAACATACAAATGTAGAATGCAAATATATATAATGAACACCAAGTGACAAGTGAAAAATATATAAAAAGTGGACAACAACTGATTATATTGCAAAAAAATTGCATAAAAAATTGCATAGAAAATACATAAAAAACTTAAATGAAGTCTGTATAAAGTGATGTCTTATTTGCAGCTTCCACCACACCCAGGTGCTGAGTGAGCCCACTCCCTAAAGAAATTCACTCAGCAACTCCAATTGCCCACACTCTCGTGTAAGGCTTAAGTGCTTATATAACCAAACAGGAAGGATCACAACGGCAAACCAAACATCCAAATATGTGTGCAGGAATCGTTCCACATGTAAATGAAAAAAGTGCTCCAATAGTGTAAATCGTATAACCAGTTTATTGAAAAACACACACAATCTTCAATGTTTACAATCACACTTTCCAAATTCAAAAAACGCAGAGTAAAACTTCCACAGAACAATGAACTCCAAAGCACAGCACAGAAAACAATAGGATACCACAGTTTAAGGGGTGCGGTCACGGCGGACCCGAGGTATGCAGGCGTCTGATCGCTTCTCTCACCTACTCCTCGATGGCCAACCACACTGACAGATCCCCCCTTCCTGGTACAGCTAGAAAGCGTCACTCGTCATTGGTGGACACCATCATACGACCACGCCCCGACATGTTTCGTCACACAGTGACTTATTCATGGCATTGGCCGTACGGGATGACAATCATCCCTTATATACCCTCCTATCACCAGCTGATAAGGAATCGTCTGGGGCGCCTGCGCATAACTCGTGTCCCCGCGATCGCAATATCCCCATCACTGGGAAACAGCATCCATTAAATCACGTACATTACACTGTAAATTATCTACTAATTCCAGACTACAGGCACAATTCTGTAACCTATATCATACACAGGCTACAACCTCCACATTAGATATATGACATTTAGTTACCTAAAAACGCCGGTTAAACATTGCTCTAAAATATCTCTTAATGAAAACAATGAACCAACTACCAATAGTAAAATTACATTTTTTTTTAACTATATATATTTTAATATCAATAATCTATATGTATATGGAGGGCTGGAACGAGGTTCCAGCCCTCCATATACATATAGATTATTGATATTAAAATATATATAGTTAAAAATAAAATGTAATTTTACTATTGGTAGTTGGTTCATTGTTTTCATTAAGAGATATTTTAGAGCAATGTTTAACCGGCGTTTTTAGGTAACTAAATGTCATATATCTAATGTGGAGGTTGTAGCCTGTGTATGATATAGGTTACAGAATTGTGCCTGTAGTCTGGAATTAGTAGATAATTTACAGTGTAATGTACGTGATTTAATGGATGCTGTTTCCCAGTGATGGGGATATTGCGATCGCGGGGACACGAGTTATGCGCAGGCGCCCCAGACGATTCCTTATCAGCTGGTGATAGGAGGGTATATAAGAGATGATTGTCATCCCGCACAGCCAGTCCCATGAATAAGTCACTGTGTGACGAAACATGTCGGGGCGTGGTCGTATGATGGTGTCCACCAATGACGAGTGACGCTTTCTAGCTGTACCAGGAAGGGGGGATCTGTCAGCGTGGCTGGCCATCGAGGAGTAGGTGAGAGAAGCGATCAGACGCCTGCATACCTCGGGTCCGCCGTGACCGCACCCCTTAAACTGTGGTATCCTATTGTTTGCTGTGCTGTGCTTTGGAGTTCATTGTTCTGTGGAAGTTTTACTCTGCGTTTTTTGAATTGGAAAGTGTGATTTTAAACATTGAAGATTGTGTGTGTTTTTCAATAAACTGGTTATACGATTTACACTATTGGAGCACTTTTTTCATTTACATGTGGAACGATTCCTGCATACATATTTGGATGTTTGGTTTGCCGTTGTGATCCTTCCTGTTTGGTTATATAAGCACTTAAGCCTTACACGAGAGTGTGGGCAATTGGAGTTGGTGAGTGAATTTCTTTAGGGAGTGGGCTCACTCAGCACCTGGGTGTGGTGGAAGCTGCAAAGAAGACATCACTTTATACAGACTTCATTTAAGCTTTTTATGTATTTTCTAATTTTTTATGCAATTTTTTTGCAATATAATCAGTTGTTGTCCACTTTTTATATATTTTTCACTTGTCACTTGGTGTTCATTATATATATTTGCATTCTACATTTGTATGTTTATTTAGTTAAAGGGTTCACTTTAAGGGTGAAGATATTAGGGTTCAAGATAGCGCCACTGTTTTTTTTTACTTTGGTCCATTTTCAGGATTATGTATGTCACAGAAGAAAACACTTTATATATAATTTAATGTTCAAGGTGGCAGCTTTAGACTTTCTGTAATATTCATTTGCGTACTCCGAGGCGCAGTGGTGGTAAGCAAAGTATAGGTGCGCAGTGATACTTTGAATATCAACTTTTACTGTGTATATCTCACCTGCAGAGCACTAGACTGAGAAACCCAGGGATTATAGGAAATGTAGTGTCACATATCTGTCTGTTGAGCTCGAGATGATGAGGGTGTCCTCTTGCACAGTTCCCATCCAAACTTCTCTGGAAGTGGAGGCAAGGATTGCTATGGCAACGGAAGGGCACAGGTACCAGGGAGTTGGACCAGTTAACTTGAGCTTGGAAGTCCTGATGCCAAATGAGCAGAAGCATGATGTCAAGTCACAAGTCAAATTCTGGAATAGCCGAGGCGAAGAGGTTCCACATCACAAACCGGAGCAAGGTCAAAAACAGGAAAGGGTTGGCATTGAAGTACAAAATCAGAAGGCAGAAACTTTCTTGAATGTCCAGAGCACTGGGGGGTGGGGGGGGGGGGAGGGGTGGAGTGCATAGGGGTGGGGGCTGGAGAGTGATGGGGAGAGCTGGAAAGAACAGGGGTGGAGAGCACGGGGGGCTGGAGAGCACTGGGAGTGACAAAGAGTAGGGGGGAGTGGAGAGCACATGGGGTGGGGGCAAGAGAGTGATGGGGAGAGCTGGAGAGCAATGAGGGGCTGGAGAGCAGTGGGGGGCGGAGAGCACAGTGGAGGAGTGGAGAGCACTGGGGGGGGGTGGAGGCTGGAGAGCACAGGGAGGGAGGCTGGGGAGTGATGGGGAGAGCTGGAAAGAACAGGGGTGGAGAGCACGGGGGGCTGGAGAGCACTGGGAGGGACAAAGAGTAGGGGGGAGTGGAGAGCACTGGGGGGGTGGAGAGCACAGGGGTTGGGGCAGGAGAGTGATGGGGAGAGTTGGAGAGCAATGGGGGGCTGGAGAGCAGTGGGGGGCCAGAAAGAACAGGGTTGGAGAGCACGGGGTACTGGAGAGCGATGGGGAGAGCTGGAGAGCACTGGGGGGGGGGCAGAAAGAACAGGAGTGGAGAGCATGAGGGGCTAGAGAGCACTGTGGGGGGTGGAGAGCACTGGGGGGGGTGGAGGCTGGAGAGCACAGGGAGGGAGGCTGGGGAGTGATGGGGAGAGCTGGAAAGAACAGGGGTGGAGAGCACGGGGGGCTGGAGAGCACTGGGAGGGACAAAGAGTAGGGGGGAGTGGAGAGCACTGGGGGGATGGAGAGCACAGGGGTGGGGGCAGGAGAGTGATGGGGAGAGTTGGAGAGCAATGGGGGGCTGGAGAGCAGTGGGGGGCCAGAAAGAACAGGGGTGGAGAGCACGGGGTACTGGAGAGTGATGGGAGAGCTGGAGAGCACTGGGGGGGCAGGAAGAACAGGAGTGGAGAGCATGGGGGGCGGAGAGCACAGTGGGGGAGTGGAGAGCACTGGGGGGGTGGAGACTGGAGAGCACAGGGAGGGAGGCTGGGGAGTGATGGGGAGAGCTGGAAAGCACTGAGGAGGGGCAGAAAGAACAGGGGTAGAGAGCACTGGGGGGGGGGGGCTGGAGAGCATGGGGTGCTCCATAGTCATCAAGGAAAACCAAAAAGGCATGCCAGGGCTATGACCCAGAGGTCAGGTCCGAATACACAACCTGGAATTACGAGCTCATGGGGTATGTCTATCTGAAGGTACACTGTGGTGGTAACTTAGGATCTTTTGTTAGTTTCAGATTGTGAGTTTGCTTTACATCCAGGAAAATATAAGAGGTAGATTTACTGCCAATCTCCAGACTAGTCAGCCATGCAGCTCTGGCTAGAAAACCAAAAAAAAAAAAAAAAACAATTATATATATAACTCAATATTAGTAAATAATTGTTTAGCTGCCTTTATTGCTATTCTCATAAACTTCACTTCTGAGTGCTCCTCTGGCCTCCTGAAGGTTGGACTTGGTGGACTTGTGTCTTTTTTCAACCTCACCTATTATGTAACTATGTAAATATGTAACTATGTAAGGTGCCCTTGGAAAACATTCCTTGGTCACCATGCACGTGTAGCCTTGTTGGATTTTACCTGCAATAAATGAAATGTATTGGTCACGACTGTCCCCTGTCCCTGTGCAGTATGTACGTACATGCACACTAACAAAACACGTATCCATTGTTATAAAATGTACTATGAGTCATCTGAATTCTAAAAAAAAAAAAATATACAAAAAAAAAAGTCTATAAATATATTAAAATTTATTTTTTAGTATGTTTGACATCACATCTCACTGTGTGGTTTTCTTAAAAGGTATTGGACGCTTTCAAATGCTTTTGTTGTTTTAACTCGTTATTAGTGTAGTTATTTTCCTTGTGTTTGTTTGCCTTACCATGATGGACTCACATGTTTTGGCTGCAGGTTGTAGTGGCGTGGCTGATCGATTCCCCTATGTCCATGTATTCATTTACCTTGCTTGTCCCCATTTGCTAAAGGAACAGGAAGCTTCTTATTCCAGGTCACCACATCCAGTCCATGCCTCACTATTTCCTCTATTGTATCAAAAATGTGGGTGTGCTGATGTGATGAAAGACTTGTAGGTGGGGTGCAGTGCGGTGTGGTGAAAGACTTGTAGGTGGGGCGCAGTGCGGTGTGGTGAAAGACTTGTAGGTGGGGTGCAGTGCGGTGTGACAGTAAGAACTTTTATTGACAGTCCAACCAGGAACACTCATAGGTCCAGCAGCCTGTAGAGAGCAGGTTTCAGCCAAACGGACAGCACCTGTTAGGAGGGGCAGAATGCAGCTTGGCCGTCTCTTGCCCAAGTGGTAAGATGTCTAGAGAAGTTGCGAGCCCTACGCTTCCCCTCCTCGTCAGAAATCTTTCCCTGCTGCCAGTTCTGTCCCTACCAGATGGGGAACCTGTCCCTACTCGACCAGCTTGCAAAATGCCCGCCAAGCCTGGAGACACAGCCTTAAGTAGGCTCTGCATGATCCAAGATAGCTGCTAGAGTCACATGGTGCAGCAACATCCAATTGGATAGCTTGCCCAATGACCCAGAAAACCATAGAGGAACTATATTCCTCTTGACTTCCTCTCCAACTGCAATGCCGTCGTGGGCGAGCGCCACCTACAGTAGAGAAAATAGGCTGCACCTGCCTACAGACTCCCTGTGAATTGCTCTGCCCGTTTGTGTCTGTGTCAGATCTAGTTACTGTGTATATCTCACCTGAAGAGCACTAGACTGAGAGACCCAGGGATTATAGGAAACGTAGTGTCACATATCTGTTTGTGGAGCTCGAGATGATGAGGGTGTCCTCCTGCACAGTTCCCATCCAAGCTTCTCTGGAAGTGGAGGCAAGGATTGCTATGGCAACGGAAGGGCACAGGTGCCAGGGAGTTGGACCAGTTAACTTGAGCTTGGAAGTCCTGATGCCAGATGAGCAGAAGCATGATGTCAAGTCACAAGTCAAATTCTGGAATAGCTGAGGCGAAGAGGTTCCAAATCACAAACCGGAGCAAGGTCAAAAACAGGAAAGGGTTGGCATTGAAGTACAAAATCAGAAGACAGAAACTTTGTTGAAAGTCCAGGTTGTCAACACGGACTGCACAGGGGTGGGGGCTGGAGAGTTGATGGGGAGAGCTGGAAAGAACAGGGGTGGAGAGCACGGGGGGGGCTGGAGAGCACTGGGAGGGACAAAGAGTAGGGGGGAGTGGAGAGCACTGGGGGGGGGGGGTGGAGAGCATGGGGGTGGGGGGAGGAGAATGATGAGGAGAGCTGGAGAGCAATGGGGGGCTGGAGAGCACTGGTGGGCAGAAAGAACAGGAGTGGAGAGCACAGTGGGGGAGTGGAGAGCACTGGGGAGGTGGAGGCTGGCGAGTGATGGGGAGAGCTGGAAAGCACTGAGGAGGGGCAGAAAGAACAGGGGTAGAGAGCACTGGGGGGGGGGGGGTTCTGGAGAGCATGGGGTGCTCCATAGTCATCAAGGAATACCAAAAAGGCATGCCAGGGCTATGACCCAGAGGTCAGGTCCGAATACACAACCTGGAATTACGAGCTCATGGGGCATGTCTATGTGAAGGTACCCTGTGGTGGTGACTTAGGATCTTTTGTTAGTTTCAGATTGCGAGTTTGCTTTACATCCAGGAAAATATAAGAGGTAGATTTACTGCCAATCTCCAGACTAGTCAGCCATGCAGCTCTGGCTAGAAAACCAAAAAAAAACAAAAAAACAATTATATATATATAACCCAATATTAGTAAATAATTGTTTACCTGTCTTTATTGCTATTCTCATACCCTTCACTTCTGAGTGATCCTCTGGCCTGCTGAAGGTTGGACTTGATGGACTTGTGTCTTTTTTCAACCTCACCTATTATGTAACTATGTAACTATGTAACTATGTAAGGTGCCCTTGGAAAACATTCCTTGGTCACCATGCACGTGTAGCCTTGTTGGATTTTACCTGCAATAAATGAAATGTATTGGTCACGACTGTCCCCTGTCCCTGTGCAGTATGTACGTACATGCACACCAACAAAACACGTATCCATTGTTATAAAATGTACTATGAGTCATCTGAATTCTAAAAAAAAAAATATATACAAAAAAAAAGTCTATAAATATATTAAAATTTATTTTTTAGTATGTTTGACATCACATCTCACTGTGTGGTTTTCTTAAAAGGTATTGGACACTTTCAAATGCTTTTGTTGTTTTAACTCTTTATTAGTGTAGTTATTTTCCTTGTGTTTGTTTGCCTTACCATGATGGACTCACATGTTTTGGCTGCAGGTTGTAGTGGCGTGGCTGATCGATTCCCCTATGTCCATGTATTCATTTACCTTGCTTGTCCCCATTTGCTAAAGGAACAGGAAGCTTCTTATTCCAGGTCACAGCATCCAGTCCATGCCTCACCATTTCCTCTATTGTATCAAAAATGGTGGGGTGCAGTACGGTGTGATGAAAGACTTGTAGGTGGGGTGCAGTGCGGTGTGGTGAAAGACTTGTAGGTGAGGTGCAATGCGGTGTGGTGAAAGACTTGTAGGTGGGGTGCAGTGCGGTGTGATGAAAGACTTGTAGGTGGGGTGCAGTGCGGTGTGGTGAAAGACTTGTAGGTGGGGTGCAGTGCGGTGTGGTGAAAGACTTGTAGGTGGGGTGCAGTGCGGTGTGGTGAAAGACTTGTAGGTGGGGTGCAGTGCGGTGTGGTAAAAGACTTGTAGGTGGGGTGCAGTGAGGTGTGGTGAAAGACTTGAAGGTGGGGTGCAGTGCGGTGTGGTGAAAGACTTGTAGGTGGGGTGCAGTGCGGTGTGGTGAAAGACTTGTAGGTGGGGCGCAGTGAGGTGTGGTGAAAGACTTGTAGGTGGGGCGCAGTGCGGTGTAATGAAAGACTTGTAGGTGGGGCTCAGTGCGGTGTGGTGAAAGACTTGTAGGTGGGGCGCAGTGCGGTGTGGTGAAAGACTTGTAGGTGGGGTGCAATGCGGTGTGGTGAAAGACTTGTAGGTGGAGCGTAGTGCGGTGTGATGAAAGACTTGTAGGTGGGGTGCAGTGCGGTGTGGTGAAAGACTTGTAGGTGGGGTGCAGTGCGGTGTGGTGAAAGACTTGTAGGTGGGGTGCAGTGCGGTGTGGTGAAAGACTTGTAGGTGGGGTGCAGTACGGTGTGATGAAAGACTTGTAGGTGGGGTGCAGTGCGGTGTGGTGAAAGACTTGTAGGTGGGGTGCAGTTCGGTGTGGTGAAAGACTTGTAGGTGGGGCGCAGTGTGGTGTGGTGAAAGACTTGTAGGTGGGGCGCAGTGTGGTGTGGTGAAAGACTTGTAGGTGGGGCGCAGTGTGGTGTAATGAAAGACTTGTAGGTGGGGTGCAGTGCGGTGTGGTGAAAGACTTGTAGGTGGGGCGCAGTGTGGTGTAATGAAAGACTTGTAGGTGGGGCGCAGTGCGGTGTAATGAAAGACTTGTAGGTGGGGTGCAGTGCGGTGTGGTGAAAGACTTGTAGGTGGGGTGCAGTGCGGTGTGGTGAAAGACTTGTAGGTGGGGCGCAGTGTGGTGTGGTGAAAGACTTGTAGGTGGGGCGCAGTGCGGTGTGGTGAAAGACTTGTAGGTGGGGCGCAGTGTGGTGTGGTGAAAGACTTGTAGGTGGGGTGCAGTGCGGTGTAATGAAAGACTTGTAGGTGGGGTGCAGTGCGGTGTGGTGAAAGACTTGTAGGTGGGGTGCAGTGCGGTGTGGTGAAAGACTTGTAGGTGGGGTGCAGTGCGGTGTGGTGAAAGACTTGTAGGTGGGGTGCAGTGCGGTGTGGTGAAAGACTTGTAGGTGGGGTGCAGTGCGGTGTGGTGAAAGACTTGTAGGTGGGGTGCAGTGCGGTGTGGTGAAAGACTTGTAGGTGCGGTGCAGTGCGGCGTGGTGAAAGACTTGTAGGTGGGGTGCAGTGCGGTGTGGTGAAAGACTTGTAGGTGCAGTGCAGTGCGGCGTGGTGAAAGACTTGTAGGTGGGGTGCAGTGCGGTGTGGTGTGGTGAAAGACTTGTAGGTGGGGTGCAGTGCGGTGTGGTGAAAGACTTGTAGGTGCAGTGCAGTGCGGCGTGATGAAAGACTTGTAGGTGGGGTGCAGTGCGGTGTGGTGTGGTGAAAGACTTGTAGGAATAGCCGAAGCAAAGAGGTTCCAAATCACAAACCGCACCAAAGTTAAAAACAGGAAAGGGTTGGTATTGAAGTACAAAATCAGAAGGCAGAAACTTTGTTGAAAGTCCAGGTTGTCAACACGGACTGAGTAGCAGACATGAGCAATCCAGAGAAGAATTAGATGTAGCCGGGTCAGGAATGGAGTAAAGCATGTTTCAGGGACACAGATAACGAGGGAGCAAGCTAGAAGACCATCTCTGTCAGAAACGCCTGTGCATCCACCTGTTAAGGAGTTGAGCTCCTTTGCTCAAGAATATGTGAATGTTTGTGCTCAAGCGCATGAAAATGATTATGCCTTCTCTGATGTTTGACATTTCATTTCTACACAGGAAGTGTCAGTTCCCACACTACAGACAGGTAATGTATTAAACAGTGCAGTACCACGCCTCATGTTTGAGCACACACAGAAACTTTTGACACTGGAATGTGAAGATTTACTTACTATAGGCTGTATGTAATGCCTTCCTGTAGTGGTGTAATGGATGGAGCTAGTGTTTATATAAGTGCTAGGTTGGGAGGCAGAGGTGGCTCTAGGCTTTGCGAGGCCTTAGGCAAAACTTAGACTTGAGGCCCCACTTGCTCGCTTTGGAAACCGCAGCTTGGCATTGCATGCTTATTGGGCTTATGATCTACCAGAACCCCCAGATCCTTCTCCACCATTGATTCCCCCAGCTGTTGTAAAGTGCATTTTGTTAGCCTCCAAGTGCATAACTTTACATTTATCAACATTACCTCATTTGTCACAGGTGGTTTCCCAAATACCGCATCCGATCCTGAAAATGTCAGCTCACTATTGCTTTATGCGGTATTTACCGCATAAAAGTTAAAGCCAGTTCATAAAAGGGAAAAAGAAACCGCCAAGAAAACCCTCCCAAAAAAATCAAACACACCGCGTGGGGTTCCCCCCCCAAAATCAGGTCCTTCTTTGGGTCTGAGGGGAACCCCAATGCCAAAATCCATACTAAACCCTTATCCAAGCATGCGCCCTGACAGGTCAGGAAAGGGGGGGGCGTGAGCGCCCTCCTGAACCATACCAGGCCACATGCCCACCCCCCCCCCTCCAAAGCACCTTACCCCCCAGGGCCTCTTCCCCACAACCCTGACTGGTAGTTGTGGGGGGTCTGCGTGCAGGCAGGGGGCTTCTGGGAACCTGGAAGCCACAAGAGGCAAAAAAACAAAAAAATTAAGAGTCCCCGGTGTAGATCCATCGTCAATCACCACCAATCCAAAGAACAAAAAAAAAAGGATCCGCTCCTGACGAAGGGTCCTGTCAGAAGGCATGCTTCAGAGACGTCACGGGGAGGCAGAGCCACCGTCCAACAGTTTATTTAGCGGCTGAGTCCCCCCACCCCCCTCTTCAGGTTAGTGGTCTGCCTCCTGTATTATTGTGCATTAAACTTTTTTTGATGAATAAGTAGGAGAAAAATGTGTGTGTATATATATATATATATATATATATATATATATATATATATATATACACACACACCTCATGTGCAATACAATTAAACCTGTAAAAACGTCTACACTTGAACCCTATGATCTCTGGAGGTTTTGTGTTGACCGACTTTCGAGTATTTTGACTTCCTCTGAAGATAGCAGAGAAAATGGTGTCAATATGATGTGTTATGTGTCATTACTCTGGATGAACGTGTCACTGGGGGCCTCGGAGTTTCAGAACGGAATTGGAAATTGCTCTCTCTGGGAGATAAAAGTCATTTTGGAATAAGATGAATCACAAAGTTCCAGTGAGAATTTTTTTTCTTTTGATGGTTGTATAACGGCGTAGGAGGAAAAAGGTTGTTACTTTCTATTTCTGATTACCTCTGCAAACTTCATGACTTGCTTTTATGTGTACAGTACACCTCCAACACACATTGTTAGGAAATAATAATAACACAATGTCTGCAGAAACTTCATAATCTTCTAAATAAAAATAGAGGGCGAGTGCAAAAATAAGAGAAAGAGGCTTGGAAGTTTAAAGGGAAAACAGAATAGTTTAGGTCCACAAAAATGTAAACTGTTAGTTCACAAGGGATGGAATAGATTAATTCTGAGTAATGTTTTATGCATGCATACAAGATTTCCTGCGCCAAAGAGATCCCTCTCTGGCCAATCACATCAAAGAGGTCCCTCTCTGGCCAATCACATCAAAGAGATCCCTCTATGGCCAATCACATCAAAGAGGTCCCTCTCTGGCCAATCACATCAAAGAGATCCCTCTATGGCCAATCACATCAAAGAGGTCCCTCTCTGGCCAATTACATCAAAGAGAACCCTCTATGGCCATTTACATCAAAGAGATCCCTCTATGGCGAATTACAATAAAGAGATCCCCTCTCTAGCCAACTGCGCCAAAGAGATCTCCTATCTTCCCAACTGTGCCAAAGAGATCCCCTCTCTTGCCAACTGCGCCAAAGAGATCCCCTCTTCTGCCAACTGCGCCAAAGAGATCCCCCTCTGGCCAACTGCACCAAAGAGATCCCCTGTCTTGCCAACTTTCTTAAAGAGATCCCCTGTCTTGCCAACTTTCTTAAAGAGATCCCCTGTCTTGCCAACTGTGCTAAAGAGATCCCCTGTCTTGCCAACTGTGCCAAAGCTCCCCCTCTGACCAACAGCGTCATAGATATCCCTCTCTGGCCAACTGCACCAAAGAGATCCCCTGTCTTGCCAACTTTCTTAAAGAGATCCCCTGTCTTGCCAACTTTCTTAAAGAGATACCCAGTCTTGCCAACTGTGCCAAAGAGATCCCTTCTCTTGCCAAATGTGCCAAAGATCCCCCTCTGACCACCTGCGTCAAAGAGATCCCTCTATGGCCAATTACATCAAAGAGATCCCTCTCTGGTCAATCACAACAAAGAGATCCCTCTCTGACCAGTTACATCAAAGAGATCCCTCTCTGACCAATTACAATAAAGAGATCCCTTTCTGGCCAACTGCGCCAAAGAGATCCCCCTCTGGCCAACTGCGCCGAAAAGATCCCTCTCTGGCCAATTAGATCAAAGAGATCCCTCTATGGCGAATTACAATAAAGAGATCCCCTCTCTAGCCAACTGCGCCAAAGAGATCTCCTATCTTCCCAAATGTGCCAAAGAGATCCCCTCTCTTGCCAACTGCGCCAAAGAGATCCCCTCTTCTGCCAACTGCGCCAAAGAGATCCCCTGTCTTGCCAACTTTCTTAAAGAGATCCCCTGTCTTGCCAACTTTCTTAAAGAGATACCCAGTCTTGCCAACTGTGCCAAAGAGATCCCTTCTCTTGCCAAATGTGCCAAAGATCCCCCTCTGACCACCTGCGTCAAAGAGATCCCTCTATGGCCAATTACATCAAAGAGATCCCTCTCTGGTCAATTACATCAAAGAGATCCCTCTCTGACCAATTACAATAAAGAGATCCCTTTCTGGCCAACTGCGCCAAAGAGATCCCCCTCTGGCCAACTGCGCCGAAAAGATCCCTCTCTGGCCAATTAGATCAAAGAGATCCCTCTATGGCGAATTACAATAAAGAGATCCCCTCTCTAGCCAACTGCGCCAAAGAAATAGATTATGAACGTATCATCACATAGTGGTCATGTGGATACGGAATAAGTCATACGTGCCACGTCTAATATCAATTAGTTTGGGAAAACAAGAGAGTGTGGGCAGACACCAAGACTTTATAGGCACAATAAGAATAATCGATCATTAAAAATATTATTTTTATTTCAAAAATATTGTGTTAAAAAAGGGGGAGGGAAGACAAGACATAAAAGGTAGGTATAGCATACACAGTTAACAGATTATGCACTCCATACACAATAAGTAGGTTGGTATAGAAAGGACAACGGAACTACAGAACCAACAAGAGAAAGACACAACTTATTGATCTATATAGTTACAATACATATCGTTGAACCAAACGTTATGTGATGGTGGCAATCAGATTCTGTATAAGCTCATAAGCTCGACATGTTACGCGCTTTATGCGCTTCTTCAGGAGCACAGAGTAAGGAAACTGTAATGAATGATATAGTGTTGTCAGAATTTCCAAAACATTTTTATATGTATATATATAAATCACATATGAGACAAAAGGTAATAAAAGGAGGCTGTTTAAAAGAAACATCAGGGGAGCATCATTCCCGCAATAGTCAGGCGGAGAAAAGGCAATGTGGGGACGAATGTAACATGGTACAAATCTATAATAAGAAGATAAGGAGGATAGGGAAATATGATATAGACTAGATAAAGGGGATGATGGGGGGGGGGGGGGGAGGAGGGGAGATCCCCCTCTGGCCAACTGCGCCGAAAAGATCCCTCTCTGGCCAATTAGATCAAAGAGATCCCTCTATGGCGAATTACAATAAAGAGATCCCCTCTCTAGCCAACTGCGCCAAAGAGATCCCCTCTCTTGCCAACTGCGCCAAAGAGATCCCCTCTTCTGCCAACTGTGCCAAAGAGATCCCCCTCTGGCCAACTGCGCCAAAGAGATCCCCTGTCTTGCCAACTTTCTTAAAGAGATCCCCTGTCTTGCCAACTTTCTTAAAGAGATCCCCTGTCTTGCCAACTTTCTTAAAGAGATCCCCTGTCTTGCCAACTGTGCCAAAGAGATCCCTTCTCTTGCCAAATGTGCCAAAGATCCCCCTCTGACCACCTGCGTCAAAGAGATCCCTCTATGGCCAATTACATCAAAGAGATCCCTCTCTGGTCAATTATAACAAAGAGATCCCTCTCTGACCAGTTACATCAAAGAGATCCCTCTCTGACCAATTACAATAAAGAGATCCCTTTCTGGCCAACTGCGCCAAAGAGATCTCCCTCTGGCCAACTGCGCCGAAAAGATCCCTCTCTGGCCAATTAGATCAAAGAGATCCCTCTCTGGCCAATTAGATCAAAGAGATCCCTCTCTGGCCAATTACATCAAAGAGATCCCTCTCTGGCCAATTACATCAAAGAGATCCCTCTCTGGCCAAAATGTAGGTGGGGTACAGCACGGTGCGATGGAATAACACACTCCTTCCCAGTGCAATCAGAGAACTGGTATTGAACCAATGAGAACTGGTATTGAACCAATAAGAACTGGTATTGAACCAATGAGAACTGGTATTGAACCAATGCAGAGACAGTTGACAAATAACCCGGTGGTAAGGCAGCCCAGCCGGGAACACTCACAGGTCCAACAGCCTGTAGAGAGCAGGGTGCAGCCGAACTAACAGCCCCTGTAGAGAGGGGGAAGAATGCGGCCTGACCGTCTTGTCCCCAAACTGGAGGAAGACAGAGATCCGTGTTCCTGCTTAGCAAAAACACAAGATCGCCATCTTCCGATCTCACAGACCGCTGTCCTGCCTCTCCAGAGACCGATCGGCGGTCAGACATCGCATCCACCGGATCCCCTAATTGACTCCCAATCACAGCAGGAGCAGGTCCCCGGCGACACGCGCGCGCCCCAGAACCTGTGCATGAAATCACGTACCTGTGAGTTCACGCAGTGGGGCCGCCCTGCCGCAGTATATCTGTGTGGGGTGGTCCCTTAAAAGGTTAAAGAAAAGCTTTATCTGTAGTACAGAGTTTGATACGGTTATCTACCAAAGCCTCATTCTTCTGCTAGCCTCATATCTGTGAAGGCTTTGCCAGCTAAGATTGCAGTTGTCAGCAGGACACACACATATTGATTTTAGCAGAACGCAGTCACAGAGCAGCGTGAAAAATTCAATTCCAAACATTACTGACTCTGTCTGTTCACCTTCCCAGAGTAGAAAAACAAACAAACAAAGGGTTTAAAGTGGCTGCCCTTCCGTATACCCAGTGAAGTGACTGGCCTCAGGTGACACACAGAGATGATACAAATCCTCCTACATAAGTTGTACCCGTTTATCTGCAGTCCTCTTTTCTCTACACCAATGCAAAATGCAGAATTTATAAAGCTTGTGTGAGCATTCAGAAAGTAGGGGGCGGGGAGCTGAAATTACACTCAGTGAGGAGAGCTCTGAGAGCTGTTTGGAGTGAAGCAACACCCCCCCCCCACACACACACACACACAGCAACAGAGCTGAGGCTGTCAATCACAGGCTGTGTGTTGGAGCTCCCTCCCCTGTCACCTTTTTACCTCTTGGTGTCAGGAAAACTTGTCAGAAGGAAGGAGGCAGCAAACAGAAATGACACTGGGATTGAGACAAGTATACACTATAGGTTTTGTTCATATTTCATGGCTGAGGTTTACAACCACTTTAACCTTTTCCAATCTAAGGCTAAAACAAATTTGAAAGTGATCGTAAAGGAAAAAAAATGGTATTAAAAAAAAAAAAAAACACACACACACAACGAACTTACCAGCTCTGTGTAATGGTTTTGCACAGAGCAACCCCGATCCTCCTCTTATTGGGTCCCCCCGCCAGGGCTCTGGGCACCTCCCCCTTGCCGAGTTTGCGGCTTGCTATGGGGGACACTCGTGCGTGGCTGCCCCGGAGCGGCTCTCTGCGTTCAAAATGCAGATTTTTCTTTTTATTATTTTTTACTGAAGAATACAGGGTGCTTTTTTACGCTCCTGTGTGCGCTAGACGTGCACTGCCAAAAAATTTGTTAGTTTTCGTTTCATACGTTTTTTGTTTTTTTTTTC
This sequence comes from Aquarana catesbeiana, assembly GCF_042186555.1. Classification (NCBI taxonomy): domain Eukaryota; kingdom Metazoa; phylum Chordata; class Amphibia; order Anura; family Ranidae; genus Aquarana; species Aquarana catesbeiana. The sequence goes on from NC_133331.1 coordinate 7,171,908, forward strand.
GTTTTTTGGGTCATTCATTATGATCGCAATTTGAAAGCTCATAAAATTTGAAAATTTGAACATTCGAAAATAAATAATAAAATCCGAAAATTCAAAAGAATAACTAACTAACTATTAAATTATAGATATTAGAGTTTCCTTTCAAATTTGGCTGTTAGCGAACGTAATGAATACAAATTTTTCTAAAGTTACGAATTATGCAAAAAAAACGAATGCCGCATCTAAACAAATGGAACAGAACAAATTAATAATAAATAATAATAAAAAGTTTTTATTATTATTTTTGTTATTTATTATTAATAATTTGTTACGTTGCATTCGCTTAGATACGGCATTTGTTATTTCGGATAATTTGTAACTTCGGATAAATTTGTCACGTTCCCTAACAGCCAAATTTGAAAGGAAATTCCAATATCTATAATTTAATAGTTAGTTATTATTTTATTAGTTTAGATTTTCGAATGTTTTAAATTTTAGATTTTCGAATTTTTGAATTTCCGAATTTCCAAATTTCCAAATTTATGAATTTATGAATTTATGAATTTATAAATTTCCGAATTTTCTAATTTTCAAATTTTCAAATTTCCAAATTTTCAAATTTTCAAATTTCCAAATTTTCAAATTTTCAAATTTCCACATTTTCTAATTTCCGAATATTCGTAAAATTTTGTTAAATGGGTTTTCGTTAATTCGGATATTTCCGAATGAACAAATTTGTCGAAATTCGTTAAAAAGAGGAATTCGGAACGAGACGAATTGCACATGTCTAGGGCCAACTCAATATTGAACCCTACGGACTAAGACTGGAATGCCATTAAAGTTTATATGTGTGTGTGAAGGAAGGTGTCCCAATACTTTTGGTAGTATAGTGCATCTTTCTGGTTCTGGCCACATGAAGAAGGATCCAGCTTGGGCCCTACCATACAGCTGACTCATTTCAATAGACAGATAAACACTTCATCTACTCAAGCCTTTCCCGTCCCCTCCTGGTAAATAATGCGATTATGGTTGCTAATTAACCTGCCGCATGCATGTTCAAGTTCTCGGTTTCCATCCAGATGCTAAACGCGTCCATCACTCATACCGCTAACAAGAGTTTGATGGATCTACCGTAATTCACCGCTTTATTCCCAGAAGAACGGACAGCTGTGTGAGCTGGGATATATCTAATAAGGCACTCACATGTCTATTCAGAGGAGATATAGAGGATGCAGCAGTAGAAAAATACATTTAGAGATGTTTATGGTTGTGTTTGTAGTACACCACTAGATATTTTTAGTAAATCCAGTAAGAGAAGTCTGGGAGGACGAGGATTTGATGCTGCGTAGTGGAGGCACGGCGACTGGAACTCCAAAGAGGCAGAGGAACACGGAATAGAAATCCTCCACCTCTTCCCCCACCCCCCCTCTCCTTCCCATTTTCCTCCACCCCCCCCATACCTCCATGCATTCCCCTCCCCCCCTTCCCCATTCCCATTTTCCCTCACCTGTCGGATCATTCCCTTTCGTTTTTGTCCATTTCTTTTCCCTTTCCCCTTCAACATCTTTCCTTTCCTTTTCCATCTACCTAACTAGTCCTACCATCATACCTCTATATACATGTTTTGTACACATATTATTTTGATTACTTTTAGCTACCATTATCATTTTTATTAGCCTTATTATTCTTACTTACTGTATTATATAATACATATCTTCATGCCGCTGGTCGCAACAATTAGATACACTAGTACAACACTAATTAAAAATCATAATTAGTAAACTCTCTTGTCAATTACCTACCTACTTTAATTCTATTTGTACCTCTTTACAAGCACTAACAGTGCTGTTGCTTGATGTTTAGATTGCAGGTGCTGCTTGCTTGCCCTCACACTTCTCGCCAACCACAGGGAATTCCACAAGTGTAACTCACCGCAAGTCACGCAGCGGTGCTCGGTTTTCCCCGTTGGGGTGTTGACTGGCCGGGAGTATCCCGGCTGGGACCGGATAGGTGTGTGTGTGTGTGTGTGTGTGTGTGTGTGTGTGGGGGGGTCTTGGAGAACATTGGTTTTAGGAGTAACAGCCTTACGCAAGTGATTGGTAACTATGCTCTTATATTTTTATACATTTATGTGCAATTTCATTGATGTATATTTATGTATATAACTTTTTCTACAGCGCATATATATCCTCTGAAGAAGACCTGATGGGGTCGAAACGCGTCAGCATTTACTAAAGCACTTCAATATTTTACATTTGCATTGTATTGTATTATGTGTCGAGTTTCCCATTTGTGGTCTCGCTGTTTATTTATCTCCTGTAACACAGCTCATATTTTCACCGCATTGTCATCCTTTGCTATTATGTCCCAATAAAGTTCATTAATTTCACACTCTGTGTTACACATATTTTTTGCTGCCTAGAAAGCCCCTTCCCGGTTGGGGGACCATTTCCTTTTTTTGATCACACTCGGGGCATGCAGCATTCCCTTCTTTTCTCAAGTGTTTCCCTGTCTCTAGAAATACATTTATGAGACTTATGCTTACCAAGGAGTTTGTATTTCCGTTTGGCTCGGCGTGTGATCTACACGAGCCTAAAAGACAAAAACAGAACATTCCATAGCTCAACTCACCAACCAGTCTGCTGGCCAACCAGATTAACCCGCCCAACAGTCTGCGTTGAAAACAGGGGTTTAGTTATCACGCATTTGCAAACGCCTGCTTAAGCGGCAAGACCTCTTCAAGGCACCCTGTGTATTGCTTGCAGTCCTAAACGCTACTGAAATTATGAGCGTCTCCACAGTGGGAGCACAGGCATTCAATATGGATAGATGAGGGGCAGGTGGGCCTGGAGGCAGCCCAATCCCCCTTAAAGGAACAGGAGCACACTGGACACCCAGCAGTAGCACAGTGGCGGTGTGAGGTGCCCAGTGTCCCCCCCCCCCCCCCCCTGACCATATTTACACCAGTAACTAACAATTGGCCCCTGCCCCCACCTATAGCTGGCCTTCACAGCTAGGAGCACATGGAAGGGCAAACACATATAAGACAAAAACAGAACATTCCAAAGCTCAACTCACCAACCAAGCAGCTGACCATCCAGATTAACCAGGGACACACTTTTGCTGTCACTGTGCTACTGCTGGGTGTCCAGTGTGCTCCTGTTCCTTTAAGGGGGATTGGGCTGCCCTCAGGCCCACCTGCCCCTCATCTATCCATTGAATGCATGTGTGCTCCCACTGTGGAGACGCTCATAAATTCAGTAGCGTTTAGGACTGCAAGCATACACAGGGTTCCGTGAAGAGGCCTTCAGCTTACGCATGCTTTTGCAAATGCGTGCCAACGAAACCCCTGTTTTTATCGCAGACTGTTGGACAGGTTATACTGGTTGGTGAGTTGAGCTACGAAATGTTCTGTTTTTGTCTTTTATGCGTTTGCCCTTCCGTGTGAAGGACCCTTGAACCGCCTTTAGAGAAAGGGAACCTTGACTGCAGGAAGCATGGCATCACTGTGGGTGTGAACCTAAAAGGAAGTTAAGTAGCTCCCTTAGGAATGGCTACAGGACCTGAGGTGACTGGGGGGGAGCCTGAACTCTAGGAAAAGGCTATGCTGAGGCACATCCAACTGCTCTGAGGAGATTCATCTGTCACGAGAGTTGAACACCCTCCCGCTCGTTGTGATGTTTTGTCACAGCTTTATTGGCGGTTTTGACCTTGCCAGCAATTGATGTTGCTTTATGGGCTACGCCCTCAAGTTACATTCTGGGGTCTAATGCCTGTCTGGTATGGATGGTAAGGACAGGTCTCTTAGACTATTTGAGTTTATGTTTTTGGGTGCTCATGGTATACTGTGACTGGCATTGTTTGGTACATTTGGAAAGTTGTACTTTTGAAAAGTTCAATAAAGCCGTGGCCTTGCCCAACTTAATCAGCTGCTGTGTCTTTTTTGGGAGGCAAGGTATTGGTTTATTAGTTGGTCATAAATGAGCCTATGCTTCTCAGAAGTCATGCTGCTTGCTTTCTCTGAAGGCCAGTTACAGGTGGGGGGCAGGGGCCATTTGTTTGTATCTACACAAGCTTGCCAGACTGCTCTACAGTCAGTGTAACGTAAATTGAAGTTGAAGCTCCACATCACTATTAATAGGTCCAGAATACAACGTTATTGTGATAAAAGTCAGAGGGACTACCCAAAAAAGTACGCAAAGAGTTTCGGAGGTCCAAGAGCGCCCTCCTTCATCAAGACTAGAAAGAACATAAGAAGATCTCTGAGTTCATCTGCTATCAATACAATACAAAAGCCCCTCTCCTGGGTCATATTTGAAGGGAATATGACCCTGAGGAGGGGATATTGTATTGATAATGAAATGATATGGAGAGTCTCTTATGTTCTTTCTTTTTTTGATGAAGGGGAAGCTCTTGGACCTCCGAAACGTATTGGGTACTTTTTGGGTAGTCCCTCTGACTTTTATCGGAATAACATTGCATCTGGACCTCTTAAGAGTGATCTGGAGCTTCAGTTTCAATTTTGCACCCCTGAAACGGGTTGATTGCTTTTTGGATTGTCTCCCTGACTTTAATCGGATTCAGAAAGTTGTCAGCCAAGGAGACCATGGAGCATGACCATGGAGATCCTCTGGGAGTGTAGAAGCTGCTTGCCTGGGAACCAAAGCATTCAACCTTAACATCAATTCTTTAAGATAGCAATACCAGTGAGATAACCCTGTGGTTCTAGCATTATTTTCCCACATTCCTCAACTGCTCTATAGTCAGTGCCGGATTAAACCCTATGGAGGCACCTAGGCAGTCGAAAACTTGCCCTCCCCATGTAGATTTCTTGTGCATGCGCTCTAGTTGGATAACATTGAACTAAGTACTGGGAATGTCGGCCCCTCGATGGAGACAACCACCAATACTGTACATTACACATATGTAGGTTGCACCAAGATTTTTTTACAATCTTAAAGCTGAAGAAGGTGAACTTTTAAGAGACAAACTGTAATGTGAACCCTATAGCTGAATAGCTATTGTAGCAGAGGCAGAACAACCCTTTACCAGTTCCCGACTGCCTACCGTACATATACTGCGGCAAGGCGGCTCTACTGCGCAAAATCACGTACCTGTGCGTCATTTTGTTCAATAGCCACTGGGGGGCGCACCCCGCTGGAGGCACGATCACGCACATTTGGCTACAGGGGGAGAGCCAATCAGTGGGCCCCGCGGACGCGATCGCGCCTCACAGAGACAGAACGGCGGTCTGCCGATGTGAACAAGCAGACCGCCATGCTGTCACGCATGGACACCGATCTAGGGGTCTTCCTGCTAATCAGTCCATGCAGTGAGTCCATCCCCCCCCCCACAGTAAGAAAGAACAATTAGGGAATACACTTAACCCTTCCATCGCCCCTGATGTTACGCTCTTCCCTGCCAGTGTAATTAGTACAATGACAGTGCATATTTTTAGCACTGATCACTGCAATAATGTCACTGGTTCCCAAAAAAGTGTCAAAAGTGTCAGCTAAGGTGTTCGATCTGTCTGAGAGGGCCAGATTCTTGGTTGGCGTACTATGAGCTTGTGTGTTAACGGCATGCCTATTCCTTTCTCCCTTGTTTGTCAGCCCTTCCAGGTCAAATCGCCAAGTCATTCCTCGGGAGAGACCCTGCCAGGTCGCAACAAATGCATTCTTCATCTAGGTTCAGACGCCATGACTCCCCGTCTAGGACCCATCAACAGAGATGTTCTCATTCCTCCTCCAGACACCGCACCCACCACCATGACAGCCACTCTGATCGCAGAGCCTGCTGGGGATGTGGGACACAAGTCCGGAGGGCAAGTCATCATGTGAATCATGCTATGCCCGGGCGGTTGGGGAAAGAGAGACTGGAAACCAACAGATGGAGTCTCTAGTAAAATGTGTGGTGCAGCAGTCCCTAAAGGAATGGGGCACTTCCCCCACGCAGAGCCAGACCACCACTGTCTCAGGCTCTCTGGCTGATGATGCCCAAGATAATCAAAGGCTATTCCAGCCATACGATGCATCTCCAAGATCTTCAGACAGCGAGGTGGAGGGCGACGAGTTCCTACTTCGCCCTGGTTTCACTACTAATTAAAACAGTCAAGGAAGCCCTGAAATGGGAGGAGCCTTCCATACCCCCAGCTAAGCAGAGAAAATCTGCCAGGTACCTGGGGAAGGAATGTTCTAGTTTTCCACGGCTGACGGAGTTAAGGCATCATCACGGAAGAGTGGGGCAAAGTTGACAGGAAAACATCTCTGTCAAGTAAAACCTCAAGGCTCTACCCCTTTAAAGCCGAGGATGTGTAATGCTTCTGCCCCCCTAGTGGACGCAGTACTAATGCGTTTAGCGACACGTTACACTTCCTCTCGAAGATGTCATGTCCTTTAAAGATGGGCTCAAGAGGAAAATTGATCAAGACCTCAAGAGTATCTATGGGTTGGCTGGTATGGCTTGCAAGCCTGCCCTGGCCCTCGCAGCCATGTCCAAGGCAATGGAAGCATGGATGGAGAATGTGGATTCAGTGCTCAGGAGCATCTCAGAAGAAGTAGCCAGGGGCTCGGCCGCGAAGGAGCTGAACTAACTTCCTCAAGTCTGAGGGTCTCATAATGCCTCAAAGTTATTGGCACAATGGTCTCTACGGCCCCTATGGTCAAATGGGCTCTCTGGAGGTTATGCCCCTTCCAAACAGGGTTTCTCCAGCAATGAGATTCAGGCGGCAGCAACCAGATCATCCGCATAACCTTGGGCATGAGGAACAGCCTCTTTTGGTGGCTACAACACAGGAGCCTGCTCACATGCCACTCTATCGCCCTCATCTCATGGGCCATGGTAATAACCGATGCCATCGCTGCTGGGGGATGGGGGAGCTCCTCTGCAATTCAGAACTGGCGCAGGGCAGATGGGATCTTTGCCTACACATTCCAGGCTCGAACATTCTAGATCTACGAGCAGCTTCTTGCGCCCTGTTGGCTTCAGTCATCCTCTGAAAGGAGAATCAGTATTGCTAAGAATGGGCAACACTACAGCAGTCTCCTACGTGAAGAGACAAGGGGGGACACAGAGCTCTACCTTACTCCAAGAAGTCGAGCCAATCATGGCATGGGCCCAGAAGAATTTGGCCAACATTGCGGCAGTCTATCTTCCCAGAGCCCAGAATGGCCAGGCGGACTTTTTGTCCCGTGTACAACTAGACAACGAGTGGTCACTCCACTCGGAGACGTTCAAATGGATCCTGTCCTTGGGAGTCGATCCCAAGGGAGATCTGTTTGCATTCCCCTACAACTTCAAAGTTAAGAAGTATTACACCAGGAGCCGCTGCAGCCAGGCTTTCGGGGTGGATGCCTTAACAGACCAGTGGTGCTTCATCTGGGCGTAGGCCTTTCCCCCATTCTAAAATTTCTGCAGAGACCGTCAAAATAGCGGTAGCTGCTCCTTACTAGCCGAACAGGCCGTGGTTTCCCCTCCTGGCCCAGCTCGGCTTTGGGAATCCAGTACCCTTCAACTTCAGATCAGACCTCTTGTCCCAGGGGGCAGTCCGGCACCCATGCCCGGTGCTATTGAAACTGATGGTCTGAGCAGGAGAGGCTGGAGGCCTCACTTGTTTGTCTTGTTCTCCAGAAAGAATAAGGGGAAATGTGCTTCTTCCAGAATGATCGCATCCTGGATCGTCAATACTATCCAGCAGAACTATAGGGCTAAGGGCTTGGCTCCTCCAGAGGCGGTGACAGCACATTCGACCGGGGGCATCGCTACTTCCTGGGCAGTAACCCGACACGTGCTCCAGATATCATCTGCAGGGTGGCCTTGTGGGCCACCATAAACACCTTTGTGATGCCCTATTGTGTGGAACCTGCATCCTTATCTTCTGTGAACTTTGGTTTAAGAATCCTGTCGGTTGAGGGGGCAAATTAAATTTCTTTCTGATCAGCATACCCACCCGTGTGGTCCGGTTAGTTATTTCCCACACGTAGACTGCTATGGAGTCTGTCAGGAAAACTGATTTTCCTTTCCTGATGTACTCCATGGCAGATGGAGTTCCCATCCATGGATCGAGTGGAACAGAAGATCGGCATCATGGATGTGCAGCTGACAACCTGCAGCAACCCCGTGATGTTATCATGTCACTTTGAAGCAAAATCTCTGAGGAACGTTTCCAAAACCTTGTATCTATGCCAAGAAGAATGAAGGCCAAAGGGGGTCCAACCTGGTACTAGCAAGGTGGACCTAATAAAGTGGCCGGTGAGTGTATATGATATGAAATGAAACAGCAAAAGTTATAGAAAAGAAAAAAATTATAGTTTTGTAACTGAAATCGGGCAAGGATTGGAACTATCCTGAAAAGATGTAATCCCCGTTTGTATAGAGTATATCTGTCTCCATGCAGAAATGTTGATGGTCAATCTTGATACCTGAGAATGGTAAGTCTGAGGCCCATTTGGGAAATGTTGGGTTGGTCAAATAAATTGATGGAGATGAAAAAGTTGGAAGAGTATAGAGAAATAAGATATTTTAAGAAAAAAACAGAAGGTCCTTCTGTAGCACCACCCCCAAAGGAGCTGCAGATATACGATGGGTTCTCCTACTGCTTCCAGTGATGACCCACCCTGCAGTTGGACCCGACAATACACTGCCACACCCATGGCTATATCTGGGCTTTATTAAAGCAGAAATAAGCCCTGAGGAAAAGCGTTGGGCAAGCAGGTTTGACAATAGTAGAAACAACATTTCAATACCAGTGGAAGAATTCAATAATACTATGAAGTTTGAAGTAAAACCCCCCCCCCCCCTGGGGTGATCTCTGTACATTGCAGGGATTGTAACTTTGTTGCAGATTCCTACCTTTTTGCTATTCTGAAAAAATCCCTGTGTGTTTTGTCTGTGTCCATGTGGAAAGTGAATCTAATGGGAGGGGTTTCATAATTATCAATCAGCTGCTGCACCTGCATGGCTCTAATGAGGAAAGTGGCAGGGTCTGCATCCCTTTAGACGTGTTTCTATTGGGAGTATCTCACCAAAAATGAATTTTTTTGTTGTTGCAGGGGGTGCCCAAAATCTGACTTGTATCTTAGCACAGACTTCTATGGGGGAAATCAGTGAGCCAATCACACAAGCAGGAAATTACATTGGGGGGGGGGGGGGGGGCTCTGTATACCATATGTGTACAGAGCGCCTCCAGGGTGCAATATAGATAGATAATAATAATAGGTTGAAAAGGAAAGGGAATTACAGAGGCTGCAGATTGAAAAGGGGTGGGGGGGGGGGGGGTCCTGACTGGAGGGGAGTCCTAACTGTCACTTGCAAAACCCTAACCACCAGCCAGTGGGCAAACCTGCCAGCGGTCGGGCCCTTTAAAATTGAATGGTGAAGTCATCTGTAGCCCACTCTGGTTGTATGTCATCCTTATAGGCCCTGAAACCACTTACAGAGAATTAATTTGGTTGGTCCCCTAAAGGAAAGTTCTAATAGAGGTACCAAACAAGTGTAGGCAAAGTTCAAAAGAAAAAAAAAAAGTTGGCCAAAGGCTGATCACCATTCCTTCACCAGTAGTATGTCCTCCTAGATGCATAGCCATTCTTTGGGATAGGGGTCGGTGTGATGGAAGACCCTCCAATGGGCTGATTTGGGGGTCAGGCAAAACCATTCCAAGCTGGAGAATGTGTCTTTCTGACTCAACAGAAGGGTCGTTGTTCAGCATCCAAGGAGGTCAGCTGGAGGAAGCGCTAAAGACAAGAATCCCCACCCTGTGTGTCAGTTTAGCTGGAGGACAACAAAGACAGAATGCTGCCAGAGATCCTTCCACTTTGGCACTGAGCACAGGTTCTGGTGACTGCAACTGCCTAGATGGTTGACTTCTTCTAAATTGGCTGTTGGTAGATAGCCCTTTGTTGATTAAAACAGCTCAGCAAATTTTGCTCCAGCCAGCCGTGTGCGTTTCCCCCCCACTCTGCTCCTCCTTGTGGTCCTGCTGACCCTCCTTGGTGGCCTCATGGACTTCCCTGGAGTGGATCTGCCTGGTGGGCTTGTAGATCCTTCAACTATTGGCAGACTTGCTTGCTTTCCCCTTCCTGAGTTGCACCCTGCCCCCCTCCTCCCCACATTTGGTTGCCAGGGATAAATTCCAGGCTGCCAATGCAGCTATTCACTTCCCTTCTCATCCTCTTCGCTGTGCTGTCCAATCAAGCGGCGGGGAGGAGAAGCAACCTTGTTTGGGCTGAGCAGCTTCTGAGCCGTAAAGAGGCCACCAGGGCCAGGGCTACACTTCTTAATGAAAGGATATATTATTAAGCACTTCAATACCGGGGACCTTTACCCCCTTCCCGCCCCGGCCAATTTTCAGCTCTCAGCGCTGTCACACTTTAAATGACAATTGCGCGGTCATGCCACACCCATGCAATCGCATTGCACAGGTGTGAACAGCCATGCAATGCGATTCTGGCAATAGCACTATGTTTTGCTATCTGTTTCGGGCGCCCGATTGCTTTAGAAGGCTATGTGGGGAAACGCAGTGGATCTTGTGCGTTTCCCGCATCGCATTAGTGTGAACCGGGGCTCAGTGTGTTTTGTTGTGATTAGCTGTGATTGGCCCTGTCTGTACCATGTGATCACTTTGACCAATCACAGCTAGCAACACAGCTGTACACAGTGGTTGGCATGAAAGGAAGCCGTCCATTGTTTACAATTGGCATGTGATCAGCTGGGATTGGTCACAGCGATCACATGGTACTAGCAGTGGGCCAGTACACCGATCAGTCATCGAACACAGCCAGGGGCAGATCGCGCTGCAGTGCAGCCTTGCGGACGCGTTCACGGCACAATCCACCTGGATCGACGAATGTTCCACCCTGCCATCATTTTGCTACAGGACGGGCGGGAGATGGTTAACCACTTGCCGACCAACCGCCATCATTGTATGCGGCAGGTTGGCTCGTTCCCGCGAATCGCCGTCATTGTACGTCAGCTCGCACGCGCGCCCACTGGCCAGTGGGGAGCCAATCAGCGGGTGGGGCAAATACTATAATTTTTGTGCAAACCAATCAATATACGCTTATAGCGATATTTTTTTTTTTTTTTACCAAAAATATGTAGAAGAATATATATCGGCTTAAACTGAGGAGAAAATTGTTTTTTTTTAATATATTACATGTTTAATGTATGTTTAACCCGGTTCCTGACCCGCTCGCGCACATTTACTGTGGCACAATGGCACCGCTGCGCGAAACCCCGCACATATACGGGGTTCCTTTAGGAGCCGCCAGAGGTCGCACGCGTGCCACTGCACGGCGGGGGACCCGATGCGCGTGGCCAGCAGTCGCGATCGCTGCCGGCCACGAGCGTGCGCGAGCGCCAGCCTGGGGATTTGAGTGTGGAAGCACACAAATCCCTGTGCTGTCAGAGGAGAGGAGACGTGCCGTGTGTTCCTACTATGTAGGAACAGCGAAATGTCTCCTCTCCTACTCAGTCCTATCCCCGTACAGTTAGAACACACACTGAGGGAACACACTCGATCGCCCCCTAGTGTTAACCCCATTCCCTGCCAGTGTCATTTACACAGTAATCAGTGCATTTTTATAGCTCTGATCGCTGTATAAATGTCGATGGTCCCAAAAATGTCTCAAAAGCGCAAAAAAACCAAAAAAAAGACGCAAATAGCATCAAAAGAAAGCTCTATTTTTGAGGGGAAAAAAAGACGCAAATTTTGTTTGGGTCGCATGATGGCACAGTTACCAGTTAAAGTGACGCAGTGCCAAATTGTAAAAAGTGTTCTGGTCAGGAAGGGGGTAAAACCTTTTGGGGCTGAAGTGGTTAAAATGTTTTTTGTTTTTGTTTTTTTGTTTTATCTTTTTTTTTTTTTTATTTTTTTTTTAATTTATTTTTTTGCATAACTTTTATTGCCATTACATAGGGGACCAATACCCCCCCCCCCCCCCATGTGATAGCATATAGGTGACAGGTACTTTTCATTAAACATTCAGAGCCTATTAGACCCTGGATGTCTCCTCTGTACTCCGCTGGCACCGGCACCGGCATAGCCAGCTTTGGCCCTACCATACAGCCAGGAGACTGTTTTCTTTTGGCCAAATGACTCTGGATCCCCTCAAGCCTCTCCCGCGTCCTTCCTTTGGTAAATAATGTGATTATGGCTGTTAATTAACCTTCATGTTCAAGTTCAAGTTCTTTGCTTTCCAACAAGATACTAAATGCATCCATCTCAAGAGATCGCTCTTATATCTCCAACAAGATGCTTGATGGAGCTCCTGTAATTAAGCACATTATTCCCGGGGGCGGGGGGATAGACATTCATGTGAGTTGGGATGGATTTAATAAGGCACTTAGGCCTCTGCTCAGAGCAGACGAAGAGGATGCTGCAGTAGAAAAAAAAAAAAAACATTTACAGCATTTACTAAAAATTTACTAAAAATCCAGGAACAGGAGGGGTAAACGGGGCTTTGATGCTGCTTAGAGGAGGCACAGCAATCAGTAGATTAATTCTTGAACGCCAGGAAAACAGCGAAAATCAACCAGTAAGCTTACCACTGCTTATGGTTGGATTTCCTGGGAACTTACCTGCTGTTCACACCGGGTGCCAGGCTTTTAGGCGCCCTTACATTTTTTTTTTTTTTTTATCCAGAATAAATGTTTTAAACAATGAGGCTTTTTCTGTCATTCTTATGAGGTACGTCTGCCCCAAACAACGTTGGTACATAGAGGACTGAGGCACGCTTTATTACGTCCATTCATATGAGGAAACCACTATCTTAAACCACACCAGCCCACAGACAAATCCACGGGGACGGCCCCACATGCGTGTTTGACCAAACTAGAAATAGTTGGTCCATTTGGAGGGGTGAGTTCACACCTATGTGGGGGGCATCGTCTTGTGAGCACGTATCAAGCACTTATCGAGCACGGATTCCACTTTGTAGAGCACGAGCACTTTACTTGGGGTTTGGAACTTTTATTGCTTCAAGGTTATTGATGTTTGCAACAAATTATCTGCATCGCTTCAAATGTGATGCTAATTTAATATTTTTTGGCGCTAAGCGCGGTATATTTATTTTCTTTAATGGGAAACCTGAGCCTTGATAAAATTACCTTTGGAAGCCCCCCCCTCAACACATCAGAGAGCCCCATCACATAAGAGTCGCCCTTCACATCAGAGGTCCCCTCATTACATCACAGTCCCACAATCATATCACATTCCATCATCACACCAGAGGTCCTCGATCACATCACACCAGAGGTCCTCGATCACATCACACCAGAGGACTCCATCACATCAGAGTCCCTCCTTCACATCAGAGGTCCCCTATCCCACCAGAGCCCCCCCCCCATCACATCAGAGGTCCCTCCATCACATCAGAATCCCTCCTTCACATCAGAGGTCCCCTATCCCACCAGAGCCCCCCCCCCCCAATCACATCAGAGGTCCCTCCATCACATCAGAGTCCCCCCATCACACCAGAGGTCCCCCATCACAACAGAGATTCCCCCATCACAACAGAGGTCCCCCCATTACATCAGAGGTTCCCCCCCATCACACCAGAGGTTCCGCCCATCACATCAGAAGCCCCCCCATAACATCAGAGGTACCCCCCATCACATCAGAGGTTCCCCCCATCACATCAGAGGTCCCTCCCATCACATCAGAGGTCCCCCCATCACATCAGAGGTCCCCCATCACATCAGAGGTCCCCCTTCACATCAGAGCTCTACTCATCACACCAGAAGTCCCACTCATCACATCAGAGGTCTCCCCCTCCGCCCCATTACATCAGAACTCTCCTCATCACATAACAGTCCCACAATCACATCAGAGATTCTGATCACATCACATCAGAGATCCTCCATCCTATCACATCAGAGGTCCCTCCATCACATCAGAGGTCCCTCCATCACATCAGAGGTCTCCCCTTTACCTCAGAGCTCTCCCCATCACATCACAGTTCCACAATCACATCAGAGGTCCCCTCATCATATAAGAGTCACACCATCACAACAGAGGCCCCCCTCATCACATCATAGGTCCCCCCATCACATCAGAAGGTCACCATCATATTAGAGATCTCCTTGTCACATCACAGTCCCACAATCACATCAGAGGTCCCCCCCCATTACATCAGAGGTCCCTCTATCACATCAGAGGCCCCTCTTCATATCAGAGGCCCCCCCATCACCACAGAGTCCCCATATCACCTCAGTGTCTACCCCATTACATCAGAATTTCCCCTATACTGTACATAAGAGCCTCCGATTACTTCAGATTCCCACATCACATCAGAGTCCTCCCTGTACATGAGGGCCCCTGTTCACTTCAGAATACCCAGATGACAGAGCCTCCCCCATGAGGGACCCTGATCAGATCAGGGTCCCCATCACCACAGAGTTCCCCCTGGATCATAGAGTCCTCATCCATCTCTGATCCAGGGCAAACTGGGTCTCATGCTCACTGCACCCTGGGGGGTCGGGGACGAAAGGGCATCCTGGTTGAGAAACAGAGTTAAGCAATATAGCCTAGTCCAGTTCCCACTCCCAGCCTGTTACTGGACAAGGAAGGAGCAGAAGAGGACTGATGAGGAAGTCATATTTCTATTCTCTCCTACAGTAGGCATTGTGCAAATCAATAGAGTTTGAGCATCTCTAGTTTATGATTTATGTTACATAGTTCTGGCCATTGTACTCTGTAACCTGTGCTATACTTTATATACTCCCAACCGAAGTGTTTATTGTCTCGACATTTGAAAGCAAGTAGTTCCCAACTGTTGTATTGAAGTTCTTCTTTATGGTAGGCTCAGACAAAGTGCTAGCTATATTTCTATAATCTATGTGCAGAAAAGCATATGTGATGGTAGAGTTTCAATTCAGAAAAATAAATAAATAAATAAAATTATTCTTTGTGCTGGGGTTTATGTGTGTCTGTGAGACTGTCACGTCTGATACATACCCGTCCGATGTGTGTTGGCGCAATCACTTGTAGTCTCCACACAGTAAGGTTACCAGTTTTTAAAACAGAATTCATGGACACCCTACTGACCATGCCTACTTTTAACCACACCTCCAAAACCACATTCCCATTTGTAGCCACACCCACAAAAGAATGCTGCCATTTTTAACATCCTCAAACAATCAGCCAGAGGCAATCAGATTTCAAATATAGGGCACTAAGATATGCGTGCACAATTAGGAGAGACTACATTCAAACTAAAACTCCATGCTTAGGATAGGAGTGAAGGTATGCAGCCTCCCCTAATTGACCCCCTAGAGGGCTAGTTTGAAGAAATACAAAAAGTGGGGTACATGGCGCTCCCTAATATGGGGGGTGATATTATATTAGACACCCCAAATAGATGTAACCGTACACCTCTAACACTATGTGAAATATGGCAAAAAAATAATTAATAATTAAAAAAAAAAAAAAAAATATATATATATATATATATATATATATATATATATATATAATAATATAATAAAATAATAAAATATCCAGTTGAAATGGTTACCCCCTATATAACAGATGCACTTTTAATTTTCTTTGTGATTATAAATTATGGTGACACATATATGATTCACTATTCTTACTATAATTATATGTACACTTATATGTTTTCTTTTAGTCACACAATTGCGTTGTGACTAGGCGTACACTTATATATTTTATCATTTGTTTATAGGGGGGTAACCATTTCAACTGGATATTTTATTTAATTACCGGTATTTATTATTTTTTTGCCATATTTCACATAGTGTTAGAGGTGTACGGTTACGTCTATTTGGGGTCTCTAATATAATATCACCCCCCCATATTAGGGAGCGCCACGTACCCCACTTTTTGTATGTCTTATAATTAGGAGAGACGCCTTGAAAGTACCAAGAACAAAAAAGTGCAAACGACTCCACTGGCTCTATTTTGGGTTGGTGTCTCCACGCTGGGTTGTCACTTGCGTATTACACGTTGTACTGTGTGTACGCTACACTGTAGGCATGCATTTTTTTCCTGGTACAGACGCCTCAAAATGGGGACTGTCCCTAGGAAATGGGGGAGTGTGCGACAGGGTGATGATTGAAGAGAATACATAGGAGACAGGTAGACAGCATTGTCCCTATGACCTGAAGTACAGTGCCTTGAAAAAAGTATTCATACCCCTTGACATTTTCCACATTTTGTCATGTTACAATCAAAAACATAAATGTATTTTATTAGATTTTATGTGATAGACCAACACAAAGTGGCTCATAATTGTGAAGTGGAAGGAAAATGATAAATGGTACAAATAAATATGTAAAAATTGTGTGTGTGTGTGTGTGTGTGGGGGGGGGGCATTTATATGGCGCCCCCGGAGTCAATACTTTGTAAAATCACCTTTCACTGCAATTACAGCTGCAAGTCTTTTTGGGGATGTCTCTACTAACTTGGCACATCTAGAGAGGGACATTTTTGCCCATTCTTCTTAGCAAAATATCTCAAGTTTTGTCAGATTGGATGGAGAACGTCTGTGAACAGCAATTTTCAAGTCTTGCCACAGATTCTCAATTGGATTTAGGTCTGGACTGTGACTGGGCCATTCTAACACATGAATATGCTTTGATCTAAACCATTCCATTGTAGCTCTGGCTGGATGTTTCGGGTTGTTGTCCTGCTGGAAGGTGAACCTCCCCCCCAGTCTCAAGTCTTTTGCAGACTCTAACAGGCTTTCTTCTAAGATTGTCCTGTATTTGGCTCCATCCATCTTCCCATCAACTCTGACCAGCTTCCCTGTCCCTGCTGAAGAAAAGCATCCCCACAACATGATGCTGCCACCACCATGTTTCACGGTGGGGATGGTGTGTTCAGGGTGATATGTAGTGTTAGTTTTCCGCCACACATAGCGTTTTACTTTTAGGCCATAAAGTTGAATTTTGGTCTCATCTGACCAGATCACCTTCTTCCACATGTTTGCTGTGTCCTCCACATGGCTTCTCACAAACTACAAACAGGACTTCTTATGACTTTCTTTCACCAATGTCTTTGTTCTTGTCACTCTTCCATAAAGGGCAGATTTGTGGAGAACACGACTAATAGTTGTCCTGTGGACAGATTCTCCCACCTGAGCTGTGGATCTCTGCAGCTCCTCCAGAGTTACCATGGACCTCTTGGCTCTTCTCTGATGAATGCTCTCCTTGCCCGGCCAGTCAGTTTAGGTGGACGGCCATGTCTTGGTAGGTTTGCAGTTGTGCCATACTCTTTCCATTTTCCGATGATGGATTGAACAGAGCTCCGTGAGATGTTCAAAGCTTGGGAGATTTTTTTTATAACCTAACCCTGCTTTATACTTCTCCACAACTTTATCCCTGACCTGTCTGGTGTGTTCCTTGGCCTTCATGATGCTGTTTGTTTATTAAGGTTCTATAACAAACCTCTGAGGGCTTCACAGAACAGCTGTATTTATACTGAGATTAAATTACACACAGGTGGACTCTATTTACTAATTAGATGACTTCTGAAGGCAATTGGTTCCACTAGATTTTAGTTAGGGGGTATCAGAGTAAAGGGGGCTGAATACAAATGCCCCCCCCCCCAGCACTTTTCACATATTTATTTGTAAAAAATGTTGAAAAGCATTTATCATTTTCCTTCCACTTCACAATTATGTGCCACTTTTGTGTTGGTCTATCACATAAAATCCCAATAAAATACTTTTACATTTTTTGTTGTAACATGACAAAATGTGGAAAATGTCAAATGGTGTGAATACTTTTTCAAGGCGCTGTACGTGCACAAGGAACTTTATGCAGAATTATCAGGTATTATTTGAATTAGAGCTGCAGTTTAAAAAGATTGGCAATTACTTTTGAAATTACTTTACATTGTTAAACTTCTATGAAATCTAATTGTTGGGTTTACATGTACTTTAAGTACACCAAGTACTAAATATAGGTATACAATGTATCGTACATATAATTGTAATTTTAGGCATGAGTGATTATTTGCAATCACATATATATGTACTTGTGGAGCTCAAGGGGTGCAGAAGGTGCGTCTGCAGCTAGGCTAGGGCAATCACATCAGGGGGCCATACTGTATATAATTACTACTTCTAGTTAATTACCAGCTATGTGCTCAGACTGCCGCCTCTCCTGCCATCCTAACCAGTTCAATCACGAACCCTTTAGTCTTCCAACGCGGCCTCAATTATAAATGTACAGTATATACAGCATGAAATTAAGAAGTCCTTTTTTTTATTCCATAATGTTTTTACTGAAATTTTGCAAGTACATAACATAACAAACAAATAAGCAAAGGGAGTGATGTTCTCATCTGTTCTTAAAATGTTACTAAACCCAGGAGCCTGCATTCACTATATCTGCTCTCCCCAGGAGCCTGCATTCACTATATCTGGTCTCCCCAGGACTCTGCATTCACTATATCTGCTCTCCCCAGGACTCTGCATTCACTATATCTGCTCTCCCCAGGAGCCTGCAGTCACTATATCTGGTCTCCCCAGGAGCCTGCAGTCACTATATCTGCTCTCCCCAGGAGCCTGCAGTCACTATATCTGCTCTCCCTAGGACTCTGCAGTCACTATATCTGATCTCCCCAGGAGCCTGCAGTGACTATATCTGCTCTCCCCAGGACTCTGCAGTCACTATATCTGCTCTCCCCAGCAGCCTGCATTCACTATACCTGCTCTCCCCAGGAGCCTGCATTCACTATACCTGCTCTCCCCAGGAGCCTGCATTCACTATATCTGCTCTCCCCAGGAGCCTGCAGTCACTATATCTGCTCTCCCCATGAGCCTGCACTCACTATATCTGATCTCCCCAGGAGCCTGCAGTCACTATATCTGCTCTCCCCAGGACTCTGCAGTCACTATATCTGCTCTCCCCAGGAGCCTGCAGTCACTATATCTGCTCTCTCCAGGAGCCTGTAGTCACTATATCTGCTCTCTCCAGGAGCCTGCAGTCACTATATCTGCTCTCCCCAGGAGCCTGCAGTCACTATATCTGCTCTCCCCAGGATTCTGCAGTCACTATATCTGCTCTCCCCAGCAGCCTGCATTCACCATACCTGCTCTCCCCAGGAGCCTGCATTCACTATACCTGCTCTCCCCAGGAGCCTGCATTCACTATATCTGCTCTCCCCAGGAGCCTGCAGTCACTATATCTGCTCTCCCCATGAGCCTGCACTCACTATATCTGATCTCCCTAGGACTCTGCAGTCACTATATCTGATCTCCCCAGGACTCTGCAGTCACTATATCTGGTCTCCCCAGGAGCCTACAGTCACTATATCTGGTCTCCCCAGGAGCCTGCAGTCACTATATCTGATCTCTCAGGACTCTGCATTTACTATATCTGCTCTCCCCAGGAGCCTGCATTCACTATATATGATCTCCTCAGGAGCCTGCAGTAGCTATATCTGGTCTCCCCAGGACTCTGCATTCACTATATCTGCTCTCCCCAGGACTCTGCAGTCACTATATCTGCTCTCCTCAGGAGCCTGCATTCACTATATCTAGTCTCCCCAGGAGCATGCAGTCACTATATCTGATCTCCCCAGGAGCCTGCAGTCACTATATCTGATCTCCCCAGGAGCCTGCAGTCACTATATCTGGTCTCCCCAGGAGCCTGCAGTCACTATATCTGATCTCCCCAGGACTCTGCAGTCACTATATCTGGTCTCCCCAGGACTCTGCATTCTCTATATCTGCTGTCCCCAGGAGCCTGCACTCACTATATCTGATCTCCCCAGGACTCTGCATTCACTATATCTGCTCTCCCCATGAGCCTGCAGTCACTATATCTGCTCTCCCCATGAGCCTGCAGTCACTATATCTGGTCTCCCCAGGAGCCTGCATTCATTATACAATACAATGCGATGCGCTCAAAGCGACATCTTATAGACCCTGATCCCTCCGTAAAGAGGATCTGTCACCGCCTGTTACTGTCACATGGGATGTTTACATTCCTTGTGAAAGCAATAAAAACGATTATTTTTTTTTAAAAGAGACCGTGTAAAAATAATAAAAAAAATAATAAAATAAACAAGAAAAAAAAAAAGTAAAGCACTCCACCCCTTTCATGGTCACGCGCAGAAGCGAATGTATATGTAAGTCACGCCCGCAAACGTAAACGGTGTTCAAACCACACATGTGAGGTATCGCCACAATCGTTCGAGCGATAGCATTAATTCTAGTGCAAGACCTCCTCTGTACCTCTAAACTGGTAACCTATAGAAATTTTTAAAGCGTGCCTATGGAGATTTTTAAGTACCGTAGTTTGTCACCTATCTACGAGCGTGCGCAATTTCAAAGCATGATATGTTGAGTATCTATTTACTTGGTGTGACATCATCTTTCACATTATACAAAAGAATTGGGCTAACTATACTGTTTTGTTTTTCCTTAATTCATAAAAGTGTTTATTCCCCAAAAAATTGAGTTTGAAAGACCGCTGCGCAAATACCGTGTGACATAAAATATTGCAATGAACGCCATTTTATTCTCTAGGGTCTCTGGCAATATATATATATATATATATATATATATATATATATATATATATATATATATATAATGTTTGGGGGTTTTAAGTCATTTTCTATTAAAAAAATACAGATTTGTGAGCAACAAATGTCAGAAAAAGGCTTAGGCATGAAAGGCCTTTTAAGGATATTCTATCATACTGCGCTCATGACTCTTAGGGGTTGATTTACTAAAGACAAATAGACTGTGCACTCTGTAAAGTGCAGTTGCTCCAGAGCTTAGTAAATGAGGGGAAGCTTTGCTGACTTCCATCATCCAATCATATGCAAGGAAAAATGCTGTTTTTTTTAAATTTTCCTTGCACGTGATTGGGTATTCTTTGCTAAGTGAAGATTTACCCCATTTACTAAACTCTGGAGCAACTGCAAAGTGCACAGCCTATTTGCCTTTAGTAAATCAACCCCACAGAGACCAGATTTGCAAAGAACATTGTATTGTAACAGCCAAGTCAACAATACAAACAGGCCCAACAGGGAGCTCACCTATTCGGGGGGGGGGGGGGGGGGCATTTACAACTGAGCAGCTGACAATCGGTGGACAGAAAACTCCTAGATCTCAAGAGCGCACCTCACAAGGAGCGAAGTGTGGCTTGGCTGGTCTAGCCCAAAAGGGGAGGCTTCCTGAAAAGGTAGACGAGGACCTGCATTGCAAGCACCTTCCTACTCCCCATTAAATGCCCATTTAGATGTAGCACCCTGATGTTTAAGCAAGGTTGCTCATAAAATTTACCTGCCAGGTGTAGTTACCTTGGTCTAGAATTGCTGCATGTCTATCTTCTGCCACTAGGTGGCCAGGTACCTGGTGACATTAGATAAGACAAGGGCAAAGCAAGGACAGATTGGGAGTATATGGATGTAGCACCCTGGGGTTTAGTCAGGGCACTCCTCACAAACGTACTTGCCAAGAGTAGTTATCTTGGTCGACTGATAGAGATCTATTGATTTCTCTCTAAGTTTGGCCTCGTTGCACTTTTCTCTTCTGCCACTAGGTGGCCGGGTACTTGGTCGTACAGGATATGAGAAGGCCAACCCAAGGTCAGGTTATGGGTATTTGGGGTATCTCAGCCAATTGGCAGAGGTTTTCTTGAATCCCTTGGCCTGCTGGGAGAGCTAATATATCCGGGTGAGATCAGGTGATCTATGGTCTGTGCCACCCAGACCGATGTCTGAGTGGACGTGTGTCGACCAGACATCATCCACTCAGATATGGCTGCTAGGCTGGAGATTGGCCTATCCCGGGGGCATCTGGCTGCCAGGTTGTGTGAGGGCCTATCCAGAAGTAAGAGGGCAGTGCAGGGTTGGGACTGCGGCTTGCAGTCCAACCAAATGTGACGGTTCTGCTGGCAGGAGAACCTGTTTTGGTCGGAGGTAGAAGGAAATCTGTCACCTCTAAGGGACCAACCACCTTTACCAGGGAACATAGTGAATAATTGAAGCAAGTACCAGAGTAACGTTCTCACCGAACAGGCACAGTGGAGAATCGGGAAACTTCAAGTCAGGGACCCAACCAGTGGAGGTGACGCTAGCAGAGCAGCCTTGTGTGTCAAGCCAGGGACTGAGCCGGTCAGCAGGGGTGAAACTTGAGAGGTATCTGGAGTGCCAAGCTAGGGACCCAGCAGGGAAGCGAGGGTGACGCTTGAGGGAGATACCACCGCAAAAGCCTTGAGGAGCTCACGGGATTCAGAGTCGGTGAATCAGAGAGTCCAGTGAGAGACTAGGGGCTCAAGGGGCTGAAGAACTACAAGTAGACGTTGTAGTGAAGCTGAGTGAACTGTTGAACTTTGTGTTAGGAACTGGTAAAGACTGTTGCCATAGGAGACTGCAAGTGCAGAAGTGTCGCCTTGCTGGGGCCTTTTCCTGGACGGCTGTCCTGCTATTGAAGTCTCGGAGTCTGCTAATTGAAATTGCAACCACTCAAGGGTGTCCTGGCCCTAACCCTTTTCCCTTAAAAAAAAAAAAGGACTGTTAATAAAAAACACCTCTTTTGCATCCAAGAAGTGCCTGGCGCCCAATGACTTTCACCATCTTTGCACCCACTATGCCTCACAACCCACTACATATGAAAGGATGTCAGCTGTCTTTGGCCTTGAAGGTTCTCATTAGGCTGGAAGAGGTTAAAGACTTTGCTGCATTTGGCACCCAACGTGGGGCCAAGGTGTTGTCTTTGCAGCAGTCGCCAATAGCAACTGGCTTCAGCCACATCGGGACTTTGCCTGGCTCAGTGGGAAGGTGGCAAGTAACGTTTACCCTTCTCATAGACTGTATTGTTGTGTGTACCATCAGGGATCTTGCATTACACCCACTATGCCTTACAACCCTCTCTACATGGAAGGATGTCAGCAACTCTTGGCTATGGAAATTCTCATTAGAATAAAGGAGGCCTTTGATCTTGCTAAATAAAAGCTGTCTGGTGTGGTCCCATTGACTCCAATTGGCGTGTCTAGCACCGGCACCATTTGCCAAGCTCTGTATGCCAAGCTAAAATTGTTGTCAGTTTAGACCAGAGCTTCTTAACCAAGGGTGCCCGCCTGGGTTCTCCTGGGGTGCCTCAAGAATGGGACACAGTCTGCCCTGGATCAGCGTCATGAGTTGCCATGGTACAGGTGGGGCCAGTGCAGTGCCATTCATTGCTATGCTGATAGCGATCAGCTTGTCTGCACTATGGCAATGCATGACTCTGATTCGGGGCAGGCGGCATGCGGTGTCACTCCTAGCTTTCATGAGAAGACGGATGCCCACCTTCTGCACTCTGTTGTGCTGCTGAAGCCAAAAAGTAGGGCTCTGATGTAAAGAGGGGACTTTGTGATTGGAGGGCTCTGTGATGGGGGGATGGTGGCTGTGGGATTGAGGGCCTCTGTGATGGGGGACTGTGGGATTGAGGGGCTCTGTGATTGGGGACTGTGGGATTGAGGGGCTCTGTGATGGGGGATTGTGGGATTTAGGGGCTCTGTGATGGGGGACTGTGGGATTGAGGGGCTCTGTGATGGGGGACTGTGGGATTGAGGGGCTCTGTGATGGGGGACTGTGGGATTGAGGGCCTCTGTGATGGGGGACTGTGGGTTTGAGGGGCTCTGTGATGGGGGCTGTGGGATTGAGGGACTCTGTGATTGGGGACTGTGTGATTGAGGGGCTCTGTGATGGGGGACTGTGGGATTGAGGGGCTCTGTGATTGGGGACTGTGGGATTGAGGGGCTCTGTGATGGTGGACTGTGGGATTGAGGGGCTCTGTGATGGGGGGCTGTGGGATTGAGGGGCTCTGTGATGGGGGACTGTGGGATTGAGGGGCTCTGTGATGGGGGACTGTGGGTTTGAGGGGCTCTGTGATGGGGGCTGTGGGATTGAGGGGCTCTGTGATTGGGGACTGTGTGATTGAGGGGCTCTGTGATGGGGAAACTGTGTGATTGAGGGGCTCTGTGATGGGGGACTGTGGGATTGAGGGGCCCTGTGATGAGGAGACTGCGTGATTGAGGGGCTCTGTGATGGGGGACTGTGGGATTGAGAGGCTCTGTGATGGGGGACTGTGGGATTAAGGAGCTCTGTGATGGGGGACTGTGGGATTGAGGGGCTCTGTGATGGGGGACTGTGGGAGTGAGGGGCTCTGTGATGGGGGACTGTGGGATTGAGGGGCTCTGTGATGGGGAAATGTATAATTAGGGGGATTATGATGTGGTGGGGGTACTTGTATGCAGAGCTTTTTTTCAGAGAATAGTTAACGGAACTCCCCCCTTTCCGAGTCACCTATTTTCTCTACCCCTATTTTTGTGCTGATAATTAATTTGTATGGAATAAGGTAACGATAACAAGAAAAGGTGCTTGGGGGGGTTGGGGGGGGGATGGGTGGTTGTTTGCTGCCCCCCCCCCCCCCTCCAAAAAAAAGGCACTATACCTTGGTTGTACGATAAATCAGAGCTAGAATTTAGCTGCAAGTAAAGTAGCCTTGCATAGTTCTCTATTTGCTGGCATGTGGTCTTAAATGATTCACACTAATAACTTACTTTGAGTTTAAAATACTCGACATAATGGAGCGTTAAAGACATCTTTTTCTCTTGTACACATGCAGACCGGGAAGGTGACAAACACAGTAATCTTCATCCGTACACATCTGCCTAATGCATCTGAATATATTTAGACTTGATTCTTCTCAGGCGTCTCTAGCAGACATCATCATCCCCCAACCTTTCTACTGCTTTTTGTACTTTGGAGTATGGCCATGCATACTACAGTACTTGTACTGCATGTATATGTATTATTGACATATTTTCCAACAAGGAGACCTTCAGAAGAGCTTTTGTTCTTCACAGAAGTCTTTATTTTCTGGTCAGTATTGCATGAATAATATATATGCCTACAAGCATCTTTCTACATTCTAAGATAGCAAAAGGGACACATTTTATTGACCAATACATAACTTTTTATTGATCCTACTTCTAAAGTGGGAAAGAGAACAGTAGAATATAAAAAACGATTACATAGACACATAAAAAGATCGATGGGAGAAAAAAGACCAAATGGTCCATCAAGTCTGCCCCGATTTTAATTTTTTTAAACATCATCACAATGTATTATTATTTGTATTATTATTTTAATGCAGGAGTTATATATCGCCAACAGTTTGCACAGCGGTTTACAATATTAAGGGAGATAGTACAATTACAATACAGTTTAATACGGAAGGAATAGGAGGGCCCTGCTCATGGAGCTTGCAATAGGGGGAGATGGTGCAAAAGGTAACAGCTGCCAGGGATGATGTGATGGAGGTTGTAGGTGGAGGAGAAGGAGTAGAGTTGCCTAAATAAATGAGATTTCAAGGATTGCCTGACGATTGACATGGGTAGGAGCTAACTGGACATACCAGGGGAAGGGAGTTCCAGAGGATGGGAGAGGTTCTGGAAAGGTCCTGGAGATGAGCGTTGGAGGAGGTAACAAGGGAGCTAGAGAGCAGGAGGTCCTGGACAGGATCATTGGTTGCATCATGCCGATTTCCACCAGGCTCTTCCTCATCAAGGAGATGTAGATTCACACCACCAGGACAACTCAACTCTTCCCCCACCAACTTCCTCCTGGCTCTCTCCAGTGAGCTTCTCCAGACCCCACTTAATCCTTGTTTTTCAGCTTGCGAATAAGCCCCCCAGTTAAGCGTAGCTGGCATCTCAATGTCCTCCTCTCACAGATCCTTCCAGAAAGCTGCCCCGGGGCGGAGCCCCTGCACATGGATCTCCTCCAGCAGGACTGGACCCCAGGAACTATACTCTTCCTGTTAAGGCCCCAGACTATTTATGGGCTCCCTCGCCACCTCCTGGGCACACCTCCCCAGGGATTAACTGGAATTCCATAAATATTCAGGCTGCCTGTTCTGTCCCTCCTGCCACTATACTTCTAGAATCCTCTAGAAGACAGGGGGAAGTAGCAGAGCAGCAGCCTGTGAAACGATAAACAGCCCTAAAAAATCAACCTCTGTTCCACTGATTACAGGGGAGCCAAACTAAATGTCCCTAGCAGCCTGCTACACTAGGAGGTTGCTAGATTGGTATTTTGAATTTTATACGTTGAGCTAGTGGAGACCACTGAAGGGACTGGCTGGGGCAGCAGTATTCATGATGGACTGGAGGGGGGATAGTCTGTGTAGAGGTAGGCCAGTGAGGAGGGAGTTGCAGTAGATAACCAGGGAATGAGTACTTTGTTTTGTGGTGTCGTTGGTTATGAAAGGGCGAACTCTGGAAAAGTTGCAGAGGTTAAGGCGGCAAGATTTAATCAACGATTGGATGTGGGGCTTGAAGGAGAGGGCAGAGGTTAGGTTTACAGCTAACACCTTGGCATGTGTAGAGGGACCAAAAATCGTGCTATTGCTCTCAATGGTAAAGTCATGAGAGGGGGCTCGGGAGGAGGAAAACGTGTATTTTATATCATTTTTATTTCTTTTTTAGCTTTTTTTTTTCTCCAGAGTTCACAGTAGTTCCAAGTATGCTTGAATCCGCCTACTGTTGACTGACTCACTACTCTGCTGGAAGTCTATTCCTAGCATTCTTTAAATGCTTGGCCACCAACCGAGCCTCATGCATATTACCTTCCCCCTGCCTTTAGTAATCCTGCAGACTGCTTATATTAAATAGCAATATAAATATCCTTTCTAAAATCCAATGAGTGGTAACGTGACCTCACAGCTTCAGGTTCTGGGCAGCTGCTTCAGCTGGTGGGAGGAGACATCGAAAACGCCCAGAGTATTGGCACCAGTAGGGTGATGTCACTGCTCTAGGAACTCAGCGTTGTTGCCAGCTGAGCCTTTCAGGACCCGGGACTGTGCCATCCTGTGACTGATAGAAGTAAGATTAAAGGAAAGGTATTTACACTGCTATTTATTACAAATGGTCTGCAGCATTACTAGAGGCAGTGGGCAGACAAGTTTTAAAGGCATTGTACACTTTTTTTTGTTTTAATTAGGTCTTATGCCCCGTACACACGGCCGGATTTCCCGACGGAAAATGTGTGATAGGACCTTGTTGTCAGAAATTCTGACCGTGTGTGGGCTCCATCACACATTTTCCATCGGATTTTCCGACACACAAAGTTTGAGAGCAGGCTATAAAATTTTCGGACAACAAAATCCGTTGTCGGAAATTCCGATCGTGTGTACACAAATCCGACGCACAAAGTGCCACGCATGCTCAGAATAAATAAAGAGATGAAAGCTATTGGCCACTGCCCCGTTTATAGTCCCAACGTACGTGTTTTACGTCACCGCGTTCAGAACGATCGGATTTTCCGACAACTTTGTGTGACCGTGTGTATGCAAGACAAGTTTGAGCCAACATCCGTCGGAAAAAAATCCTAGGATTTTGTTGTCGGAATGTCCGATAAATGTCCGACCGTGTGTACGGGGCATTAGTGTTGTGTTATAGGCAGCAAAGAAAGAACTCCCTGAAGCCGCACATCCGTGTTGTCCTTATGATGGGTCAAAGCTCTGAGGGGCGGAGCAAAATGCATGAAGGCGTGGCCTGGTTGGAGTTCAGGCTGAGGTTGCCATTCATTCATCCAGCATAGGGACAACACGGCGCCAGGGAGTCCTTTCTTTACTGACAGTGATTATAGGAGCTGGTGATGAGCTCCCTCCTGTGCCAGCACTCCCAGTGGTGGATGCTTGAGATCCATACCCCGTTTCAGTGAGCTTGAGGGGCACACAAAGCAGTCCAGGGTCATTAGTGTTGTTATACACTGTCTGGCTTAGTTGAGTTCTGGCCAGTGTAAGTGGTGTGTAGCGCAGTGTCCAGGGGTTAGTAGCATGTAGGGCAACGTACAAGGTCAGTAGCATGTAGGGCAATGTATAAGGTCAGTAGCATGTAGGGCAACGTACAAGGTCAGTAGCATGTAGGGCAATGTATAAGGTCAGTAGCATGTAGGGCAATGTATAAGGTCAGTAGCATGTAGAGCAGTGTACAGAAGTCAGTAGCATGTAGGGCAGTGTACAGGGGTCATTGGATTCTACGGTTGAGTACAGTGGCTAGTAGTTTGTACGGCAGAGTACAGGAGTCAATAGTTTGCAGGGCAGATTATAGGGGTCAGCAGGACAGAGTACAGAGGTCAGTATACAGGGGTCAGCAGGACAGAGGATGGGGGCAGCAGGGTAGTGTACATGGTGTCAGCAGGGAAGTGTACAGGGGTCAAGACTGCAGAGGACAGAAGTTTAGCAGGGCAGAGAACAGAGTTCTGCAGGGCAAAATAAGAAGGGATAGTAGGGCAGTGTACAGGGGGTCAGTAGGACAGAGGAAAGGGGTCAGCAAAGCATAGGACAGGGGTCAGCAGGGCATTGGACAGGGATTAGCAGGCCAGAGGACAGGGGTCAGCAGGGCAGAGAACAGGGGGCAGCAGGGGAAAGGACAGGTTTCAGCTGGGCAGAGGATGGGAGGTCGGCAGGGCAGTGTACAGGAGTCAGTAGGGCAGTATACAGGGTTAGCAGGACAGAGGATGGGGGCAGCAGGGTAGTGTACAGGGGTCAAGACTGCAGAGGACAGAGGGTCAGCAGGGCAGAGAACAGAGGTCAGCAGAGCAAAAGAAAAAGGGACAGTAGGGCAGTGTACAGGGGGTCAGTAGGACAGAGGAAAGGGATCAGCAAAGCATAGGACAGGGGTCAGCAGGGCAGAGGACAAGGGTCAGCAGAGCAGAGGACAAGGGTCAGCTGGGGAGAGCACAGGGGTCAGCA
Organism: Aquarana catesbeiana; assembly: GCF_042186555.1. Taxonomy (NCBI): domain Eukaryota; kingdom Metazoa; phylum Chordata; class Amphibia; order Anura; family Ranidae; genus Aquarana; species Aquarana catesbeiana. Next base: position 7,200,614 of record NC_133331.1, read on the forward strand.
GGGCAGAGGATGGGAGGTCAGCAGGGCAGTGTACAGGAGTCAGTAGGCCAGTGTATCAGGGGTTGGTAGGACAGAGGATGGGAGGTTAGAGGGACAGTGCATGAGAGTCAATAGGTCAGTGTACTTGGGTTCAGCAGGGAGGACAGGGATCAGCAGGACAGAGGGTGGGAGGTCACTAGGGCAGTGTACAGGGGGTCAGTAGGGCAGAGGATAAGGGCCAGCAGAGTAGAGGACAAGGGTCAGCAGTACAGAGTACAGGGGTCATCAGAGTAAAGGACAGGGATCAGCAGGGCAGAGGGCTGAATTTAGCAGGGCAGTGTACAGGGGTCATAAGGGCAGAGGAAAGGTGTCAGCAGGGCTCAGGACGGGGGTTAGAAGGATGGAGAACAGGGGTCAGTAAGGCAGATCACCGCCCTAATAACACCTGTTCTCTGCCCTGCTAACTCCGGTCCTACACAACACTGACCCCTGTCCTCTGCTGACCCCCCCAGAGCAGAAGATGGAGGTTAACAAGGCAAAGGGCAGGGGTGAATAGGGCAAAGATTTTACCCATATACAGAGCAGGGAAGTGGCAGTGAAGTGGCTCACTAATCCTCCTTTCTCATCCATCCTATATAATGTCACACACAAGTGCCTGGGATGGATGGATGGGAGAGGGGAGCCAGCAGACATCAGAACTCTGCAAGTGAGGGAGCATTTCAGACATAGGATTGGCCAATGGCCAGGCAGGGACATGATCTACACATCACCTATATGTGATCAGCAGGTAGATCATGATTAATGAGTTGCCCACTCCCACACTAAACTGAGAAACCCAGGGAATGTGGGATATATAGTTTCTTCAAAGGAAGTGTCAGTTCTTAGACTACAGACAAAGGTCATACATTAACCTGTGCAGTGCCATGTCTCATGTCTGAACACAAACAGAAGCTTCTGACACTGAAATGTGAAGATTTACTACAGTGCCTTGAAACAGTATTCATACCCCTTGAAATTTCCCACATTTTGTCATGTTACAAACAAAAACATAAATGTATTTTATTGGGATTTTATGTGATAGACCAACACAAAGTGGCACATAATTGTGAAGTGGAAGGAAAATGATTAATGATACAAATAAATATGTGAAAAGTGTGGGGTACATTTGTATGGCGCCCCCCGGAGTCAATATTTTGTAGAACCCCCTTTCTCTGCAATTACAGCTGCAAGTCTTTTTGGGGATGTCTCTACCAGCTTTGCACATCTAGAGAGGGACATTTCTGCCCATTCTTCTTTGCAGAATATCTCAAGCTCTGTCAGATTGGATGGAGAGCCTCTGTGAACAGCAATTTTCAAGTCTTGCCACAGATTCTCAATGTGATTTAGGTCTGGACTGTGACTGGGCCATTCTAACACATGAATATGCTTTGATCTAAACGATTCCATTGTAGCTCTGGCTGGATGTTTCGGGTCGTTGTCCTGCTGGAAGGTGAACCTCCACCCCAGTCTCAAGTCTTTTGCAGACTCTAACAGGTTTTCTTTCAAGATTGTCCTGTATTTGTCTCCATCCATCTTCCCATCAACTCTGACCAGCTTCCCTGTCCCTGCTGAAGAAAAGCATCCCCACCACATGATGCTGCCACCACCATGTTTCACAGTGGGGATGGTGTGTTCAGGGTGATGTGCAGTGTTAGTTTTCCCCCCACACATAGAGTTTTGCTTTTAGGCCAAAAAGTAAAACTTTGGTCTCATCTGACCAGATCACCTTCTTCCACATGTTTGCTGTGTCCTCCACATGGCTTCTCACAAACTACAAACAGGACTTCTTATGACTTTCTTTCACCAATGTCTTTCTTCTTGTCACTCTTCCATAAAGGGCAGATTTGTGGAGAACACGACTAATAGTTGTCCTGTGGACAGATTCTCCCACCTGAGCTGTGGATCTCTGCAGCTCCTCCAGAGTTACCATGGACCTCTTGGCTCTTCTCTGATGAATGCTCTCCTTGCCCGGCCGGTGAGTTTAGGTGGACGGCCATGTCTTGGTAGGTTTGCAGTTGTGCCATACTCTTTCCATTTTCCGATGATGGATTGAACAGAGCTCCGTGAGATGTTCAAAGCTTGGGAGATTTCTCTATAACCTAACCCTGCTTTATACTTCTCTACAACTTTATCCCTGACCTGTCTGGTGTGTTTCTTGGCCTTCATGATGCTGTTTGTTCACTAAGGTTCTCCAACAAACCATTGAGGGCTTCACAGAACAGCCATATTTATATTGAGATTAAATTACACACAGGTGGACTCTATTTACTAATCAGGTGACTTCTGGAGGCAATTGGTTCCACTAGATTTTAGTTAGGGCTATCAGAGTAAAGGGGGCACCATACAAAAGCCCCCTCACACACTTTTCACATATTTATTTATAAAAAAAATTGAAAACCATCTATAAATTTCCTTCCACTTCACAATTATGAGCCACTTTGTGTTGGTCTATCATATAAAAATCCCAATAAAATATGTTTAAGTTTTTGGTTGTAACATGACAAAATGTGGAACATTTCAAGGGGTATGAATACTTTTCCAAGGCACTCACTATAGGCTGTGAGTACAGGGCAGCAACGACATCTTATGTACATTGTACATAAGTATTTATAGTTTAATGCTAAGCTGGGGGTAGGTAAAACAGGTGGTTGATCTACGGTTTGTTTTTTTTTTTACGACCCCTCGACCAGCAGACATGGCAGCCACTCGAGTCTGTTCACATGGCTGCGGCTGCTATACTTTGCTACGCGATGCGGTAACTTTAAAACAAGTTTGACAGGTGGGGGTGACCTCATGCCTTTTTTGTGTGTTCCCACCTTAACACCTATACCGGACCCCGATTTAGGATGAGGGTCTGGTATAAGTATAAGTCGCCGAGCTGGTGCGCAGACGCGAATGATTAAGCAAGTCGCGCCCACACATGTGAGGTATCGCCGCGATCGTCAGAGTGAGAGCCATAATTCTAGCCCTAGACCTCCTCTGTAACTTTGTTTGGGGGTTCTAAGTAATTTTTCTAGCAAAAGAATACTGATTTTAACTTGTAAACAACAAGTATCAGAAATAGGCTCGGTCCTTAAAGGGGTTGTAAAGGTAATTTTTTTATTTTTTAAAAATAACAAACATGTTATATATATATTGGGGAAGACATTATCTTTACTGATGTTTCATTCTAATTTCAGATTCACTTTAAGCCTCAGCTGGTTCTCGCTTAACAACCAGCGGGAGTCAATACACTCACTGAACTCCATCTTATCCTGTTAATTATTTACATTCTCTTTTATAGAATCTCTCCATATTAATTAACTCACTGAAAATATATTTCTTTGTGTAGCAATATTTCTGTAGCCGCTATCATTTTTCACTATTAGTTGGTCCTATCATTTTTCTTTATATTCCATTCTTTTATATTACTACACTATTGTGCGAACAGCACATTTCTTTACCCGATAATTATCTCATTTTATTTGTGCAGCATTTTTTGTTATTATTTTCCACTATTAATGAGCCATATCAGTTGAATATACACTCAGTGGCCACTTTATTAGGACCCCCTTTATTAAGTCCTCCTTGCTAGTACTGGATTGGACCCCCTTTTGCCCTAATTCTTGGTGGAATAGATACAACAAGGTGTTGGAAACGTTCCTCAGAGATTTTGCTCAATAGTGACATGATAACATCACGCAGTTGCTGCAGACGTGTCGGCTGCACATCCATGAAGCCGATCTCCAGTTCCACCACATCCCAAAGGTGCTCTATTGGATGAGATGTGGTGAGTGTGGAGGCCATTGGAGTACAGGGACCTCATTGTCCACTGGTGAGATGATTGGAGCTTTGTGACATGGTGCATTATCCTGCTGGAAGGAGCCATCAGAAGATGGGGACACTGTAGTCATAAAGGGATGGACATGGTCAGCAACAATACTCAGGTACCCCATCCCCCATACCATTACACCCCCACCACCAGCCTGAAATGGTGATACCCCATCCCCCACACCATTACACCCCCACCACCAGCCTGAAATGGTGATACCCCATCCCCCACACCATTACACCCCCACCACCAGCCTGAACCGGTGATACCCCATCCCCCACACCATTACACCCCCACCACCAGCCTGAACCGGTGATACCCCATCCCCCACACCATTACACCCCCACCACCAGCCTGAACCGGTGATATCCCATCCCCCCCACCATTACACCCCCACCACCAGCCTGAACCGGTGATATCCCATCCCCCACACCATTACACCTCCACCACCAGCCTGAACCGGTGATATCCCATCCCCCCCACCATTACACCCCCACCACCAGCCTGAACCAGTGATACCCCATCCCCCACACCATTACACCCCCACCACCAGCCTGAACCGGTGATATCCCATCCCCCACACCATTACACCCCCACCACCAGCCTGAACCGGTGATATCCCATCCCCCACACCATTACACCCCCACCACCAGCCTGAACCGGTGATATCCCATCCCCCACACCATTACACCCCCACCACCAGCCTGAACCGGTGATATCCCATCCCCCACACCATTACACCCCCACCACCAGCCTGAACCGGTGATATCCCATCCCCCACACCATTACACCTCCACCACCAGCCTGAACCGGTGATATCCCATCCCCCCCACCATTACACCCCCACCACCAGCCTGAACCGGTGATATCCCATCCCCCACACCATTACACCCCCACCACCAGCCTGAACCAGTGATATTCCATCCCCCACACCATTACACCCCCACCACCAGCCTGAACCAGTGATACCCCATCCCCCCCACCATTACACCCCCACCACCAGCCTGAACCAGTGATACCCCATCCCCCACACCATTACACCCCCACCACCAGCCTGAACCGGTGATATCCCATTCCCCACACCATTACACCCCCACCACCAGCCTGAACCGGTGATATCCCATCCCCCACACCATTACACCCCCACCACCAGCCTGAACCGGTGATATCCCATCCCCCACACCATTACACCCCCACCACCAGCCTGAACCAGTGATATCCCCTCCCCCACACCATTACACCCCCACCACCAGCCTGAACCGGTGATACCCCATCCCCCACACCATTACACCTCCACCACCAGCCTGAACCGGTGATACCCATCCCCCACACCATTACACCCCCACCACCAGCCTGAACCAGTGATACCCCATCCCCCACACCATTACACCCCCACCACCAGCCTGAACCGGTGATACCCCATCCCCCACACCATTACACCCCCACCACCAGCCTGAACCGGTGATACCCCATCCCCCACACCATTACACCCCCACCACCAGCCTGAACCAGTGATACCCCATTCCCCCCACCATTACACCTCCACCACCAGCCTGAACCAGTGATATCCCATCCCCCACACCATTACACCCCCACCACCAGCCTGAACCAGTGATACCCCATCCCCCCCACCATTACACCTCCACCACCAGCCTGAACCAGTGATACCCCATCCTCCACACCATTACACCCCCACCACCATCCTGAACCAGTGATATCCCATCCCCCACACCATTACACCCCCACCACCAGCCTGAACCGGTGATATCCCATCCCCCACACCATTACACCCCCACCACCAGCCTGAACCGGTGATACAAGGCAGGATGGATCCATGCTCCAAATTCTGACCCCACCATCTGAATGTCTCATTCCAGACTCATCAGACCAGGCAACGTTTTTCCGATCTTCTATTGTCCGATTTTGGTGATCCTGTGCCAATTGTAGCCTCAGTTTCCTGTTCTTAGCTGACAGGAGTGGCACCCGGTGTGGTCTTCTGCTGCTGTAGCCCATCTGCTTTGAGGTTGGATGTGTTGTGTTCAAAGATGGTATTCTCCATACCTTTGGTGTATAATGAGTGGTTATTTGAGCTATTGTTGCCTTTCTATCATTTGGAATCAGTCTGCCCATTCTCCTCTGACCTCAACAAGGCATTTTCCTCCACACAACTGCCGCTCACTGGATATTTTCTCTTTTTTCCCACCATTCACTGTAAACCCCGAGAGATGGTTGTGTGTGAAAATCCCAGAAATACTCAGACCAGCCCGTCTGCCACCAACAACCACGCCACGTCCAAAGTCACCGAGATCCCCTTTCTTCCCCCCATTCTGATGCTCGGTTTGAACTTCAGTGAGTCGTCTTCACCACGTCTAGACGCCTAAATGCATTGAGTTGCTGCCGTGTAATTGGCTGATTAGCGATTTGTGTTACCGAGCAATTGAACAGGTGTACCTAATAAAGTGTCCGGTGAGCATATATTATCTTCCATTATTTCGGCACGCACTGTACTGATAGCGGGTTTCTTCCGTCATTATCGCAAAAGAAATTTTTTTCCTGCTACTTTTCATTATGTTTTGTTAACTAAATCACAGAAATAATTTTCTCTAATTGAATTCATTTAAAACGTCGCCTGATGTTTGCAGTGACATAATAAACGTTCCTGTGGCTTCTATTTTTCATAATCTCTCCATATTATCTAATTATCTCATAGAAAATATTTTCTTTGTGTTGCACCTGCTGTCATATTTTTTTTACTAGTCATGTTAGTTTTCTATATATTCCATTCTTTTATTTAGTTACATGCTGTAAAGTAAAGAGAGATTTCTTTATCCATTATTCATCTCATAGAAGTTATTTTCTTTCTGCAGCATTTTACTATCAATGTCATATCAGTTGAAGACATGCGAGGACTGTACCGAAAGTAATGCAAAATGCTAAAGCTGCCTCTTTCACTAGCCCTCCAGGCTAACCTTCCTCCACAGTCCTCCGCAGTCCTCCACAGTCCTCCAGACTGACACTCACCAGCAGACATGTGCACTGCCAAAAAATGTGTTCGTTTTCGTTTCATTCGTCTTTGGTTTGTTTGTTTTTTTTTTTCATTTTTACGGGTCATTCGTTATGATCGCATTTAGTAAATTCGCACATTCGTAGATTAGAAAATTCGTATATTCATAAGTTCGTACATTCGAAAATAAGAAAATTCGTAAATCCGAAAACCCAAAAATTAGAAAATCAGACACAGTAACTATTAAATTGTAGGTATCGTAATCTCCTTTCAAATTTGTCTGTTAGTGAACGTAACGAATACGAATTTATCCGAAGTTACGAATTATCCGAAATAACGAATGCCGCATCCAAACAAATGGAACGGAACAAATTAATAATAAAAAACAATAATAAAAAGCTTTTATTATTATTATTGTTATTTATTATTATTAATTCATTACGTTCCATCCGTTTGGATACGGTATTCGTTATTTCAGATAATTCGTAACTTTGGACAGGGGCGTTGCTAGGTCTACAAAAGATCTGGGGCTAGAGCCCATAGCAGCGTAGTAAAGAAAGTCATACGCTTGGGTGGGCATACACATGTATATACAGTAATATACGCGTGTGTATATCCCCAGAGGGCTCCCCACTTACATCAGGGTCCCCAGAGAGCCCCCCCTTACATCAGGGTCCCCAGAGAGCCTCCCCCTTTACATCAGTGTCGCAGAGAGCCCCCCACTTACATCAAGGTCCCCAGAGAGCCCCCCCTTACATCAGGGTCCCCAGAGAGCCCCCCCTTACATCATGGTCCCCAGAGAGCCCCCCCTTACATCATGGTCCCCAGAGAGCCTCCCCCTTTACATCAGGGTCCCAGAGAGCCTCCCCCTTTACATCAGGGTCCCAGAGAGCCCCCCACTTACATCAGGGTTCCCAGAGAGCCCCCCTTACATCAGGGTCCCCAGAGAGCCTCCCCCTTAAATCAGGGTCCCCCGAGAGCCTCCCCCTTAAAATTGGGGTCCCCAGAGAGCCTCCACCTTGCATCAGGGTCCCCAGAGAGCCCCCACTTACATCAGGGTCCCCAAAGAGCCTCCCTGCCCCTTGGGGACCCCTGGAGAGACTCGGGGTTATGGGCCCCAGATTCAGGGCTATAGCCCCAAAAGCCACCCCCTAGAGACGCCACTGACTTTTTGGATAAATTTGTATTTGTTACGTTCACTAACAGCCAAATTTAAAAGGAAATTCCAATACCTATAATTAATAGTTAGTAATAGTTAAGTTATTATTAGTTAATTATTATTTCAGATTTCCGAATTTCTGAATTTACAAACTTACAAACGTACTAATTAACGAATGTACGAATTAACAAATGTACGAATTTACGAATGTATGAATTTATGAATTTACAAATTTTCAAACATTCGAATTTACGAATATTCAGAAAAATTTGTTAAACGGGTTTTCGTTAATTCGGATATTTCCGAATTAACGAATTTGTTGAAATTCGTTAAAAAACGAATTTGGAACGAAACGAATTGCACATGTCTACTCACCAGCCCACCCGGCTGAATCTGCAGGAGATCTCCCGGGGAAGGGATGAAGACTTGGCCCGCCGCTGTCTTCAGGGAGAACTGGCTACATGTGGCGGTCACAGCCCCCTTTGTAAGTCCCCAGTAGTAGCCATGCTCTACTCACAATGTCCTTTCACTTGCTCCCATGCCTCCAGGAAGGGCTTCCTCAGTGTGTTGGGGCAGGATCCTTCCTGCACCTGAGCCCCGACCCAAGGTCACCTCCCCTCCAGACTAGGGGGTACCCCAGAGGGCCACCGACGGCCTCCACAGCACTATATCTCCATCTTCCACCTGACTCCCCTGGGCATGGCTCATGCCTATTTATGAGGTAAGCCTTAACCCCCCTGCCAGCCCTTGGCTGAGGACCTCATAAATATTCCAGGCAGCTCCTTCTAACCTCCAGACGCGTCTACAACATTCTAGACCAAGAGGAGGCACCAGAGGAACTGTCAGGATGAGTCATCCAGCCCTGAACTCACTGAAACCCTGACCCAGATTCAACAGCTCAGGACTGGCCCTCAGCTGACTAAATTTACCGACACTAACAAATCCATGCTAACAAACCTACACTAACAACTAGCACACACCAGAGGTAGAGTAAGGCAGGCCATAGATGATACGATTTTCTTTTCTGTAACCATGGCTTGCAGAAGAGAACATTGCTTGCTCCCCCAATCGATTTTAAGATCAACACAGTCAGTGCCGATGGGGGATAGCCTCCTGCGGAGCTATTGTGTTCTCCCAGTGGAGGGGCATGTGATTATTGCTAGCGCCTATACAGTGAGGGAAAAAAAAATATTTGATCCCCCTGCTGATTTTATTCGTTTGCCCACTGACAAAGAAATTATCAGTCTAGAATTTTAATGGTCGGTTTATTTTACCAATGAGAGACAGCATAACAACAAAAATATCCAGAAAAACGCTTTTCAAAAAAGTTATAAATTGATTTGCATTTTAATGAGTAAAATAAGTATTTGACCCCTTCACAAAACATGACTTAGTAGTTGGTGGAGAAACCCTTGTTGGCAATCACAGAGGTCAGATGTTTCTTGTAGTTGGCCATCAGGTTTGTACACATCTCAGAAGGGATTTTGTCCAACTCCTCTTTGCAGATCCTCTCCAAGTCATTAAGGTTTCGAGGCTGACGTTTGGTAACTCCAAACCTTCAGCTCCTGCCACATATTTTCTCTGGGATGAAGGTCTGGAGACTGGCTAGGCCACTCAAGGAACTTAATGTGTTTCTTCTTGAGCCACTACTTTGTTGCCTTGGCCGTGTGTTTTGGGTCATTGTCATGCTGGAATATCCATCCACGACCCATTTTCAATGCCCTGGCTGAGGGAAGGTGGTTCACCCAAGATTTGATGGTACATGGCCCCCGTCCATTGTCCCTTTAATGCAGTGAAGTTGTCCTGTCCCCTTAGCAGAAAAACACCCCCAAAGCATATTGTTTCCACCTCCATGTATGACAGTGGGGGATGGTGGGGTCATGGGCAGCATTCCTCTTCCTCCAAACACGGAGAGTTGAGTTGATTCCAAAGAGCTTGATTTTGGTCTCATCTGACCACAACACTTTCACCCAGTTTTCCTCTGAATCATTCAGATGTTCATTAGCAAACCTCAGATGGACCTGTACATGTGCTTTCCTGAGCAGGGGGACCTTGTGGCTGCTGCAGGATTTCAGTCCTTCACGGTGTAGTGTGTTACCAATTGTTGTCTTGGTGACTATGGTCCCAGCTGAGATCATTGACAAGAGTCTCCCGTGTAGTTCTGGGCTGATTCTTCATCGTTCTCATGATCATTGGACCTCCACGAGGTGAGATCTTGTATGGAGCCCCAGACTGAGGGAGATTGACAGTTATTTTGTGTTTCTTCCATTTGCGAATAATCGCACCAACTGTTGTCAATCTCTCACCAAGCTGCTTGGTGATGGTATCATCGCCCATTCCAGCCTTGTGTAGGTCTACAATCTTGTCCCTGACCTCCTTGGACAGCTCTTTGGTCTTGGCCATGGTGGAGAGATTGGAATCTGATTGATTGCTTCTGTGGACAGGTGTCTTTGATACAGGTAACAAGCTGAAATTAGGAGCACTCCCTTTAAGAGAGTGCCCCTAATCTCAGCTCGTTACCTGTATAGAAGAAACCTGGGAGCCAGAAACTTTGCCGATTGATAGGGGATCAAATACTTTTTTCACTCCTTAAAATGCAAATCAATTTATAACTTTTTTTGAAATGCGTTTTTTCTGGATATTTTTGTTGTTATTCTGTCTCTTACTGTTAAAATAATCGACCATTAAAATTATAGACTGATCATTTCTTTGTCAGTGGGCAAACGTACAAAATCAGCAGGGGAGCAAATACTTTTTTCCTTCACTGTAGCTCCTGGCAAAAATCGCATCCTCAAAATCTGACATGCTGATTGCACCCAAGTCGATTGATGGATCAACTTGGGTACAATCAGCCTACCCATACATGGTTCGAATCTCAGCTGGTCCCTGCTGAACCAGGCCAGGTTCGAACCATCTATGGGTAGCTTAACGATTCCTCTATAGGAACTCTTCTTTTTTTTATTTTTTTTATTTATTGCAAGTAAATAATGGATTCCAAGCAGAAGCAATGTGTTGTCAATGGGTTCCTGAGGAAGGAGGGGTAATGGCTGTCAAACATCCACAGAAGGCTACAGAACATTTATGGAGATGACACCATTGATAAGATCAATGTCTTGTCATTGGCGGCTCTTGTCAGTGGTGTCATCGCCATAAACATTCTGTAGCCTTCTGTGGATGTCGAACAACCCACACCCCCTCCTTCATCAAGAACTCAATGTTGTTGCTTATGCTCAGAATCCATTATTTACCAGCAATAAAAAGAGCTACTATAACATGTGGAAATGCTGCCAAATCCAGCAAGCTAAACAAAAATGGCATCTACTTCAATCAATGTATGAGGACTGTACCGAAAGTAAGGAAAAAGTGGACACAACATTTTTTTTAATTAACATTCATAGCTCCAGGTGTCAAGTCTAACCCAACGCAGGTGGTCAGACACTATAGCTGGCTACTGTGTGCTTCACCTATAGCAGCCCCCTTTCCCATAAGGCAAGCAAGCCTACGGGTACTCGGTTGCCCCCAGGACTTACGCACAATGCTATAGTGCCTGGCCACCATGCCAGGGCAGATGCGGACTGAGCAAAGCCAATAGATACTTGCGGTTAGTAGACAGATAACGTGGTTCTATGACAGTCCAGGTAAAAAGGGCAGGCTGAGTTCAAGGAATAGCCCAATAATCCGGTCCAAAGTCATACACAGGGAAATCCAATCTAGCAGGGCAGACAGGCAGGGAGCTTGATCAGGAACAACACTCTTATCACTCACTATCACAAGTCCCCAAATGAGGTTTGAGATGGCTTACAACAGGCTTGGTTTCCCCCCAGAGATTGATCACATTAATCAGCCTGCAGAAGGACAGACAGACAAGGAGAGTGCCATAGCAAAACCCCAGATGCTGGAATGAAGAACAAGTGATCCTGACACCAGGGCTTTCTTTCAGCGGGAACATGGGGGATTGCAGTTCTGGTACCTCCAGGAGTGTTAGGGTGTGCTGAAGGGTCTATTGATGCTGGCTTCTGAGGGATCTGTTGCGGCTTGGGTTAATCTATCATTGTGTGTGTGTGGGGGGGGGGGGGGGGGGGGCTTTTGTTGATGTTGAGGTCTATTGTTGCTGTCTGGGGATCTTTTGATGCTTTAGGGGGGGTCATGTTGCTGGGAGTTACATTTCTGCTTGGAGAGACTTAGCCCTCATTCACACAAGGCAGATCCGCTGCCACGGAGTCCGCCTCTGTCCGCCGGCTCAGCGGGAGATCTCTCCGTTGATCTCCGCTGAGCCGGCGGATGACAGGTCCTGCTCTGCTTACTGAGCGGGGAGGGGCTTGTAGAGCGCCGATGGTCGCTATGGAGAGATCGGACGAAAACGGACAGCATGTCCATTTTCGTCAGATCTCACCCGATCCGATCCGCCAGGGACGGATGTGAACGTAGGGCCATCCATCTGATTTTGGCGGATTGGACCAGGTCGGATGTCAGCGGACATGTCACCGCTGACATCCGTCTCTCTATAGCCTTACATGGAGAGCCCATTCAGGTCTGCCGACAAAACTGGCAGGCGGACCTGAACAGTCCGTTCGTGTGAAAGGGGCCTTACAGTTGAGAGAGGGATCTTTTGTTGCTTTTTGCTGGTGTCATCTATGTAACCATTCTGTAGCCTTCTGTGCCCTTCTGTGCATGTCCGGCAGCCTGCACCCCTCCTTCATCAAGAACTTAAGGACACCATGTTGCTTCTGCTTGGAATCCATTATTTACCTGCGATGAAAAAGAAGAAGAGTTCCTATAGAGGAAGAGTTACTGCACCAACATGTGGAAATGCTGCCAAATCCAGCAAGCTAAACAAAAATGGCATCTGCTTCAATCAATGTACGAGGACTGTACCGAAAGGCAAAAGTGGACTCAACTTTTTTATTAACTTACATAGGTCAATTAAATGTTACATGTTGGTAGAGTAACTCCTCCTCTATATAAATTCTTCTTCTTGTTTTTCATTGCAGGAAAATAATGGATTTTAAGAAGAAGCAACATGCCTTCGTTGAGTTATTAACCCCCCTGGGGGTTTTCCCGAGTGTGGCTCGGGGTTAAAATTCAGTCCCATTAGCGGTAACCCCGAGCCACACTCGGGATCGCATTGCAGGATCCTGGGGCGGCGTTACTTACCTTGTCCCCGGGATCCTGCGATGTCCCCCGCAGTGTCCGAGGGCTCCGTCCTCTGCCCGAAGCCTCTCTGTGCCAGGCTCCGTTCCCTGCGAGCGGCGCGACGCACGGGGGCGGAGCCTGGCGGCAAATTCAAAAAACTGTAAAAAGCATAACACAGTTTAACACAGATTACAGTACTGTATGAAATTATTTCATATCCCTTTTGTCCCCAGTGCTTTGTCCTATGCCCTGCATGCAGTTCTATATTATATATACTGTTCTTTCTGCCTGGAAACTGGAGATTGTCCATAGCAACCAAAAAGTGTCCCTTTACGTCAAAAGTGGTTTTAGACCAGCTAGAAAACAGCGATCGTAAATTAGAACACTTGCAGAATTGAGCGATAGTGAATCGTGGGGAAATTTATTTTATTATTATTTTAATTTTATTTTTTTCATTATTTATTTTTATTTATTATATTATAATTTATGTTTTTGTGTTTCAAACTTTATCATACCCGGGATATCTACTAGACTCTTGTTTGGACAGATTTAAGTGTGTTATTGTTAAGAATTACAGAGCTACAATATAAAACAACAAATTTCCATGCAAAATAATTGTACCGCTTTCAGCACCTAAAATCCGAAATAATCATCCCGCCAGGGAGGTTAATGGAACGGTGGAGCGGTGCAGACTGTATAAAATCCAAAGAAGGCTACAGAATGTTTGCAGAGATGACACCATTGACAAGAGCCATGTCTTCTGATTGAAGACTTTGCCAATGGTGTCATTTTCGTAAACATTTTGTAGCCTCTTGGTGATGTCAGGCAACCCGCCCCACTCCTTATTCAATAACTCCAAGTTGCTGCTGCTCAGAATACATTATTTGCCTGCAATGAATAATAATAAGAAGACACAACTTTTTTATTAACTTACATAGGTCCCTCAAATTTTACACTTTGGTGGAGTAATTCTTCCTCTATAGTAACCCTTCTTTTCCATTGGAAGAAAATAACGGATTCCAAGCAGAAGCAACATGTCGTCATTGAGTTCTTAGTGATAGAGGGGTACAGACTGTACAAAATCCACAGAAGGCTACAGATTGGTTACAGAGATTACACCATTGACAAGAGCAATGTCTTGTGATTGATGACTTTGTCAGTGGTGTCATCTCTATAAACATTCTGTAGCCTTCTGTGGCTTTCCAGTAGCCTGCACCCCTCCTTCATCAAGAACTCAACGATGTTGCTGCTGCTCAGAATCCATTATTTACCTGCAATGAATAATAAGAAGAGTTACTATACAGGAAGACTTACTCTACCAACATGTGGAAATACTGCTAAATCCAAACAAAATGGCATCTACTTCAATTAATGTACGAGGACTGTACCGAAAGTAAGGCAAAAGTGGACACAACTTTTTTAACTTTTTTATTAACTTACATGGGTCCCTCAAATTTTACACTTTGGTAGAGTAACTTATTCTCTATATTAACTCTTCTTCTTCTTTTTCATTGCAGGAAAATAATGGATTCCAAAAAGAAGCAACTTGCCTTCGTTGAGTTCTTGATGATGGAGGGGTGCAGACTGTACGACATCCACAGAAGGCTTCTGCTTGGAATCCATTATTTACCTAAAATAAAAGTAGAGTTACTATTGTTAGGGAAATTGTAAATTCTGTATAAAAGTCTGTATTCTATTTTGTGTGTTTGCCTAATTATTGCACACTGCACTCAATGTGAGCACTAATGTTTTCATCACATGTTCGCATTCTTTCGAGTCCTGATTAGAATTAAGCCCGTCTATGTTACGCCCCTTGTTACCATAAAAATACAATTGTAATATTAATGTGATCACTACGTAATCATGTGTATAAAAACCTTCAATTGCGTCAAATAAAACAGAACAGTTATTTGGAAGGATGCGGAGTGTATCTTTTGTGTCTGTTCCCTACTGCAGTAGTTATTGTTAATTTGGAACCGCTAATCAATATGAGGATAGGCGTTGCCTATCTATAAAATTTCCAGAACACTAAAGAGTAAGAGTTATGCCACGTACACACAAGCGGACTTTACAGCAGACTTGGTCCGGTGGACCAGAGTCCGCCGGACAATCCGATCATGTGTAGGCTCCCGCGGACTTTTTTTTCCCAAAAGTCCGACGGACCTAGGAATGAAACATGTTTCAAATCTCTCCGTCGAAACTCCGCCGGACTCAGTTCCTAACGGAAAGCCCGTTCGTCTGTATGCTGGTCCGACGGACCAGATACAACGCAAGGGCAGGGTACTGCATCTTGCGCTCGTTGCAATAGGAAAAAACAATTTTCCTATTGTGGCGAGCGCGGGGCATACCAGGCCCTTAGGTCTGGTATGGATTTTAAGGGGTACCTCCTACGGCGAAAAATTGGCATGGGGTCCCCCCAAAATACATACTAGACCCCGATCCGAGCACGCAGCCCGGCCGGTGAGGAAAGGGGGTGGGGACGAGCGAGCACACCCCCTCCTGAACCGTACCAGGCAGCATGCCCTCAACATGGGGCGGCGGGTACTTTGTTGATGAGGACAAGGGCCTCTTCCCGACAACCCTGGCCATTGGTTGTCGGGATCTACGGGCGGGGGGCTTATCGGAATCCGGGAGCCCCCTTTAATAAGAGGGCCCCCAGATCCCGGCCCCCCCACCCTACGTGAATGAGTATGAGGTACATGGTACCCCTACCCATTCACCTGGGGGAAAAAGTGTCAATAAAAAAAACACACTACACAGGTTTTTAAAGTAATTTATTAGACAGCTCCGGGGTCTTCTTCCGACTTCAGGGGTCTTCTTCCGACTCTCCAGTTCTTCTCCGCTGTTTCCGGCCTCTTCTCCCCTTGTTTGACCTCGCGCTTTCCGGGTCTTGTGCCGGGCTCCTCCGCTATCTTCTGCTCTTTTGCTAACGATTTTTCGGCGTAGGGGGTTTCCCTTAAAATCCATACCAGACCTAAGGGCCTGGTATGCCCCACGACGGGGCTCGCAAGGTGCCAATCTCGCCGATAAAAGCGGCAAGATTGACTTCCTTTTCTAGTCCCGTCGTACCCGAGTCACGTTCAAAATGAAGGGACTTGTCCGTGTGTGGGCAAGTCCGTCCATTCTGAAAGTCCGCCGCAACTCCGGCGAAAGTCCGTCGGGAAGACTGGCGGACCTAGTCTGCCGGAAAGTCCGGTCCTGTGTAGGCAAGTCCGTCCGCTCAGAAAGTCCGGCGGGAAGAACGTCGGACCTAGTTTCCCAGAAAGTCCGGTCGTGTGTACGCGGCATTACTCTACCAACATGTGAAATTGGAACAACCTATGTAGGTTAATAAAAAAAAGTTGTGTCCCCTTTTCGTACAGTCTTCATACACTGATTGAAGCAGATGCCATTTTTGTTTAGCTCGCTGGACTTGGCACTGGGACACACTGGGGGTCTTCGGCCACCATTGTATTTTACTGGGCTTCTGGCGTGTCCCCGCACCTTGAAATAGGTGGAATGGGTTTTTTTTTTTGCAAGAGTTATTATATAGAGAAAGAGTTACTTTACCAACACGTGAAACTTGAATGACCTGTGGAAGTTTATTAAAAAAGTTACGCCCACTTTTGCATTCCTCATGGTACAGTCCTCATATATATTCAACTGATATGACATTAATAATAAAAAATACTATCAGTACAATGTGTACAAGAAGCGCTGCACAAAGAAAATAATTTCTATCACATGGATAGACTAATGGATAAAGACATTTCTCTTTACAGTACAGTGTGTACCAAAATGAAGCCTGAACCCGTCCTTCATCAAGAACTCAGTGACGGCACATTACTTCTGCTTGGAATCCATTATTCACCAGCCATGAAGAAAAAGAAGAGTTACTATAGAGAATGAGTTACCCTAGCAACACGTGAAATTTGAACGACCCTAAATAAGTTATTAAAAAAATGAAGCCCATTTTTGTTTTGCATTACCTTCGATACAGTCCTCGTATAACAGCTGTCATTGTGCTTTGCTTGGCTTCCAGTGTGTTCCTGACCACCTCCCCAAGGTGGACGTCATATGACGTCATTTACTTTTTGAGTGGAGATATCTGGACGATGGGTGCAGCTGCAGGCGTCATCCAGATATCTTTTTTTTTCAGCTGGTGATTCCCTACAATGTAAAAGCCATCATAGCGGCTGTTTACCTGCTTGATTGCTTTTACAGGTAGCGGGAGTGGACAACTCCCCCCCCCCCCTCCCACCGCCGTGTTTCTCCAGTCTTTCCCGTGCGATCGGGGAGCCGGAGAATGAATCCGCCGCTGCCGTCATAGAGCTGGTCGGGGATGATCTGGTCCCTGGCCATCTCTATGACCTTCGGAGGCCGAATGTAACGTCGTGACATCACTTCTGGCTCTGGCAGATGTAAACACTGCCATTTTTGTTGCTGGAAAACCTGAGACCGATTTTTTTTTTTTTGGATTTCAGGCTTTCCAGCATAGAGGAGAGATGTGGGAACTTTTAGATCCCAGATCTCCCCCATAAAGAGGACCTGTCATGCCCTCTTCCTATTATAAGGGATGTTTACATTCCTTGTTGTAATAGGATTAAAAGTGATCCAAAAATTTAAAATCAAAGGGAAAGTCTAAAAAAATAAACAAATAAATAAATAAACTGAACAATAAAGAAAAATAAATGTTAAAGCGCCCCCAAACGCATAGAAAGGTCACTCTCACATATGTAATCGCTCCTACATGTAAAAATCATAATTTTTTTTCTAGAAAATTACCCAGAACCCCCAAACATTATTATTTATTTTTTTAGCAGAGACCCTAGGTCAGTGATGGCGAACCTTGGCACCCCAGATGTTTTGGAACTACATTTCCTATGATGCTTATCCACTCTACAGTGTAGTAGAGCATCATGGGAAATGTAGTTCCAAAACATCTGGGGTGCCAAGGTTCACCATCACTGCCCTAGGTGGTCGTTGCAACTTTTTATGCACCATGTTATGTTATGCATTAAGGTGAAAAGCATTTTTCAATGCAGCAGCGCCCCCGAGCCCCCCCTTATACTTACCTGAGCCCCGGTGTCTCGTGTCCTGATTGGCTAGATTGATAGCAGCGCACTGGCTCCCGCTGCTGTCAATCAAATCCAATGACGCCGAGTCATTCATTCGGCGGCTATGGAATGCTGGACTCGGAAGCGCGCCCGCAAGGTAACCCCCTCGGGGAAGCTTCCCCGAGGGGGTTATCTGATCCGGGGAGGAGCCACGAGAGCAGCCGGGGGACCCCAGAAGACGTGGTACGGGGCCACTCTGTGCAAAACGAGCTGCACAGTGGAGGTAAGTATGACTTGTTTGTTATTTAAAAAAAAAATGAACACTTACAATCACTTTAACAAACCAATAATTGCTGGACTTTTTTTTACATTTCAGCTGTCAGTGGGGGAATTCCGCTGACAGCTAAAAGAACCGAGCCTGAAAGTATCGGATTCAGGTATCAGTATTGGTGCAACCCTATTTTGAACAAAAGAATATACAGCGGGGACGGAAAGTATTCAGACCCCCTTAAATTTTTCATTCTTTGTTATATTGCAGCCATTTGCTAAAATCATAATTTTTTTTCCTCATTAATGTACACACAGCACCCCATATTGTACACACAGCCCCCCATATTGTACACACAGCACCCCATATTGTACACACAGCACCCCATATTGTACACACAGCCCCCCATATTGTACACACAGCACCCCATATTGTACACACAGCACCCCATATTGTACACACATCACCTCATATTGTACACACAGCACCCCATATTGTACACACAGCCCCCCATATTGTACACACAGCACCCCATATTGTACACACAGCACCCCATATTGTACACACAGCCCCCCATATTGTACACACAGCACCTCATATTGTACACACAGCACTCCATATTGTACACACAGCACCTCATATTGTACACACAGCCCCCCATATTGTACACACAGCCCCCCATATTGTACACACAGCCCCCCATATTGTACACACAGCACCTCATATTGTACACACAGCACCCCATATTGACAGAAAAACACAGAATTGTTGACATTTTTTGCAGATGGTGCTAAGTATTCAGACCCTGTGCTGTGACACTCATATATATAACTCAGGTGCTGTCCATTTCTTCTGATCATCCTTGAGATGGTTCTACATCTTCATTTGAGTCCAGCTGTGTTTGATTATACTGATTGGACTTGATTAGGAAAGCCACCTGTCTATATAAGACCTTACAGCTCACAGTGCATGTCAGAGCAAATGAGAATCATGATGTCAAAGGAACTGCCTGAAGAGCTCAGAGACAGAATTGTGGCAAGGCACAGATCTGGCCAAGGTTACAAAAAAAATTCTGTTGCACTTAAGGTTCTTAAGAGCACAGTGGCCTCCATAATCCTTAAATGGAAGATGTTTGGGACGACCAGAACCCTTCCTAGAGCTGGCCATCCGGCCAAACTGAGCTATCGGGGGAGAAGAGCCTTGGTGAGAGAGGTAAAGAAGAACCCAAAGATCACTGTGGCTGAGCTCCAGAGATGCAGTCGGGAGATGGGAGAGAGTTGTAGAAAGTCAACCATCACTGCAGCCCTCCACCAGTCGGGGCTTTATGGCAGATTGGCCCGACGGAAGCTTCTCCTCAGTGCAAGACACATGAAAGCCCGCATGGAGTTTGATAAAAAAACACCTGAAGGACTCCAAGATGGTGATAAATAAGATTCTCTGGTCTGATGAGACCAAGATAGAACTTTTTGGCCTTAATTCTAAGCGGTATGTGTGGAGAAAACCAGGCACTGCTCATCACCTGTCCAATACAGTCCCAACAGTGAAGCATGGTGGTGTCAGCATCATGCTGTGGGGGTATTTTTCATCTGCAGGGACAGGACGACTGGTTGCAATCGAGGGAAAGATGAATGCAGCCAAGTACAGGGATATTCTGGATGAAAACCTTCTCCAGAGTGCTCAGGACCTCAGACTGGGCCGAAGGTTTACCTTCCAATAAGACAATGACCCTAAGCACACAGCTAAAATAACGAAGGAGTGGCTTCACAACAACTCCGTGACTGTTCTTGAATGGCCCAGCCAGAGCCCTGACTTAAACCCAATTGAGCATCTCTGGAGAGACCTAAAAATGGCCGTCCACCAACGTTTACCATCCCCCCCCTGACAGAACTGGAGAGGATCTGCAAGGAGGAATGGCAGAGGATCCCCAAATCCAGGTGTGAAAAACTTGTTGCATCTTTCCCAAAAAGACTCATCAAAAGGAGCTTCTACTAAATACTGAGCAAAGGGTCTGAATACTTAGGACCATGTGATATTTCAGGTTTTCTTTTTTAATAAATCTGCAAAAATGTCAACAATTCTGTGTTTTTCTGTCAATATGGGGTGCTGTGTGTACAATATGAGGTGCTGTGTGTACAATATGGGGTGTTGTGTGTACAATATGGGGGTGCTGTGTGTCCAATATGGGGTGTTGTGTGTACAATATGGGGTGCTGTGTGTACAATATGGGGGGCTGTGTGTACAATATGGGGTGCTGTGTGTACAATATGAGGTGCTGTGTGTACAATATGGGGTGATGTGTGTACAATATGGGGGGCTGTGTGTACAATATGGGGTGCTGTGTGTACAATATGAGGTGCTGTGTGTACAATATGGGGGGCTGTGTGTACAATATGGGGTGCTGTGTGTACAATATGGGGAGCTGTGTGTACAATATGGGGGGCTGTGTGTACAATATGGGGTGATGTGTGTACAATATGGGGGGCTGTGTGTACAATATGGGGTGCTGTGTGTACAATATGGGGGGCTGTGTGTACAATATGGGGTGATGTGTGTACAATATGGGGGGCTGTGTGTACAATATGGGGTGCTGTGTGTACAATATGAGGGGCTGTGTGTACAATATGGGGAGCTGTGTGTACAATATGGGGTGCTGTGTGTACAATATGGGGTGCTGTGTGTACAATATGAGGTGTTGTGTGTACAATATGGGGGGCTGTGTGTACAATATGGGGTGATGTGTGTACAATATGGGGGGCTGTGTGTACAATATGGGGTGCTGTGTGTACAATATGGGGGGCTGTGTGTACAATATGGGGTGATGTGTGTACAATATGGGGGGCTGTGTGTACAATATGGGGTGCTGTGTGTACAATATGAGGGGCTGTGTGTACAATATGGGGAGCTGTGTGTACAATATGGGGTGCTGTGTGTACAATATGGGGTGCTGTGTGTACAATATGAGGTGCCGTGTGTACAATATGGGGTGCCGTGTGTACAATATGGGGGGCTGTGTGTACAATATGGGGGGCTGTGTGTACAATATGAGGTGCCGTGTGTACAATATGGGGGGCTGTGTGTACAATATGGGGTGCTGTGTGTACAATATGGGGGGCTGTGTGTACAATATGGGGTGCTGTGTGTACAATATGGGGTGCTGTGTGTACAATATGGGGGGCTGTGTGTACAATATGGGGTGCTGTGTGTACAATATGGAGTGCTGTGTGTACAATATGAGGTGCTGTGTGTACAATATGGGGTGCTGTGTGTACAATATGAGGTGCTGTGTGTACAATATGAGGTGCTGTGTGTACAATATGGGGTGCTGTGTGTACAATATGAGGTGCTGTGTGTACAATATGGGGGGCTGTGTGTACAATATGGGGGCCTGTGTGTACAACATGAGGTGCTGTGTGTACAATATGAGGTGCTGTGTGTACAATATGGGGTCCTGTGTGTACAATATGAGGTGCTGTGTGTACAATATGGGGTGCTGTGTGTACAATATGGGGGGCTGTGTGTACAATATGGGGGGCTGTGTGTACAATATGAGGTGCTGTGTGTACAATATGGGGGGCTGTGTGTACAATATGAGGTGCTGTGTGTACAATATGGGGTGCTGTGTGTACAATATGAGGTGCTGTGTGTACAATATGGGGGGCTGTGTGTACAATATGAGGTGCTGTGTGTACAATATGGGGGGCTGTGTGTACAATATGAGGTGCTGTGTGTACAATATGGGGGGCTGTGTGTACAATATGGGGGCCTGTGTGTACAATATGAGGTGCTGTGTGTACAATATGAGGTGCTGTGTGTACAATATAGGGTGCTGTGTGTACAATATGGGGGGCTGTGTGTACAATATGGGGTGCTGTGTGTACAATATGGGGTGCTGTGTGTACAATATGGGGTGCTGTGTGTACAATATGAGGTGCTGTGTGTACAATAAGGGGTGCTGTGTGTACAATATGGGGGGCTGTGTGTACAATATGAGGTGCTGTGTGTACAATATGGGGGCCTGTGTGTACAATATGGGGTGCTGTGTGTACAATATGGGGGCCTGTGTGTACAATATGGGGTGCTGTGTGTACAATATGGGGTGTTGTGTGTACAATATGGGGTGCTGTGTGTACAATATGAGGTGCTGTGTGTACAATATGGGGGCCTGTGTGTACAATATGGGGTGTTGTGTGTACAATATGGGGTGCTGTGTGTACAATATGAGGTGCTGTGTGTACAATATGAGGTGCTGTGTGTACAATATGGGGTGCTGTGTGTACAATATGGGGTGTTGTGTGTACAATATGGGGTGCTGTGTGTACAATATGGGGTGCTGTGTGTACAATATGGGGGGCTGTGTGTACAATATGAGGTGCTGTGTGTACAATATGGGGTGCTGTGTGTACAATATGGGGTGCTGTGTGTACAATATGGGGGGCTGTGTGTACAATATGGGGTGCTGTGTGTACAATAAGGGGTGCTGTGTGTACAATATGGGGGGCTGTGTGTACAATATGGGGGGCTGTGTGTACAATATGGGGTGCTGTGTGTACAATATGGAGTGCTGTGTGTACAATATGAGGTGCTGTGTGTACAATATGAGGTGATGTGTGTACAATATGGGGTGCTGTGTGTACAATATGGGGTGTTGTGTGTACAATATGGGGTGCTGTGTGTACAATATGGGGTGCTGTGTGTACAATATGGGGGGCTGTGTGTACAATATGAGGTGCTGTGTGTACAATATGGGGTGCTGTGTGTACAATATGGGGGGCTGTGTGTACAATATGGGGTGCTGTGTGTACAATATGAGGTGCTGTGTGTACAATATGGGGGGCTGTGTGTACAATATGAGGTGCTGTGTGTACAATATGGGGGGCTGTGTGTATAATATGGGGTGCTGTGTGTACAATATGAGGTGCTGTGTGTACAATATGGGGTGCTGTGTGTACAATATGGGGTGCTGTGTGTACAATATGGGGGGCTGTGTGTACAATATGGGGTGCTGTGTGTACAATATGGGGTGCTGTGTGTACAATATGGGGTGCTGTGTGTACAATATGGGGAGCTGTGTGTACAATATAGGGTGCTGTGTGTACAATATGAGGTGCTGTGTGTACAATATGGGGTGCTGTGTGTACAATATGGGGTGCTGTGTGTACAATATGGGGTGTTGTGTGTACAATATGGGGTGCTGTGTGTACAATATGGGGTGCTGTGTGTACAATATGGGGTGTTGTGTGTACAATATGGGGTGCTGTGTGTACAATATGGGGGGCTGTGTGTACAATATGAGGTGCTGTGTGTACAATATGGAGTGCTGTGTGTACAATATGGGGGGCTGTGTGTACAATATGGGGTGCTGTGTGTACAATATGGGGTGCTGTGTGTACAATATGAGGTGCTGTGTGTACAATATGGGGTGTTGTGTGTACAATATGGGGTGCTGTGTGTACAATATGGGGGGCTGTGTGTACAATATGGAGTGCTGTGTGTACAATATGGAGTGCTGTGTGTACAATATGGGGGGCTGTGTGTACAATATGGGGTGCTGTGTGTACAATATGAGGTGCTGTGTGTACAATATGGGGGGCTGTGTGTACAATATGAGGTGTTGTGTGTACAATATGGGGGGCTGTGTGTACAATATGGGGTGCTGTGTGTACAATATGGGGTGCTGTGTGTACAATATGAGGTGCTGTGTGTACAATATGGGGTGCTGTGTGTACAATATGAGGTGCTGTGTATACAATATGGGGGGCTGTGTACAATATGGGGTGCTGTGTGTACAATATGGGGGGCTGTGTGTACAATATGAGGTGCTGTGTGTACAATATGGGGGGCTGTGTGTACAATATGGGGTGCTGTGTGTACAATATGGGGGGCTGTGTGTACAATATGAGGTGTTGTGTGTACAATATGGAGGTGCTGTGTGTACAATATGAGGTGCTGTGTGTACAATATGGGGGGCTGTGTGTACAATATGGGGGGCTGTGTGTACAATATGGGGTGCTGTGTGTACAATATGGGGTGCTGTGTGTATAATATGGGGTGCTGTGTGTACAATATGGGGTGCTGTGTGTATAATATGGGGTGCTGTGTGTATAATATGGGGTGCTGTATGTATAATATGGGGTGCTGTGTGTATAATATGGGGTGCTGTATGTATAATATGGGGTGCTGTGTGTATAATATGGGGTGCTGTGTGTATAATATGGGGTGCTGTGTGTATAATATGGGGTGCTGTGTGTATAATATGGGGTGCTGTGTGTATAATATGGGGTGCTGTGTGTATAATATGGGGTGCTGTATGTATAATATGGGGTGCTGTGTGTATAATATGGGGTGCTGTGTGTATAATATGGGGGGCTGTGTGTACAATATGAGGTGTTGTGTGTATAATATGGGGTGCTGTGTGTACAATATGAGGTGCTGTGTGTACAATATGGGGGGCTGTGTGTACAATATGAGGTGCTGTGTGTACAATATGGGGGGCTGTGTGTACAATATGGGGTGCTGTGTGTACAATATGGGGTGCTGTGTGTACAATATGGGGTGCTGTGTGTACATTAATGAGGAAAAAAAATGAACTTAAATGATTTTAGCAAATGGCTGCAATATAACAAAGAGTGAAAAAAATGAAGGGGGTCTGAATACTTTCCATCCCCACTGTATGTCCTTTCAGAAAAAGTTATCCTTTTCCTCTGCATTTCTCATCCTGACCCTAAGTAAGTCCCATCCCTACCCTATATGCCTACCTACCCGAATCAGAGAGCCGTGGGCTTCAGAGATCTTTAGAACCAGATGACGGCCTCAGAGAAGTGTATTAGGATGCACTGAACAGTTGCTGCCATGGTGAAGGAAATTTGAGGCTTGATGCTCTGGGGATTCCTGCAAGCTGCATCCATCTGATTTAGGTAAGTATACATATGGAGCGGGGGCGGGGTTACATTAGGTAAAGAGGATACATGTCCTTTCTCTGAAATTAAACTAATCCTTTAAGGCAAGCTGTTCTGAAGGTGTTAATGAGATATTTTGTATAGGACCGTTAAGTGTTGTAAGGTATTTGTATGACTGGAAGTATAACTGCAAAATATAGAGTGCCTTGAAAAAGTATTCACACCCCTTGAAATTTCCCACATTTTGTCATGTTACAACCAAAAACGTAAATGTATTTTATTGGGATTTTATGTGATAGACCAACACAAAGTGTCACATAATTGTGAAGTGGAAGGAAAATGATAAATGATACAAATAAATATGTGAAAAGTGTGGGGGGGGGGGGCATTTGTATGGCGCCCCCCGGAGTCAATACTTTGTAGAACCCCCTTTCTCTACAAGTCTTTTTGGGGATGTCTCTACCAGCTTTGCACATCTAGAGAGGACATTTCTGCCCATTCTTCTTTGTAAAATATCTCAAGCTCTGTCAGATTGGATGGAGAGCGTCTGTGAACAGCAATTTTAAAGTCTTGTCACAGATTCTCAATGTGATTTAGGTCTGGACTGTGACTGGGTCATTCTAACACATGAATATGCTTTGATGTAAACCATTCCATTGTAGCTCTGGCTGGATGTTTCGGGTCGTTGTCCTGCTGGAAGATGAACCTCCGCCCCAGTCTCAAGTCTTTTGTAGACTCTAACAGGTTTTCTTCTAAGATTGTCCTGTATTTGTCTCCATCCATCTTCCCATCAACTCTGACCAGCTTCCCTGTCCCTGCTGAAGAAAAGCATCCCCACCACATGATGCTGCCACCACCATGTTTCACAGTGGGGATGGTGTGTTCAGGGTGATGCGCAGTGTTAGTTTTCCCCCCACACATAGAGTTTTGCTTTTAGGTTCAATTTTGGTCTCATCTGACCAGAGCACCTTCTTCAGTGGTGGCTGGTGGATTTTTCTTTTTGGGGGGCTGCTTTGACAGCAGCACCCCCCCCCCCCCCCCCCCCCCGAGAAGACTGGGGCATAACACACCAGCCACATCCTCCCCACTGATCGTGGTGTGACACTGACATCAACCCCCCCGCCCAGGAGGACAATGTCGCGTAATCTACCCGATCTAGGGCTGGCGTGCTGCAGTGTCCTCTCCTCATCTCCTAAAGTTACTTAACCTTCCTTGCAGCCTACCTAGCGGGGTGCTACATACAGTATATGCTGGGTGTGTCGAGTGCTTGTATTTTGACTAAAATCATGATAGGAGAAACCTGGAGTTTTGAAGGGGCTTTTAATTATTGTATTAGTTTGCATGCTCTGTTGGACTTGTCATCCATCGATGGGACTTTATCCAATAAACGCTTCGCTCTTTGGAAAAGAACCGAGGTTGCCTGGAGCTTGCATGATGGTTGCGTTCTACACATGCCTTCCGTATTATGCACACATACTGTATATTATTACAACAATATGTCTTCGTTGGGGCCTCGTGGGATTTAGTTTATTAAATTGAAGCTAGTGGGGTGAATTTAGAAGGGAATTGAATTACCCTGATATTAAATAAATGTGAACTTCAGTTATGTCAGCTATGAGGATGGAGGAAATTATGTGTTCATTATGATAACAGAAGAAAAGTCTTCCAGATTTATCAGACCTCAAATCTTTCCTAATATTTATAACTCCGCAGTATCAGGCATACTTCCATCATTTTCTTCTTCATTAAAAGCAAAGAACGAGAACTACGCTTGTGGCATCTGTGCTCAAAAACGTTCATCAAAAAGCTGCACCCACGCTAGGAGATATTAAAATGACTGTAAATGATCACCTTGTAAAACAACCCATTCAGTTTAACTACCACCGGCCCGCCGTATAGACAAATGACAGGGGGGGGGGGATGCTCTCTCGTTGTGGGATAACGTCGCCCCAGTCTTACTGGGGGGCACGCAGCAAGCATGACGATCAAGGGCGGGGTGAGTCCCTGGGACGCAGATGACGCAGCTCCTTACCTATGTTATCATCTGTGTCTAGTCACAGCCGGTCACATGTAAACAAGGAAGTGCCGGTAACCAGCTCTCCTCGCCTCACACCGACAGAGTGCGAGAAGAAGAGAGCCAATCAGCGGCATCTCCTCACAGGGGAGATAATCAGGCCACTGATCATCAGTGCAGCCCCAACAGTGCCCATCAGTGCTGCCAATCTGTGCCCATCAGTGATGCAAGTCAGTGCTGCCTTTCAGTGCCCATCACGGCCGCCCATCAGTGCCGTTTATCCATGCCTCCTATCATTGCCCAGAAGTGCTGCCTATTAGTGCCCATCAGTGCCACCTATTAATACCCATCAGTGCCACCCATCAGGGCCATCAGTGCCCATCAGTGCAGCATATTAGTGCCTCCTCATCAGTGCCCTTCAGTGCCATCTCATCAGTGCCCATCAGTGCAGCCTCATCAGTGCCCACCAGTGCCGTCTTTCAGTGCCCATCAGTGCCGCCCACCAGTGCCTATCAGTGCCGTCTATCCACGCCTCCTATCATTGCCCATAAGTGCTGCCTATTAATACCCATCAGTGCCACCCTTCAGGGCCATCAGTGCTCAACAGTGCCCATCAGTGCAGCATATTAGTGCCTCTTCATCAGAGCTACCTCATCAGTGCCCTTCAGTGCCATCTCATCAGTGCCCATCAGTGCAGCCTCATCAGTGCTGCCTCATCAGTGCCCACCAGTGCAGCCTATCAGTGCCCATCAGTGCTGCCTCATCAGTGCTCATTACTGCCACCTATCAGTTCCCATCAGTTCGGCATATTAGTGCCTCCTCATCAGTGCTACCTCATCAGTGCCCTTCAGTGCCATCTCATCACCATTACAAACGTTTCTGACAGAAACTAAGAAAAACCTTCTTTTTATTTTCACATTTTCTGACTATTTTCGTTTTTTTTTTTTTAGCAAGAAATAAAAAACCCAGCGGTGATTAAATACCACCAAAAGAAAACTTGTGTGAAAAAAAAATGATACAAATATTCGCTATTGTCTTCCTGCTTCTCCTCCCGGCCAATCCCAGCTCAGGATGCGGGTCCTGAGACCCGATTGGCCGTGAGAAGAAACGATCCTATTGGTCGCCGAGGAGGGAGGAGACGCAGGGGAAACCGTGCCACAGTGAAGCCGAGGAAGGAGGAGACGCACAGGCTCGCTGCCCGGAGGAAGCCCACGAACTAGATGGGGTAAGTGCGGGGACCTACCTGGAGGGGATGCGGGAGTTGGCGGCGGACGGATTGTGGCCCCCCCAAAAAATATACTACCAGCTGCCACTGCTTCCTGTGTAAATTCTTGTTTTTCCTGTCTTTGCTTGTGCTCTCATGTTAATTGAGCCAGCCAGATGCAAGATGTCACAATGTCTTGGTGTTGCGGTGTGTCCTCAGGTTGACCTGTGAGCTAAAGGTAACTAAGCTGGAAGGGTTAATGTTTTTCCCGCCATTTTTGACAAGGTTGCCGCCCCCTACAAGTCAACTGTAGCAACCTCTAGTGTGTGCTACTAGAAGTGGTAGTGTAGGAAAATGTACTTGATTCATGTTACGGCCTGTGAGTCTTAATTGGATGAGGGTTCAATAGAGTTCAGGCTGGGTGACTCATCCTGGAGGTTCTCTGGTGCCCCCCCCTGGTGTCTGGAAGGTTGAAGAACCTTCTAGAAGTGGTGGACGGGGGTTAGGAGGAGCTGCCATTAATATTTAAGGGGCATCGGCCAATCCCCAGAAGATGGCTGGAAGGGGGCAGAGAACCCCAAAAATAGATATGGGCCATTCCAGCAAGAGGAGTCGGGTGGAAGATGGAGTGCTGAGGTGAGGCTGTTGGCAGCCCTTGAGGGAACCCCCTACCGGGGAGGGTTAATGCCTCGGGCTGGAGGCTCGGGATAGCTAGCCTAGAAGGATCCCACCACAGGAGGCAGTTGGAGGGGAACCTTCAGGAGAGGCAGTGGGATAGAGCAAAGGACAGAAAGTGAGTGGTAGTGTAGGAAAATTTACTTGATTCATGTTACGGTCTGGGAGTCTTAATTGGGTCAAGGTTCAATAGAGTTCAGGGCTGGGTGACTCATCCTGGCAGTTCTCTGGTGCCTCCCCCTGGTGTCTGGAAGGTTGAAGAACCTTCTAGAAGTAGAGGACGGGGGTTAGGAGGAGCTGCCATTAATATTTAAGGGGCCTCAGCCAATCCCCAGAAGATGGCTGGCAGGGGGCAGAGAACCCCAAAAATAGATATGGGCCATTCCAGCAAGAGGAATCGGGTGGAAGATGGAGTGCTGAGATGAGGCTGTTGGCGGCCCTTGAGGGAACCCCTGCCGGGATGGGTTAATACCTCGGGCTGGAGGCTCGGGATAGCTGGTCTAGAAGGATCCCACCACAGGAGGCAGTTGGAGGGGAACCTTCAGGAGAGGCAGTGGGATAGAGCAAAGGACAGACAGTGAGTGGTAGTGTAGGAAAATTTACTTGATTCATGTTACAGTCTGTGAGTCTTAATTGGGTCAGGGTTCAATAGAGTTCAGGGCTGGGTGACTCATCCTGGCTGTTCTCTGATGCCTCCCCCTGGTGTCTGGAAGGTTGAAGAACCTTCTAGAAGTAGAGGACGGGGGTTAGGAGGAACTGCCATTAATATTTAAGGGGCCTCAGCCAATCCCCAGAAGATGGCTGGCAGGGGGCAGAGAACCCCAAAAATAGACATGGGCCATTCCAGCAAGAGGAGTCGGGTGGAAGATGGAGTGCTGAGGTGAGGCTGTTGGCAGCCCTTCGAACGAACCCCTTGCTGGGGAGGGTTAATACCTTGGGCTGGAGGCTCAGGATAGCTGGCCTAGAAGGATCCCACCACAGGAGGCAATTGGAGGGGAACCTTCAGGAGATGCAGTGGGACAGAGCAAAGGACAGACAGTGGGTAGAACAGCACTGAGCAGGGACAACACAAGGGGAGAGACTGCCAGCTGCAACAGTGCTCTCTGAAGACAGCAGTGGGCTTAGTCTTCATCTTTGCCCTGGGGAATCTCCATGGAAGGGTGCCAGTCGGGCATGACTGAAGCAGAAAGTCGGTCAGGAGGACTGTGAGGAAGATCAGCCAGGTGGGCTAGCCATTTTCTGCTATCAAGTGGAGCTGGGCTCAGTGGCCACAAGGGAAGCAGAAGGAGGAATGTCATGCTGTTTGCTTTCTGCACTACTTTGTCAAGGGACTGAGAGTTCCTGCCTGTGATGGGCCTTTGCTGAGCTAACAACAAAACGGTTAGTTCCTTCAAGAGAGAACAGCAGGTGCTTTGCTGAAAAAAACAAGTTTGAGCAGGAGGAAGGAAACGTGGACTTTTTGTAAAAAAAAGGGAGAAATTGTCCCTTTTCTTCATAGTTCTGGTCATTTTTCAAGTTGGGCATTCCATAATTCTCTACCCCATCCAAGTTATCAACCCCTAATAAAGCATCAAAAACAAGCTAAGGACTAATTTCTGCGTTGGAATGCATGAAGGAAATGCTGTGTGCCTGGCCGTGTAGCAGTGGGGAATTCTGGTCCAGCAGCTCCTACGTGGGGTTTGCTACACAACCAGCTTAAAAGGGGCCGACTCCAAGCTCCTGAGAAGCTGCCTGGAAATACTGCCAAAATGTAGCCTGTCAGTCAACTGGAGTGATCAACCCTTTGGGGGAGGGTGGGTGATGGGAACCCAGTCCGGGCTTCTGATGAGGGTCTAGAGCCTAGAGACCCACAAAGACTTATGATGTAAATTTTGGACTTATTGCCTTCCTGGATTATTACCAATGCATGGGCTCTAAAGACTTGCACTACCTCTTGTGGACTATTGCCTATATGGACTTTTACCTTAAAAGGGATTGCCTTCATGGACTTCTGCCTACGGGTGACATTGCGAAGGCCACGTTTACTCTGGTAGTGGGGGGGGGGGTTAAGTGCTTTGCATCCTCATTAGTGGCTGGTTTCCCACTCTTTGGGACCTGGCCCACAGGGTAGAGGACCCAACCTGGATTCACGAGAGAGAGAGATGTATGAGGTACCTTAGGAGACGAGTTAACAGGGTAGTTGACTTCTAAATCCTGGAGATCTGCCCTAATGTTGATTGTCACATGACCGGCAGCTCCCTGCCTTGGGTTTATGCATTAGTGAGTGCAGTTCCACCTGTCCCCACTAGGGCGCCCTTATCCCCGCCCACAATTAGGCAGGTTAAAAAAAAAAGATAAAAAATCCATCTAATTCAACCAATAGAAAAAATAAATACAAAAACCTCCATATACAGAAACCTATACCCACCGTCCCTTGAATCCCTCGATCCCTTGAATGCAATGGGATATTCCCTGGATCAATAATCTCTGGTGTTAATACCTACACTATATTTTCAGAAGTATTGGGACGCCTGCCTTTACACGCACATTACTACAACTTTAATGACATCCCAGTCTTAGTCCGTAGGGTTCAATATTGAGTTGGCTCCGCCCTTTGCAGCTCTATAACAGCTTCAACTCTTCTGGGAAGGCCGTCCACAAGGTTTAGGAGGGTGTCTATGGGAAGGTTTGACCATTCTTCCAGAAGAGCATTTGTGAGGTCAGGCACTGATGTTGGATGAGAAGGCCTGGCTCGCAGTCTCCACTCGAATTCATCCCAAAGGTGTTCTATCGGGTTGAGGTCAGGACTTTGTGCAGGCCAGTCAAGTTCCTCCACTCCAAACTCGCTCATCCATGTCTTTATGGACCTTGCTTTGTGAACTGGTCCAAATCATTTGGTGGAGGGAGGATTTCAGTGAAGGACATTTTGGACAATTTCATGCTCCCAACTTTGTGGGAACAGTTTGGGGACGGCCCTTCTTGTTCCAACATGACCAGTGCACAAAGCAAGGTCCATAAAGACATGGATGAGGGAGTTTGGGGTGGAGCAAATTGACTGGCCTGCACATAATACTGACCTCAACCCGATAGAACACCTTTGGGATGAATTAGAGTGGAGACTGCGAGCCAGGCCTTCTCGTCCAACACCAGTGCCTGACCTCACAAATGCGCTTCTGGAAGAACGGTCAAACATTCCCATAGACACCCTCCTAAACCTTGTGGACAGCAGATTAAGACTGGGATGCCATTAAAGTTCACACAGAATCCGGTTCCACATTTTCACAGCTCTTACTGTGGAGAAGCCTTTCCATATGTCAGCTAAGTTGATTAGGATAATCAAGAAAGGCAGTGCCTCTCTGCCTCTCATTACCAGGGAGACATTTTGTCCATCTTGTAGACAACTTCATGATGCACTAGGTTGTAAGTTATACGTTTAACCACTTGCCGACCACAATACGTATATATAACTTGCGGTTTGCAGGTGGTTCACCGGGATTTTGGCTGAAGATATCAACCATAACCTCCAGTATGTTTTCTGCAGTTGGTGGCTGGCCTTCTCATGAGCCGTTGGAATGCTTTCTGAAGAGGCGGGAGGGGATGTCCCTGTCCCCATGGTGCTCGCCGGTGTTTCTCAGGCTTACCGTTCCTGCCGATTCACCCGAGAAACGATCCAACGGTGCGGCCGGCTGCTGACGTAGGAGATCAAAGCGTAGATACTCTTTGATTGCCTCTATGGCCTTGGAGGACCGGACTGATATCATGACGTCACTTCCTGTCCAAGGTGGAAGTAAATCATTTTTGTTTTTTAAACAAAAGGTCAAAAAAATACGTTTTGTTGATCTTTTGCTTTTAAAGGGTAAAAGAGAGATTATGATGTCTTTTTGACCCCAAGATCTCTCCATAAAGAAGACCTGTCATCATTATTTCTATCACAAGGAATGTTTAGGAATAAATAAAAGTGATCACATAAAAGGAATAAAAGTGATCACATAAAAAAAAAGTTAATAAAAATGAAAGCACCCTCAAGCACACTTGCAAAGTGCACAATATATTTGTCTTTAGTAAATCAACCCTACGGTCTACTCCCACCGGCCATAGTCCAGCACACCTAAAGTCTGAGCAACAATAAACTGGCCCTTTGTTTAGCAAGTTTGGAGACCCCTGGGCTATACTCTGTTTCCCCGAAAATAAGACCTAGCCTGATTGTCGCTGAAGGCTGCAATATAAGCCCTACCCTCCAAATAATCCCTAGTTAAAGTCCCTGTAGGTCTTATTTTCAGGGTAGGTCTTATTTTCGGGGAAATAGGGTAGGATTGGTCTATGCACCCTTTGCCCTTTTTGGCTTATTAAATAAGAAGGTACCTATCTTTGACTGCCAAATTGTTTTGCATTGAAGACTTTGTGTTCAAGATTTTTACTTTTTTTACAAAGATAAGAAAGGAAGATGTGGAATCTGAACATAAAGAGCTTTCTTGACGCCAACAAGAAGAGTCTACAAATTCAATGGAAGAAGTGAAGTGGACACTCGCCTCCTATGTCTTAGGTAGGAAGAATGCTTCATAATGCCCGGTGCAAAGATCTACCAACAACGTTTCCTTTGAAGTTCTGCATATCAATATAAATGCTAATGTACAGTATCTTGCAAAATTGAGTACACCCCTCACATTTTTGTAAAATTTTTATTCTATCTTTTTCATGTGACAACACTGAAGAAATGACACTTGTCTACAATGTAAAGTAGTGAGTGTACAGCTTGTATAACAGTGTAAATTTGCTGTCCCCTCAAAATAACTCAACACACAGCCATTAATGTCTAAACCGCTGGCAACAAAAGTGAGTACACCCCCAAGTGAAAATCTCCAAATTGGCCCCAATTATCCATTTTCCCTCCTCGGTGTCATGTGACTCGTTAGTGTTACAAGGTCTCAGGTGTTAATGGGGAGCAGGTGTGTTAAATTTGGTGTTATCGCTCTCACTCTCTCATACTGGTCACAACATGGCACCTCATGGCAAAGAATTCTCTGAGGATCTGAAAAAAAGAATTGTTGCTCTACATAAAGATGGCCTAGGCTATAAGAAGATTGCCAAGACCCTGAAACTGAGCTGCAGCACGGTGGCCAAGACCATACAGCGGTATAACAGGACAGGTTCCACTCAGAACAGGCCTCGCCATGGTCCACCAAAGAAGTTGAGGTCACGTGCTCAGCGTCATATCCAGAGGTTGTCTTTGGGAAATAGACGTATGAGTGCTGCCAGCATTGCTGCAGAGGTTGTAGGGGTGGGGGGTCAGCCTGTCAGTGCTCAGACCATGCGCCGCACACTGCATCAAACTGGTCTGCATGGCTGTCGTCCCAGAAGGAAGCCTCTTCTAAAGACGATGCACAAAAAAGATCACAAACTGTTTGCTGAAGTCAAGCAGACTAAGGACATGGATTACTGGAACCATGTCCTGTGGTCTGATGAGACCAAGATAAACGTATTTGGTTCAGATGGTGACAAGCGTGTGTGGGGGCAACCAGGTGAGGAGGACAAAGACAAGTGTGTCTTGTCTACAGTCAAGCATGGTGGTGGGAGTGTCATGGTCTGGGGCTGCATGAGTGCTGCCGGCACTGGGGGGCTACAGATCATTGAGGGAACCATGAATGCCAACATGTACTGTGATATACTGAAGCAGAGCATGATCCCCTCCCTTCAGAGACTGGACCGCAGGGCAGTATTCCAACATGATAACCACCCCAAACACACCTCCAAGATACCAAAACCCCTCCTTTAGCTTCCAAAGAATTTGCAGCAGAATAGTCCCCCCCAGGTATGCACAGCTGGGACCTCGATGAGACAGGCAGAATCTTCAGCTGGACTGCCTAGAAGGCTGGGAACCTCTCCTCCTTGGGAAGAACCCTGCTCTCTGAAACTATTTATGCACTCTCCCAGCCACCATCTGGGCACCTACCCCCAGTGATTGGCTGGAGCTGTGTAAATATTCAGACTACCCATTTGACCCTCCCACCCGCTACATTCTGAAAGCCTCCAGGGAACAGAAGCAAGCAATCAAACTTGGAGCTTGTAGAGCCCAGAGCAGACCAAAGCAATCACATGCTGCTCTGCTGATTACAGCAAAGCCACAAACTAAACTTGCCTAACCAAAACCAGCAGCCATCCTGGGAGAATCCCGAGTTTCAGTTTCCTGATATCTGTGCCCATCCATCACGTTTACAGACCCTGTCCTATCTTCAAAGGGTTCGGGAATCGTGTGAGAGGCCAACCTCATCATCTCTGGTTTCTCATACAGGTAAGGGACAAAATGCCTGTTTATAGAATGCAATAGCTGAAGCCTAAACTTATGCACAGAAGGAAAATGACTTATCCCAGGGCTGCATCCCTTATCAGGCAGCTCCATTCAAGTTTGCAATAGGACAAATAGAGCATCAAAGTAGACATCATCAATAACCCATGATGGTCTGGAAATACACTTACTGGCCACTTTATTAAGTCCACCTTGCTAGTAGCGGGTTGGACCCCCTTTTGCCTTCATTCTTGGTGGCATAGATACAACAAAGTGTTGGAAACGTTCCTCAGAGATTTTGCTCCATAGTGACATGATAACATCAGGCAGTTGCTGCAGATTTGTTGGCTGTACATCCATCATGCCAATCTCCCATTCCACCACATCCCAAAGGTACTCTATTGGATGAGAAGTGGTGAGTGTGGAGGCCATTGGAGTACAGGGACCTCATTGTCCAGTGGCGAGATGATTGGAGCTTTGTGACATGGTGCATTATCCTGCTGGAAGGAGCCATCAGAAGATGGGGACACTGTAGTCATAAAGGGATGGACATGGTCAGCAACAATACTCAGGTAGGCCGTGGTGATTAAACCATGTTCAATTGGTACTAAGGGGCCCAAAGTGTGCCAAGAAAATATCCCCCCCACACCATTACACCCCCACCACCAGCCTGAACCGGTGATACCCCATCCCCCCCACCATTACACCCCCACCACCAGCCTGAACCGGTGATACCCCATCCCCCACACCATTACACCCCACCACCAGCCTGAACCGGTGATACCCCATCCCCCACACCATTACACCCCCACCACCAGCCTGAACCGGTGATATCCCATCCCCCACACCATTACACCCCCACCACCAGCCTGAACCGGTGATACCCCATCCCCCACACCATTACACCCCCACCACCAGCCTGAACCGGTGATATCCCATCCCCCACACCATTACACCCCCACCACCAGCCAGAACCAGTGATATCCCATCCCCCACACCATTACACCCCCACCACCAGCCTGAACCGGTGATACCCCATCCCCCACACCATTACACCCCCACCACCAGCCTGAACCCGTGATATCCCATCCCCCACACCATTAAACCCCCACCACCAGCCTGAACCGGTGATATCCCATCCCCCACACCATTACACCCCCACCACCAGCCTGAACCAGTGATACCCCATCCCCCACACCATTACACCCCCACCACCAGCCTGAACCAGTGATACCCCATCCCCCACACCATTACACCCCCACCACCAGCCTGAACCAGTGATACCCCATCCCCCACACCATTACACCCCCACCACCAGCCTGAACCGGTGATACCCCATCCCCCACACCATTACACCCCCACCACCAGCCTGAACCGGTGATATCCCATCCCCCACACCATTACACCCCCACCACCAGCCTGAACCGGTGATACCCCATCCCCCACACCATTACACCCCCACCACCAGCCTGAACCGGTGATACCCCATCCCCCACACCATTACACCCCCACCACCAGCCTGAACCGGTGATATCCCATCCCCCACACCATTACACCCCCACCACCAGCCTGAACCGGTGATACCCCATCCCCCACACCATTACACCCCCACCACCAGCCTGAACCGGTGATACCCCATCCCCCACACCATTACACCCCCACCACCAGCCTGAACCGGTGATACCCCATCCCCCACACCATTACACCCCCACCACCAGCCTGAACCAGTGATACCCCATCCCCCACACCATTACACCCCCACCACCAGCCTAAACCAGTGATACCCCATCCCCCACACCATTACACCCCCACCACCAGCCTAAACCAGTGATACCCCATCCCCCACACCATTACACCCCCACCACCAGCCTGAACCGGTGATATCCCATCCCCCACACCATTACACCCCCACCACCAGCCTGAACCGGTGATACCCCATCCCCCACACCATTACACCCCCACCACCAGCCTGAACCGGTGATATCCCATCCCCCACACCATTACACCCCCACCACCAGCCTGAACCGGTGATACCCCATCCCCCACACCATTACACCCCACCACCAGTCTGAACCGGTGATACCCCATCCCCCACACCATTACACCCCCACCACCAGCCTGAACCGGTGATATCCCATCCCCCACACCATTACACCCCCACCACCAGCCTGAACCGGTGATACCCATCCCCCACACCATTACACCCCCACCACCAGCCTGAACCGGTGATACCCCATCCCCCACACCATTACACCCCACCACCAGCCTGAACCGGTGATACCCCATCCCCCACACCATTACACCTCCACCACCAGCCTGAACCGGTGATATCCCATCCCCCACACCATTACACCCCCACCACCAGCCAGAACCAGTGATATCCCATCCCCCACACCATTACACCCCCACCACCAGCCTGAACCGGTGATACCCCATCCCCCACACCATTACACCCCCACCACCAGCCTGAACCCGTGATATCCCATCCCCCACACCATTAAACCCCCACCACCAGCCTGAACCAGTGATACCCCATCCCCCACACCATTACACCCCCACCACCAGCCTGAACCAGTGATACCCCATCCCCCACACCATTACACCCCCACCACCAGCCTGAACCGGTGATACCCCATCCCCCACACCATTACACCCCCACCACCAGCCTGAACCGGTGATATCCCATCCCCCACACCATTACACCCCCACCACCAGCCTGAACCGGTGATATCCCATCCCCCACACCATTACACCCCCACCACCAGCCTGAACCGGTGATACCCCATCCCCCACACCATTACACCCCCACCACCAGCCTGAACCAGTGATACCCCATCCCCCACACCATTACACCCCCACCACCAGCCTGAACCAGTGATACCCCATCCCCCACACCATTACACCCCCACCACCAGCCTAAACCAGTGATACCCCATCCCCCACACCATTACACCCCCACCACCAGCCTGAACCGGTGATATCCCATCCCCCACACCATTACACCCCCACCACCAGCCTGAACCGGTGATACCCCATCCCCCACACCATTACACCCCCACCACCAGCCTGAACCGGTGATATCCCATCCCCCACACCATTACACCCCCACCACCAGCCTGAACCGGTGATACCCCATCCCCCACACCATTACACCCCACCACCAGTCTGAACCGGTGATACCCCATCCCCCACACCATTACACCCCCACCACCAGCCTGAACCGGTGATACAAGGCAGGATGGATCCATGCACCAAATTCTGACCCCACCATCTGAATGTCGCAGCTGAAATCCAGACTCATCAGACCAGGCAACGTTTCTCCAATCTTCTATTGTCCAATTTTGGTGATCCTGTGCCAATTGTAGCCTCAGTTTCCTGTTCTTAGCTGACAGGAGTGGCACCCAGTGTGGTCTTCTGCTGCTGTAGCCCATCTGCTTCAAGGTTCCATGTGTTGTGTGTTCAGAGATGGTATTCTACATACCTTGGATGTAACGAGGGGTTATTTAAGTTACTGTTGCCTTTCTATCATCTGGAACCAGTCTGCACATTCTCCTCTGACCTCAACAAGGCATTTTCCTCCACACATCTGCCGCTCACTGGATATTTTCTCTTTTTCCCACTCATTCTCTGTAAACCCCGAGAGATGGTTGTGTGTGAAAATCCCAGAAATACTCAGACCAGCCCCGTCTGCCACCAACAACCATGCCACGTTCAAAAGTCACTTCAATCCCCTTTCTTCCCCCCATTCCGTTTGAACTTCAGCAAGTTGTCTTCACCACATCTAGATGCCTAAATGCACTGAGTTGTTGCCATGTGATTGGCTGATTAGCAATATGTGTTACCGAGCAATTGAACAGGTGTACCTAATAAAAGTGGCCGGTGAGTGTGTATTGCTTTGCATCATTTTCTCTTCTATATAAGATTCAGTATAAATGAACGTCAAATGTATCCCCAAAAAATATCCTCAATCTGACCTCAGATAATCTCAGCAGTTTGTGTTAACGAGCAATTGGACAGGTGTACCTAATAA
This sequence comes from Aquarana catesbeiana, assembly GCF_042186555.1. Classification (NCBI taxonomy): domain Eukaryota; kingdom Metazoa; phylum Chordata; class Amphibia; order Anura; family Ranidae; genus Aquarana; species Aquarana catesbeiana. The sequence continues at coordinate 7,240,124 of NC_133331.1, forward strand.
AGTGGCCGGTGAGTGTATTGTATGTAGCAAAATATCACATGTAAACAATAAAAAAGATACAAAATTACCAACTAAAATAAAACGAATGAAACTAAAACAAATCAATTCCAGGTTCTCTTTAACAGTTTGACAGAGAGTGTCTTTCCTCATACTGATCTCTCATTTTAATGGAACGAAAGGGCGAAATTAGTTTTTTTTAAACGATTTCCGATGTTCTTCAATCGTCGTCTAATCCTTCTCCGTTCCGCCCACAGTGCCCTTTACATGTCATTAAATAAACATTCATTTATAACAGTTAAATCTTCATTAAAAATCCATTTCTGAGACTTTTTTTTTTTTTCGTTTTCTGATCTCTCCCCATCCTAAACCTACTGCCTGCAATATCCCGTTCATGCCAAGATTATAGCGAGAATAAAATGTTCTACCGCTGAAGAATACAAATTACACCGCAGAAGTCCTCGCCGACCGGTACAGACCAGTGCAATATAAAATTCCTACAAGATTATATTAACGTTTTAGACCATGATAGAGTTACAGGAGCAATACAAAGAAGAATTGTATGCAAATTCATCTTTTTTTTGTCCGTACTCCGAAAAGGCGCTGTAATAAAATGTCATAAATATGATTAACCACTTAAGGGCCGGAAGGATTTGCCCCCCCCCCCCCCCCTTAATGACCAGGCCATTTTTTTGCGATACAGCACTGCTTCGCTTTAACTGACAATTGCGCAGTCGTGCGCTGCTGTACCCAAATAAAATTGACGTCCTATTTTTCCCACATATAGAGCTTTCTTTTGGTGGTATTTGATCGCCTCTGCGTTTTTTTTTCTTGCGCTATAAACAGAAAAGAACCAACCATTTTGAAAAAAAAAAAAACAAACAATATTTTTTACTTTTTGCTATAATAAATACATCAGGCACATCAGGGCAACAACACATCAGGGCACAGGGCCAAATATAGATTTTTTTCTTGCGCTATAAACAGAAAAAAAACAACCATTTTGAAAAAAATATATATTTTTTACTTTTTGCTATAATAAATATCTAAAAAAACCAAAAAAAAAACCATTTTCTTCATCAGTTTAGGCCGATATGTATTTTTGGTAAAAAAAAAAGCAATAAGCGTATATATTGATCGGTTTGCGCAAAAGTTATAGCGTCTACAAAATAGGGGATAGATTTATGGCATTTTTATTATTTTTTTTTTTTTTTACCAGTAATGGCGGTGATCGACGATTTTAAGCGGGACTGCGACATTGCGGCAGACACATCGGACACTTTTGACACTTTTTTGGGACCATTGACATTTATACAGCGATCAGAGCTAAAAATAGCCACTGATTACTGTATAAATGTCACTGTCAGGGAAGGGGTTAACACTAGGGGGGCGATCAAGGGGTTAAATGTGTTCCCTGGGAGGTGTTTCTAACTGTAGGGGGATGGGACTGACTGGAGGAGGAGAGAGATCGCTGTTCTTGATCACTAGGAACAGCAGATCTGTCTCTCCTCCCCTGACAGAACGGGGATCTGTCTGTTTACATTGACAGATCCCCGTTCTGTCTCTCTCAGGAGCGATCGCGGGTGGCCGGCGGACATCGGCCATTTGCCCAGGAGAGCCAACCTGCCGCAGTACAAATGCGGCGGCTGGTCTTTAAGTGGTTGATAAATCTGGTACGATCAACTTTAGGTTCTCTTTCAGCCATTTGGCCCTTACTAACCCCAGGTAGCTCTTTATACATTGCTGAGGCCATACCTGGACCCTATAGAGGTTGCACAGGCAGTCCAACTCCTCCAGGATGGCACATCAATATGTGCCATTGCCAGAAGGTTTGCTGTGTCTCCCAGCACAGTGTCAAGAGCATGGAGGAGATTCCAGGAGACAGGTAGTTACTCTAGGAGAGCTGGACAGGGCCGTAGAAGGTTCTTAACCTATCACCAGGATTGGTATCTGCACCTTTGTGCAAGGAGGAACAGGATGAGCACTGCTAGATCCCTACAAAATGACCTCCAGCAGGCCATTGGTGTGAATGTCTCTGACCAAACAATCAGAGACTTCATGAGGGTGGCCGGAGGGCCCAACGTCCTCTAGTGGGCCCTGTGCTCACTGCCCAGCACCGTGGAGCTCGATTAGCATTTGCCATTGAGCACCAGAATTGGCATGTCCACTACTGGTGCCCTGTGCTTTTCACAGATGAGAGAAGGTTCACCCTGAGCACACGTGACAGACGTGAAAGGGTGAAGTCTTCATACAACTTGATATAATAGAACAGGAAGCACCTTCAGTCATACTCTTCAAAACTCAGTCCCCCTTCCCATGTCTTCAAGAGCTTGGATTCCAATAGATTCCCTCCAATCAAACTTACTTGTACAATGGACTTCAACAATAGTACCTTAAAAGCCTTCCTGGTTGCCCCCCAAGTCAGCCCACGTAATGATGAGGAACATTGTCATCATTATTTTTGTTTGTTGAACTCCAGCTGAACAGCTAAACCCACCTCTGGAACACATCAGATGTATCTAAAATGTTTTATCTGACAAAATATTTGTCATTCTATTTCGTCACTCTTGGGATTCAAACACTATGGCACCACAGCACAGCTAAGCAGGTGGACCTCACCTTGTATGTAAGTATATGTAAACCCTAAGGCTGGGTTCACGCTAGAACATGCAGAGGCTCACAGCAGGAGTCCAGTGCGTCTCCATTCACTGCTTCAGGTCCGATTTTGGCCCAAATTTTGGGATGAATTCTGACCTGAATTGGACCAAAAGACACACAGGACTCCTGTGCAATTGGCAGCGGAGCCGCTGTGGAGATGTGTGAACCGGCTCCATAGTCTTATCTATTGAATAAGTACAGAAAACCGGAAGATCCTGTCATTAATTCAGAACTAGAGGTAAGTAGAAAAATAGTGCTGGACCCCAAGGTCATCTACTGTAAATGGTATTGCTATCTTAAAATACAGTACATGTTGATGTAAGTAATCTGGTTCCAAGGTAGGTGACTTCTACACCCCAGAGGATCTTCTCAGTCTCCTTGGCTTGGAAAAAAAAGGAAATTTGAATACCACACCACCATTAAAAGGTCCAGATAGGACTATTTTTTTTTTTGATTGATTGATTTGATTTTGATATTTATAAACCTATTGGTTATTGAATTCTGATAATGCCTAAAAAGTCTCGTCCAACATCAGTGTCTGACCTCACAAATGTGCTTCTGGAAGAATGATCAAACATTCCCGTAGACACCCTCCTAAACCTTGTGGACAGTCTTCCCAGAAGAGTTGAAGCTGTTATAGCTGCAAAGGTTGGGCCAACTCAATATTGAACCCTACGGACTAAGACTGGGATGCCATTAAAGTTCATGTGCGTGTAAAGGCCGGCGTCCCAATACTTTTGGCATTATAGTGTATATGTGGAAGCCGTAGTGCCTACGTCAAGGATCCTCTGTGTACTGTCGTCCTAACTCTATTATTTTTTGAGAGTCTCCGAGATAGAGCATATATAACAGTGGATAAATTAAGGGCAGGTTTTCCTGGAGGGAGCCACTCCCAAGGCACCCCTAGCAAGCTCTAGAGCAGTGGTCTCCAAACTGTGGCCCATTGCTTGCCTCTATCCAGCCCTTGGGGCACTATTTCATCCACAACTGACACTAATGATGGGGCACTATTCCTCCTACTGATACTAACAGGCATGTACTGGCCATCGGGACTACAGGGAGTTTCCTGGTGGGCCGATGGCTCAGTGGGCTGGTTTCAGTGACAGCCTGTCAAAGTAATGGCTTTCTTTGTTCATCCTCAACTTCACACAGTGATGTGAGAAAGATGAGAAAAATACAGAGGAGAATAAGTGAAATAATAAAAGAGGTTAGTGAGGACTCCTTATGTTTTGCTACTTATGTTTTTTTGCACAATTGCGTATAGTTTATATGCTGTTTTTGTGCTTGTTTGCACAATTAAAGTGGGCCGGTCTGGATGAAGTCCAGGGCCAAATTTTTATCCCAGTCCAGCCCTGGATACTAAACATGGGGTGCTATTCCTCCCACTGGTAACAATAGGGCACTATTCCTTCCACTAAAACCAATCATAGGACATTGTTTACTTCCACTGACGCTTGAGCATTTTCTACTCCCACAGGCCACAATCTGAAAAACAGAAAACTGGCCTTTTGTTTAGAAAGTTTGGAGACCCCTGCTCTATGGCTGATGTGGAGAGTCTGACAAAGGGGGTATTAGGACCAGTGGCGGTTGGTGTTTTTTTTTGTGGGGGGGAGGGTGGCCCCGCACTTACCCCATCTATCGCGCAAGTAGCCACTGACACATTCCGCCCCCGGTGATTGCAGTCGAAGAGGAAGCAGCTGAGGCCCCCGGCTGACCTCTCCACCACCGCTGCTGTGAAGCTTTGCTCCACAGAGCACACCTCCAGAAACTGCCACCAGCTGTACACCTCCCCGGAGGCCTTCAGGATGGTGGCCCTGGCCTCCAGGAGTCCTTGGTATGGATGATATAGTCTTCCAGCTGGTTAAAGTTACACAGATCCTCCCCCACATGGCCGGCTGGAATGTCACTTCTTGGAGCTGCTGCATGTTCTCCTCCTTGTCCTCCATGCCTCTTCACCATCCTGGCCATTACCATGCCTGTGCCTGTCCTGTGCCTAGCCCTCCTCCTCCTCCTAGGCCAAAAAGGATCGCTTCTCCTTTTCGGCAAATCACGAAAACGGGCCTCAAGACCCGCTTCCCGATTGGCCGAGAGGAGAATCAGTGTAAAAATAGCGAATGTTCATTTGCTATTGTCGCACAACTGGGCGGGGCTCGGAGCGCAGTGTTCTGTGCCCCCCCCGCCCCGTACACACGATAGGATTTTCCGACAACGAAATCCATGTTTTTTTTTTTTCCCCGACGGATGTTGGCTCAAACTTGTCTTGCATACACACACACGGTCACACGAAGCTCGTCGGAAACTCCGAACGCCAAGAACGCGGTGACGTACAACGCGCACGGCGAGCCGAGAAACATGAAGTTCAATAGCCAGTGCGGCTCTTTTGCTTGATTCTGAGCATGGGTGGCACGTCCGGCGACGTCCAGATCTCAAATTTTGTGTGACGGAAATCCCTATGGCAGGGGTCCGATGGAGCCTACACACGGCTGGAATTTCCGACAACAAGCTCCCATAGAACATTTTCTGTAGGAAAATCCTTTAAGGGACCGTGTGTACGGGGCATAAGTGTTTAAAAAACCCCGCTCTAGTAGGCTTTTTAGCCATATTAGGAAAGAAATGTATTAAAAACCTGTAGCTCTAGGTGGCATGGACTGTTATTGACTTATGTATTTATTTTACATGGGGGGGTCTTCTTTGTACCAAATGATTTTTACGAGGAACCTGCATACACATTGATAAAAAAAACCCCGACAACAGATCCAGCTGTACATGAAAGCCAAACACTAAATATGACATCTTCATGATATTTGACAGCTCAGTTCGCCAAGTTAATTTACATCATTATAGTGAGACGGACTAATGGAGGCTTGCAGCGCTCTCATGAGTGGACGGAGCTTTTGGTCTTATTATTTCTAAACCCATTCCTATTTTAGAAAAGAAATTGCCATCTGCTTAAATACCTCCATTCATAACTTGTCACAGGCAGCAAATGTTTAAAATGGTTATAACAATATAATGACATAGTTCAGACTTTTCTTTACATGTCTGCTAGTAATTATCTACAGAAAAATATAATTAATTACAAATTTCAGTTCTTATTTAATAACCGGCTTTCAGTCGCTGAAACTGGATTTTTTTTCCATATCTCTGAGAACTTTGAAAAATTGGATTCCAGAGTGTTTCTGCTTCTGAAATTTGCCTTTTAACAGTACATTAAACAAAACAGCGTGGAATTAGCAAAGAAGAAAATTTATTAAAAAAAAAAAAACGAGTCTTTGAATACACCACTGGGAATGGATAGAAAAAAGGTTAAAACCAAAATCTTTTATTAGATACAATTGGACATTAACTGTCCCTAAAGTTACAAAGATATAATAAAGTTAAAAACAAAAAAAACTGTGCAGGTGTTTTCAAACAAGTATGTTGGAAATATGAGCGGTCTACGCGTTTTGCAGAGATCTCTGCTTCCTCAGGACCTTGACCACCTTGGATGGAAAGGTTACACTTGTGTAGCACCCTCTAGTGTGCGCTACTTGTAGCGAGAGTTGGGAAAACATAGACCTGAATCTTTGTATTGGGTCAGGTTTACTAGAGGCCAGAGCTAGATTACTCATTCTGGCAGCTCCCCCTGTTTCCAGAGTTTTGGAGAATGTTCTGGAACTAGTGGGCGGAGGCGAGGAGGAGCTGCCTTGAATATTTTTGAGCCCCTAGCCAATACCCAGGAGTGGGCCTGGCAGGGAACTAAGGAAACCCATAAATAGACATGGGCCATGGCAGCAGGGTGTTCGGGTGGAAGATGGGGAAGCAGTGCTGAGGGAGGGTGTCAGTGGCCCTTGAGGCCATTATGTATTCCGCCATGTTTTTGGTAAAAAAAAAAATCCCAATAAGCGTAAATTGTTTGTTTTACACAAGAGTTATAGCGTCTACAAACTATGGGATATATTTATGAAATTGTTATTTTTATATTTTTTTTTATACTAGTAATGACGACAATGAGCAGCTTGTAGAGGGACTGTGTTATTGCGGTGAACTATCGGACACTAACTGATGCTTTTGACACTTTGCGGGAACCAGTGACACTAATACAGTGATCAGTGCTAAAAATATGCACTGTCACTGTACTAATGACACTGGCAGGGAAGGGGTTAAACATCAGAGGCGATCAAAGGGTTAACTGTGTGCCTAGCCAGTGTTTTTGTGTACTGTGGGTGGTGCTTTCACTGGGGGAAGAGATCGGTTCTAGTCCCAGGATTGTTCCCCCCCCCCGTCAGAACTGAGATATGCCTTGTTTACTTTGGCACATCTCAGTTCTCCGCATTTTACTAACGATTGAGTCCCGGGGACCCACAGGTTCAGCTTGGTGGCGCACGCGCCCCCCCTGCAGGTGCAAATGCAAAAGAATGTATGTATACATGATTCTGCCCACATCTTCCTTGTAGCAGTAAAAGTGCTATAGGGCGGGCAGCAAGTGGTTAATAAGAGCCCATAGTTAGTTCACAAAACAAAAAAGCTACAATACTTACCTGCAATCCAAAGTCTTCTCCCTTAGGACTTTTTTTTTTGGCACAGAATGCTGCTGTTATGGTGCCCCATGGCAGCTGATGGTTGCTCACCCAAGGCGCAGAGTCCATATGAAGAAAGTTGGTCTTCTGATGCTGGAGATGGGCTGGGAACCCTAGTGGTCTTGGTTTTCTTTGCTTCAAACTGGCACCAGGTTGCACCCATAGAATTGCATCAAGGAAAGGTGGCTGGAATGGAAAGGTGGTGCAGAGACGATTCACTGGGCTGCACAGGTTAAGGCAGAGGTGTTAGCAGGTCACAGGTGAGGGGGTAGTCAGGTTCAGGCAGAGTTTGAGTGTAGGTGAACGTTAGGTCCAGCCAGGCAGGGGCCGCATGAAAGTAGTCAGTTTGGATTGGCAAACATATAGGCATCTAAGAGGCAAGTATTAGGGCACTTTAGATGTGGGGTAGCTGGTGAGACAGTACTAGCTACTTCAAAGGTTGGTACTGAATTACCCTTCTGGTCACAAGAAATGCCCAGTGTAACTCTGAAAATGCCCCCCAACGGAGACATTTCGACTCTGCCAAATTACCCATTATTTGCAGACACTATGCCAAGACCAGGGAGACATCACTACTAGGACCTTCTATGAAAAAATTGTCTAAGTGGTCCAAGGACACGGGTAGTATCTCAGAACTGTTCACTTTGTTAGCAGATCAGGGCTCTAAACTCCCCTATCATTTAGCCTGGGAGGCAGACCTGGGGGGGGAGTCTGTTGATGAGGATATTTGGTCCAAGTGGTCGACCATGGTGCACAACGGAATTCTAAACACTTCCCTAGTGAAGACGAATTATAGGGTACTGCCACGCTGGTGTCTGGTTCCGACAAGATTAGCAAAAATCTACCCAGACGCATCACCTCTCTGCTTCAGGGGGTGTGGCCGGGAAACTACCATGCTCCACGTCTGGTGAACGTGCCCGAAAGTCAGACGGTTTTGGATACAAATTTTCAACTTGGTTTCTTAGGTGACTGGACTGTGTATACCCAAAAACGGCATGATGGTCTTATTTTCTGATCTCTATTGATCGAGCTACTTAGAAATCTCGGGGTACTCACCTTTTTTATCTCCCTGGCAGCAAAGGCCACCATAGTCAGGTCAGTTTGGATAGGCAGTTAGGCATCTAAGAGGCAAGTATTAGGGCACTTTAGATGTGGGGCAGCTGGTGAGACAGTACTAGCTACTTCAAAGGTTGGTACTGAATTACCCTTTTGGTCAAAAGAAATGCCCAGTGTAACTCTGGAAATGCACCCCAACTGAGACATTTCGACTCTGCCAAATTACCCATTATTTGCAGACACTATGCCAAGACCAGGGAGACATCACTACTAGGACCTTCTATGAAAAAAATTGTCTAAGTGGTCCAGGGATGCGGTGTAGTATCTCAGGGCTGTACACTTTGTTAGCAGATTAGGGCTCTAAATTAGGGCAGACCTGGGGGAGTCTGTTGATGAGGACATTTGGTCCAAGTAGTCGACAATGGTGCACGAGGGAATTCTAAACACTCCCCTGGTGGAGGCGAATTATAGGGTACTGTCACGATGGTATCTGGTTCCGACTAGGTTCCGATTAGCAAAAATCTACCTGGACGCATCGCCTCTCTGCTTCAGGGGGTGTGGCCGGGAGGGTACCATGCTCCACGACTGGTGGACGTGCCCGAAAGTCAAAATGTTCAATTTGGTTTATTTGGTGACTGGACATGTGTATACCCAAAAATGGCATGACAGTCTTATTTTATGATCTCTATCGAGCGAGCTACTTAGAAATCTCAGGGTACTCACCTTTTTTTATCTTCCTGGCAGCAAAGGCCACCATAGCACGAGCATGGAAAACCCCCGTGATAAATTTAGCATTAGTGAAAAATAAAATTTCCAGGATCATGATGAATGAAAAATTGACTATTATCCTTCGCGTCCAACAACATCGCTTTGAGAAGTTTTGGAACCCCTGGATTAGATATCTTCAGTCAGACATGAGGGGTGGGACGGAGGGAGGGGTCAGTAGTCCGGAGCATGGTGATCGCTTGCAAATCTTTTCTTTTTCTCTTTTCTTCCTTCTTTCTCTTATTTCTTTTTTTTCTCCATTCTCCCATACAATTTCTAACTTTGCTCTGATTCTGGTTTCTACAAGTTTAAAAGTGGGCTTTAAGATTACCCCAAGCCTAGTTTAAATTTGGTAATGTGTCTTTATTATGGCCTAACGTTGGCAGATTTGGTTCTATTGCACAAGAGTCCCTTTGCGAGATTCTTTCTCTTTCCCTCCTTCTCACCTATGCTTTTTAGTATCATATAAGCATAATAGTCCTGAACTGTTATAAGTGTTGGTACCAACATTGCTATCCTTACACTGAATAATCCTCCTCGATTAGTAAGTTCTAGGTATCTCACACACTTTCACCTTGTTCTCCAAGCAGAGACGGTTGTGGATAGTAATTCTGATTTGGTATAGTTGTGCAATGACCAGAATGTAATGACTTGACACCCAATGTTATAACACGGTTATTGAACTTGTACCTGTGTTGTTAAGAACCTTGTTATCTGTCAAAATGATACCTTCAATAAAAATCATTGGAAAAGAAATGCCCAAAGTAATTTCAGGGAACTCTATATGCCTTTGAGGTAGTGGAGGCCTTAAGAATTCTTAAAATCATGGAAAGACTCAGAAGGAATCCTGTGAATACAAGAGGTCCTGGGAATCCTGGTATACCTAGAACACCTTGCAAGTATCCTGTGAATACAGGAAGTCCTGAGAATCCTGTAAGACCTGGCAGGGAACCTGTGAATACAGGAGGTCTGGGAATCCTTGTAGATTCGGCAGGTATCCATTGAATACAAGAGGTCCTGGCAATCCTGGAATACCTAGAAGACCTTACAAGGATCCTGAGATTACAGGAAGTCCTGAGAATCCTGTAAAATCTGGCAGGGAACCTGTGAATACAGGAGGTCTGGGAATCCTGGAATACCTAGAACACCTTGCAAGGATTCTGTGAATACAGAAAGTCTTGAAAGACCTGGCAGGGAACCTGTGAATACAAGAGGTCTGGGAATCCTTGTAGACTTCACAGGTATCCAGTGAATATAAGAGGTCCTGGCAATCCTGGAATACCTAGAAGACCTTGCAAGGATCCTGTGATTACAGGAAGTCCTGAGAATCCTGTAGGACCTGGCAGGGAACCTGTGAATACAAGAGGTTTGGGAATCCTTATAGACTCGGCAGGGATCCTGTGAATACAAGAGGTCCTGGGAATCCTGTAATACCTAGAAGACCTTGCAAGGATCCTGTGATTACAGGAAGTCCTAAGAGTCCTGGAAGATCTCAGAGGGAACCTGTGAACACAGGAGGTCTGTGAATCCTTGTAGACTCGGCGGGGATCCAGTGAATACAAGAGGTCCTGGCAATCCTGGAATACCTAGAAGACCTTACAAGGGTCCTGTGATTACAGGAAGTCCTGAGAATCGTGGAAGATCTAGCAGGGAACCTGTGAATATAAGAGGTCTGGGAATCCTTGTAGACTCGGCAGGGATCCTGCGAATACAAGAGGTCCTGGGAATCCAGGAATACCCCGAAGACCTTGCAAGGATCCTGTGAGGATGTATGTAATTAATCCGGTAATTACAATTAAACATTTTTCATTTTATTGTTGTCTGTGCTGTTCCGCATATAAAGTCCCCTGGGCAATTGATTTATTATTATTTTATATAGAAATAACTCAAAAATGAAAAAAAAAAATCAAAAATGAAAAACAAAATGCTGTTTGAGATACATTGGCAAAAAATGCTCAAAAAGGAAAATCTCATAGACATCGGGCATTTTTGTAACAACCTTGGGAGGTGTTTATTAGGTTTTTACACCACTATACTGAGTTTAATATAAATCCTTTCAGAAGAACCCCCGGAGGTACATGTACCACATGTTGTTGAGTAGTACTGTTTTAACATTTTCCTAATATTTATCTTTTTAACTTCTCTAACATTTTTAAAGCAGAACCTCACTCAGAAGTGAAAATTCCACTCATCCACCTCCTCTCCCATACTGTAACATTATTGGCGCTTTTTTTCTGGGAGCTGGTATCTTTTCTGACCCCCATTTTTTGACTAGGCAAGAACTACAGAAGTTTGGTCTGCCTCCCTCCCCCTGCCTGCAGCCTCCGGATATATGTCACATGTCCCAGGAGGCTGCAGGGCCAGTCTAAATATGCAGCAGGAAGTCACAACCAGGTCCCACATCCAAGATGGAGGTGCCAGGGATCCCAGGACCAGCAAAGAATCGGTCACGGTGAGGAGAGCGCTGAACTCCTGGGCTGGTGTGTGTTTGCTTCTTGAAAGTATTTGTAGCTGCTGACTTTTTTTTCTTTTTTAATCCATGAAGAGATAGGTTTTTAGGGATCACCTCAAGGTGGACAGATTAGGAGATAGCCAACACATTGGGGTAGGGAGTTTCAGAAGATGGGAAAGGCTCTGGACAGATCATTGTAGGGAGTACTACAGGATTGAAGAGGCTCTGGACAAATTGGGGTTTTAAGAGATCCAGAGGATGAGAGAGGGTCTGGGGAAGTCCTGAAGGTGAACATGGCAGGAGGTGACAAGGGATCTAAAGAAGAGAAGGTCTTGGGAGGAGCAGAGAGGACAGTTTGTGTGATATATTGGGCCTAAGATTGGTGAAGTAGCTTGGGGCAGAGTTGTGGATGACTTTGTACGTTGTTAGTGCTTTGAATTGTATTAGTTGGGTAATCAAATGCATGTAGAGGAATTGGCAGAGAGGGGTGGAGGTCAGTGGAGAGATTCGTAAAGAGGGGTAGTGGCCAGTGGAGGGATTGGCATGTAGGCTAGTGCAGTCAACTTTCTCCACTGCAGGTAGTGCTCAACTGCAGTGGTATTGCAGGAGGAGAGAAAGTCAAGGGGAACATGGTTCCTCTAAGGTTTCCTGAGTCACCGTGGAAGCTGGTGGCCATCTTTGGTCAGGCAGAGTCTATTTAAGACCTTGGCTTCCAGGATTGGCGTGCATTTTTGTGTGTGGGTACTAGTGTAGGGACCTAGTGTGGGTACTAGTGTAGGGACAGATGTTCACCCATCTGTCATGGACAGTATTAGTGATAGGGAGAGGTTCCAGACAAGTAGGGAAAGATCAGGGACCCGTTATCTTTTCAGAAAGCCTCCCTATTTTGATACACACTGGCTGGGCTGCATTCCATCCCACAAGACGCTGTCGGTAAAGCCGAGTCCTGTTGTTGCACTGTTCACTGCAACATTCTGTGACTGCGCCTGGTCGGGTTAACTTCCCCCTGGGTTGTTGCACTTGAACTACAGCTACAATACAGTTCTGTAACTGCATCTGGACTTTGAGTGTTTACTGCCACCGCACCATGCTGCACCTCCTCACAAGCAGAGAAGTTTGGTGGCCAGTGGAGTGATTGTCCGAGGGGGGTAATGGCCAATAGAGGGATTGGCAGAGAGGGGTGGCAGACAGTAGAGGGATTGGCAGAAAAGGGGTGATGGCCATTTAAGGGATTGTCAGAGAGGGATATTTGCTCAAAGGAGGGATTAGCAGAGAGGGGTGCTGGCCATTGGAGGGATTGGCACAGAAGGGTGGTGGACAGGGGAGGGAATGGCAGAGATGTGTGGAGGCCAGTGGAGGCATTAGCAAAGAGGTATGGAGGTCAACTAAGGGTTTGACAGAAGGTGTTGGAGGCCAGTGGAGGGATTGGCAAAGAGGGATGGAGGCCGGTGAAGGAATTGGCAGATGGGGGTGGAGGCTAGTGGAGGGATTCGCAGGGGGGGGGGGGTAGCCAGGGGAGGGATTGGGAGAGAAGGGTGGTGGCCGAAAAAGGGATTAGCAGAGAGGTGTAGAGGCAAGTGGAAAGATTGAGCAGAGAGGGGTGGTGGCCAGTGGAGGGATTGTCAGAGAGGAGTGATGGCCAATAGAGGGATTTTTGGAGAGGGGTGGTGGCCAATTGAGGTATTGTCAGAGAGGGATATTTGGCCAAAGGAGAGATTAACAGAGAGGGGTGATGGCCAGTGGAGGCATTAGCAGAGAGGTGTGGGGGTCAACTAAGGGATTGACAGAGGGCGGTGGAGGCCAGTGGATGGATTGGTAGAGAGGGGTGGAGGCCAGTAAAGGGATTGGCAGATGGGGGTGGAGGCCAGTGGAGGGATTGGCAGAGAGGGGGGTAGCCAAAAAAAGGGATTAGCAGAGAGGTGTAGAGGCAAGTGGAAAGATTGTGTAGAGAGGGGTGTTGGCCAGTGGAGGGATTGACAGAGAGGGGTAATTGCCAATGGAGAGATTGGCATAGAGAGATGGTGGTCAGTGGAGGGATTGGCAGAGAGAGATGGTGATCAGTGGAGGGATTGGCAGATAGAGATGGTGGTCAGTGGAGGGATTGGCAGAGAGAGATGGTGGTCAGTGGAGGGATTGGCAGAGAGAGATGGTGGTCAGTGGAGGGATTGGCAGACACTGAGTGGTTAGTAAGGTAGATGAATTCTCCTATGTCCCCCCCCATGTAATTTATATAGCATGAATATATTGTGCAGTTCTTCGGATATTACTATGAATCAGTCAGTGTATTCAGTGGCCAAAAGACTGTCAGCCAATCTAAAAATAATAGCACATATTTCATGGCCTTTTTTTATTTTTATTTTTTTCATTTTAGAGAGATCAGTGATCTAAAGACCAGATACAAGTACATTCATTTTATCTATTTTTTTATATTCATATTTCTTCATATGATTTAATATTTTCAAGGAATGTTACTTTGCTACACATACTTTGTAAATGACAAGTAGATGCACTTGTCATTCAGTTGGATTGTTATATGAGTGTAGATACACTTTACAAAGCAGCATTTACCATATAATCACTACAGATTAAACCAATAGCACAGATTTTATTTTTCCATTATACATGGTGTGTGTAATATACATATTTTTTATTTATTTCTATCTAAATACGTTTTGATTTCTGCAGCAATAACTGTTCAATAGCAGAGTTATAAAACGGGGTTTCTTGTTTCAATTTTATTTTGAAGAGCAATGTGCAACCAAGAAAAGGAAAGAATGCTGGCGTATAGTTCTTGTATAGTTGAGCTCAACAAAAGACCATAAAAGCATTCTTCATCATAGTAAATGGAAGCGGCATCATCTTAGAAGGAAGTGGTGTACCCCACCTTTCTATAGGTTGAAGTACACCACTCATACTCTTCTTCGTTGATTTCAGAAAGTGCTGCCTCAAATGATCAACCCAGAACACTGGTAACAGATGCACAGATGTCCTTTCGATTGATCTTTTCCACATAACCATACTTCAACTTTATTGTGGACATATAAAAAGATGTAAGCTACACGACTCATGAAATGCATCCTCAGAAGCTTTATCTGATCCAAGGCATCACCATATCACACGTTCAAAATAACCTAAAGCCCTCCTGACAAGAACATACTTTTTTAAATGCATCTTTCTGCTAGAACCGTGTGGAAATGCAAAAATGTTGATGTTTTTGGGCATTCCTTGTGAGGCACTACCCCCGCAGGGGTTGCAGATGACTGGGTTCCCCACTCCTGCACAGTCAGGCAGCAAGCATTTTTCACACTTTCTCCAGACCCAAGGAACAGTCTTTGATCTTGTTTTTTATTGTTTTATTAGGGGGTAATAACTTAAATGGGGATAGGAATTATGGGACGCCCAACTTGACTTGCACAAAACCAGGGACAACTTCCTCCCTATGTACAGTACATGCTTCAGAACTGTCCTCCTTCTGAGCACCGACAGTCTTTGATCAATGAAAAATGCAAAAGTCCCTTACGGACTAGGAACTCCCAGTCCTTAAAAAAAAAAAATAGCAAAGTGTTGTAGACTGCATCCTGGAGTACCTCCAACCCCCCTGTAGATACTGGTCCCAGTTCTACTACTTCAGGAAATGCCAGTCTGTCTGGCTGCCTCTTCACTAGTCCACCTGCCTGTCTCTCCTCCAGTCCACCCGGCTGTCTCTCCACCAGTCCAACTGGCTGTCTCTCCTCCAGGCCACCCGACTGTCTCTCCACCAGTCCACCTGGCTGTCTCTCCACCAGTCCTCCCGGCTTTCTTTCCACCAGTCTACCCAACTGACTCTCTCCACCAGTCCACCTGACTGCTTCTTCCCCAGTCTACCCGACTGACACGCTCCACCAGATCGATTGACTGCTCTGGAGATCTCTCAGGGCAAGGGAGAGACCTGCTACATGTGCCAGACTTTCCCCTTGTAAGTCTCTGTCCATGCTGTAGTACTCACACTGTCCTCCTTGCTCTCGCTGCCTCTCAGGAAAGACTCCCTCCAAACTGCTTCTGTTGTCAGGATCCATATGAGCCAGCCTGAGCCCTGGCCTGAAGTAGACCCCCCCCCAGCAGGGGTCCTCCTCAAGGGCCACCGACAGTCCCCTCAGCACTCCATCTCCATCTTTCACCCGACTCTGCCTGCCAGCACGACTCACCCTTACTTAAGAGCTGGCTCAACCCCCCCTGCCAGGCCCACTGCTTAGGTATTGGCCAAGTTCCCCTCAGTATGCAGATCAATCCTCCTGGCCTCCACCGACTAACCTCTAGAAGTTTCTCCAAACTTCCAGACCCGGGGGGAGGCACCAGCGTCATCCAGTCTAAACACAAATGAACCCTGACCCAGATTCCATGACTCACGCTTAACCATGAGCCAGACTATGTTTTGCCTACTCACACACTAATAGCACACTAGAGGGTGCTACACTTGTTTAAAAAAAAACCTGTAATGTGACTGTGCTACCATAGACATAAAGGAACTGGTAAACAAATACATTTGATACTAGAGGCCAGAGAATTCTTTACAAGCGCCACCTCCCCTAATTATATTCAAAAAGTACCAAGAAACAAAAATTGGGAGTTTTGAGGTGCAAAAAAAACAAATCAAATTAATATTACAAATTTCATAATTTTATTTAAACAAGCATGGTTAAAAAAGACAATAATATTTAAAACTAGAGCACGAAAGAATCATGCGGTCACAAAACAAAACTTGGTTGCACAACATGTTTCACCACAATCGTGGCTTCTTCTGGAGCTTTTGTAGGACCTTAATACAATGTCACCCAAAAGTGATCAAGGTTGCAAATGATCTTCAGGTCCCACCAAGCGGTCCAATGAGGTGTCAGTGTGTCATATAAAGGGGGACAATAGCCCTACATTCACACCCTGTCGTGACAGAAAGTCAAGGAATTTACAGGTTGATAATTATATCACTCCCAAAACGTAAACTTCATATACTTATGGTAAGCTTTAAGAGGACTGTGCCATCCAAACACTTCCTTCCTTGAAGATAACCGTATTCCTTTCCTACGTACTAATACTAAGGAAAGAAATACGGTTATCTTCAAGGAAGGAAGTGCACAACATGTTTCACCACAATCGTGGCTTCTTCTGGAGCTTTTGTAGGACCTTAATACAATGTCACCCAAAAGTGATCAAGGTTGCAAATGATCTTCAGGTCCCACCAAGAGGTCCAATGAGGTGTCAGTGTGTCATATAAAGGGGGACAATAGCCCTACATTCACACCCTGTCGTGACAGAAAGTCAAGGAATTTACAGGTTGATAATTATATCACTCCCAAAACGTAAACTTCATATACTTATGGTAAGCTTTAAGAGGACTGTGCCATCCAAACACTTCCTTCCTTGAAGATAACCGTATTCCTTTCCTACGTACTAATACTAAGGAAAGGAATACGGTTATCTTCAAGGAAGGAAGTGTTTGGATGGCACAGTCCCCTTGAAGCTTACCATAAGTATATGAAGTATATGTTTTGGGAGTGATATACCTTTATATGACACACTGACACCTCATTGGACCCTCTTGGTGGGCCCTGGGGACCATTTGGAACCTTGATCACTTTTGGGTGACATTGTATTGAGGTCCTACAAAAGCTTCAGAAGAAGCCACGATTGTGGTGAAACATGTTGAGGCAACCAACTTTTGTATTGTGACCGCATGATTCTTTCGTGCTCTAGTTTTAAATATTATTGTCTTGTTTATCCATGCTTGTTTGAATAAAATTATGAAATTTGTAATATTCATTTGATTTTATTTTTTTGCATTTTAAAACTCCCAATTTTTGTTTCTTTGCACTTTTTGAATAAAGGAACTGGTGTGTCCATACAGAGTACAAACCTAGATGGTGGACGCTGCAGTAGCCAAATCATTCATGACACTAATTGTTAACAGTTCAAGCAATTATCATATAAGAGCGCAGGTGCTGCATCTGTTTGTGGTTAAAACCAGGGAGAAGTTCATCACTGTCCATGGGAGATCTATCCAAACCAGGCAGAAGATTGCTGGTAGCCCCAGCCGCACAGAACTTCAACACATAATGTGTAGATTTCTCTCTGCCCATCATTGTCCATGGGAGATCTATCCAAACTAGCCATGTGCAATCGTTTAGTTACAAACCGAAATTCTGACAAAATTTTAGTTATTCAGAGCTATGAATGTATCAGAATTTCCAAATCACAATAGTAACTAATTTTAATGAATCTGAAAAAATTATAATGAAAATAAATTATCTGAATTCCAAAAATGAATTCAAATTCAAAAATATATATTTCATATTTGAATTTGAACGTGAATTCGAATTTGAAATGGAAACATATTGCAATCAATACAGTGAGGTATACAAGTGAAATAAGATGATGATTCCTACTTAGGCTGCTTTCTAGAATAGAATAGAAAAGAAATAAAATATAATGGAATAGAAAAGAAAATAATAGCATAAACTAGAATAAAACAGAATAGAATACAGTAAGGTACACAAGTGAAATAAGATGATGATTTCTACTTGGCCTGCTTTATAGAATAGAACAGAAAAGAATAAAATAAAACAGAATAGAAAATAATAAAATCTAAAAAATAGTATAGAATAGAATAGAATAAAACAGAATAGAATGGAATATAAATAAATAGAAAAAAATAGAGTAGAATAGAAAATAAAATACTAGACTAGAACAGAATAGAATAAATAGAAAAAAAAAATTGAACAAAATAAAATTACAACAAATGTATCTTCCGAAATTCAAATTTCAAATAAATGTGAATTTTCAAATCGATTTGAAAATAAGAAATATACAAAACAAATCCGAATATACAAAACAAATTCCGAAAACTAAATTTTAGTCTAAGATAACGAATATGACGAAATGAAAAAAAATGAATTTTTCCGACGTGCACATCTCCAGTCCAAACCAGAAGGAAGATTGCTGGTATCACCAACAGTATGAAAGTTCTATAGATAAAGAGCAAGATTTCTGTCCTCCCGTTATTGTCCATGGAAGATCTACCCAACCAGTGAGAAGAAATGCTGGTTGTCCCGGCGCTATCAATGTTCAATACATGATGAGCAGCTTTTTCTATGCCCATCAGCGTCTATGAGAGATCTGTCTGTCTATGGCAGCATTTCTCAGACAGGCTTATGTGGATCCCTATGGTTCCCCTAGAGGTTGCTCGGGTTCATTCTTTTTTAAAGGGTTAAGAAGGGCTGGTTTAGGGCATTTTTTTAAAAGCAACTGCACGTACCTATGTAACCGCTCACGGGTGGAACCTCGGCATACAACGCAGAGTCACAGGAGTCCAACACAACCAGAAATGTCAGCTGCTAAAATTCCAATAGCGGGTGTAGCTCTGTAAGGGGTCAAATATTCTCTGCCAGTACTGGTAATCATTGTTAAAATATCCATGCTACTGTAAGTCACTTTAATATCGACACAGGACAAAATTACAGGTTCATTTAAACACCCCCTTCCCATTATACTCACTTTCCCTCTGTTCTTCTACCACTCTGTACACCATGGGAACGGAAAGCCCTTTGTAAGCTCCAAGCTGATTTGACCTACAACCCTGCCCAAAAGTTACAATTACTCCCGATGACACCAACAATTGTGCCCAATGACACCAACGATGGGGTACAATTACTCTACTATTTCCAATCTACACCGCCTCCCTGGGTCAACTGATAGCCTCCCATGGCTTCCAATACCACCTCTACGCTGACGACACCCAAATCTATTTCTCTACCCCTCAGATCACTCCCTCTGTCTCCTCACATATCACTAATTTACTCTCAGATATATCAGTCTGGATGTCTCACCACTTCCTCAAACTCAATCTAGCCAAAACCGAACTTATAATTTTTCCTCCCCCCATATGCCTCTTCCCCTGATCTCTCTGTCAAATTCGATGGCACAACTATAAGCCCATCCCCACATGCCAAGGTTCTAGGTGTAGTCCTAAACTCTGAACTCTCCTTCAAGCAACACATCCAATCACTGTCCAAATCCTGCCGCCTCAACCTCCGCAACATCTCCAAAATACGCCCCTTTCTAACCAATGACACAACAAAGCTCTTAATTCACTCGCTGGTCATCTCTCTCCTCGACTACTGCACCTCCCTTCTCATTGGCTTACCTCTACATAGTCTATCACCTCTGCAATCCATTATGAATGCCGCTGCCAGACTCATCCACCTTACCAATCGCTCTGTGTCTGCCACTCCTCTGTCAGTCCCTCCACTGGCTTCTGCTCGGCCAAAGAATTAAATTCAAAATTCTAACAACTACGTACAAAGCCATCCACAATTTCGCCCCCAGCTACATCACTAGCCTAGTCTCTAAATACCAACCTCCTCGTTCTCTTCATTTCTCTCAAGACCTCCTGCTCTCTAGCTCCCTTGTCACCTCCTCCCAAGCTCGCCTCCAGGACTTTTCCAGAGCCTCTCCAGTCCTATGGAATGCCCTACCCCAATCTGTCCGCTTATCTCCTACTTTATTAGCTTTCAGACGATCCCTGAAAACCCTTCTCTTCAGAAGAAGCCCACCCTACCCCCACCTAACAACTGTATTTTCATTTTTTACATCAGCTCATCCCCCACAGTTATTACCTTTTGTTTCCACTTGACCCTCCCTTCTAGATTGTAAGCTCTAACAAGCAGGGCCCTCTGATCCCTCCTGTATTGATTTGAATTGTAAGTGTACTGTCTGCCTCCATGTTGTAAAGCGCTGCGCAAACTGTTGGCGCTATATAAATCCTGTATTATAATAATAATAATAATACTCCCAATGACACCAACAATTGTTCCCAATGACACCAACGATGGGGTACAATTACTCCCAATGACACCAACAATTGTGCCCAATGACACCAACGATGGGGTACAATTACCCCCGATGACACCAACAATTGAACCAATGACACCAACGATGGGCACAATTGCTCCCGATGACACCAACCATTGTGCCCAATGACACCAACGATGGGGCACAATTGCTCCCGATGGCACCAACCATTGTGCCCAATGACACCAACGATTAGGTACAATTACTCCCGATGACACCAACAATTGTGCCCAATGACACCAACGATGGGGACAATTGCTCCCGACGACACCAACAATTGTGCCCAATGACACCAACAATGGGGTACAATTACTCCCGATGACACCAACAATTGAACCAATGACACTAATGATGGGGCACAATTCCTCCCACTGACAATAAGGATGGGGCATTGTTTATTCCCACTGATGTCGGGGACCTTTTGTACTTCCAGTGGCCACAGTCTGACCCTCCTAAAGTCCAAGGGACAGTAAACCTGCCCCCTGTTTAGAATGTTTGGAGAACCCTGCCTTGATGCAATGAAATGTATGACCCGACCTGTGCTTTGCTATCCTGTGTTTAACCTGGCTTGACCCCGCTGGTCCTGATTAAAGCCCCGTAGACACAGGCTGAATATCAGGCGTTATCTGCCGATCCAAAAGAAACCGCCCGCCATTTGCGTCGTGTGTACGGCAGCCGGCCCTACAGAAGCCGGCCGAATGTCCAGTTTCTGTTCGAAGGGGCATCACTGAAAAAGGTCTGCCGATCAGTTTCCAATCAACGCTCTCAGCCAATGGTGTGTTCTGGTGGGGGGTCCACAATAGCTCATTAGGGAGATCACTGTACTAACATTATATGTTAGTATAGCTGCTTCTCCTGAGCTAAGAAAAAGGTGTTTTTTCCCCCAAATTTATGGTATTTTTTCATTTGTTTAGCAAAAAAAAAAACAGCGGTGAGTAAATACCACCAAAAGTAAGTAAGCTCTATCTGTGTAAAAAAAACAAAAAAAAAACAAAAAAAAAAACAATGAAAATTTCATACGGGTACAGTGTAGCATGACCGCGCAATTGTCATTCAAAGTGTGACAGCACTGGAAGCTGAAAATTGGCCTGGTCATGGAAGGGGATAAAAGTGGCCAGTAGGCAAGTGGTTAACAGTCAACCCCAGTCAGCAGCACAAGAAAACAAGCGCTATTTTCAGTAATAATTGATACCGCCTTTTATGCATCCCCAAGTATATATATTCTTTTCCATATAGCAATTTCCTTTGAGCCTCGGCAGAGATGGCAAATCCAATGTCCTCACTCTTTGTGTTGGCACTAATGACAACCAGACTCTTCCTAGGAGATCAGTCAAGTGAATATATTGAGGAGCGGAGTATTATCCCGTAGTTCTTCTCCAAGTCGGCGTTTGTCAAAGCAGTGTTCCCGCCTCACAATCTCTGCAATAATTCCCTTGTACGTCACAGAAATGGTTTATTGTTGGATTAGCGACGGTGTGAATACTTTATGCGTTGATATGACATGAAAGGAGGAAAGTCAACTTTCTACTGTGACAAGTTCTGGAGAAATGGTGAGGACATGTACTTCACCGGGGTCCACCGATTTTATCCACTCGCTGACCAGGCCTTTTCTGGCACTTTTTCTTTACAAGTTTAAATCCGTATATTTTTTTTGCTAGAAAATTACTTAGAAACCCCCAAACATTATACATATTTTTTTTTTTTTTTTTTTAGCAGAGACCCTAGGGAATTGATCGTTGCAATTTTTATGTCATTTGTAGGGATGAGCTTTCTGTTTGGGTCGAACATGAGTTCGACTCGAACATTGGCTGTTTGCCCTTTCGTTGAAAACTGAACATTATGGGCCATTCGCACGAAAATGGGCATAACGGCCTATAATGCACTGCGGGAGCGCAGTGCATTGCTGTATGATGATTGGCCAAAGCATGCACCATGACCTGCATGCTTTGGCCAATCCCAGCGCCCTCAGCTAAGAGAGCCATAATTGGCCAAAGGCAGGGTGCCTTTTGCCAATCATGGCTCAGGGGGACTAAGTCCATGCCCCACATTATATCAGGCTGCCTGCAAGTCGGCCCCATGTAGTGTGTTCTTGGCGTCTTTTCTGCAGCTGGCCATGTTATTGAGCAACAACAGGCAGAAGAGTTGGTGGAATGGATAACAAAGCCCCCCTCATCCTCCTCATCCTCTGTCACCCAGGCTCAGAGCAGTTTGTCTGCCAATGCAGCTGTCAAAGCGGCCTATTCCATTGGCTACCATGTCAACAGTCACTCCTTCCCTAGCCCCACCATCATGCACGGAGGAGTCCCCCGAACTATTCGACCAGTGTCGGGTACATGCTGCAGGAGGATGTGCAGCGATTTGAAGGCTCCGATGATGATACCTGGGTTGAGGAAGGGAATAACTTGAGCCTAGAGAGAGGGGGTGCCCAAGAAGGTCAAGAAACTGGCAGTCATGTTCACCGAGCTGCAGCATACTGCCAAATTTGCTCCAGTGACGAGGAGGGAGGGCATGATGAGGTCACTGACTCTACTTGGGTGCCTGATAGAAAACAGGAGGAGGAGGCACATCTCCAATGAGGTAGGATGCCCTCCAGGGGGCAGCTTAAGGACAGCCACCCTATTGCATCACACCGCAGAGCTAAGCAGGTGCAGGGCGCTGCTGACTCCCCAGTTATCTTGAAAAGTTCTTTGGTGTGGGCCTTTTTTTGACACATGTGCAGCAGATCGCACCATTGCTGTTTGCAACATATGTCTGAAGCGTATCAAGCGTGGCCAAAACAGCAGCCGATTGGGCACCACATGCTTGACCAGACATATGACGACCTCCCATGCAGTTGTCAACAGCACTTAAAAGACCCACATCAAAGCATCAAAGAACAAGGAGGACCTCTCCTTGCTCCTCATCAGCTGGGATCTCCAACCCCACTATACCTCCAGTCCTCTCAGAAACCTGCACTGAGAGAAATGAAGGTGTAGAAATAGGTGTCCCAAGTACTTGCAGCCAATCTGCTATCAGTACACCTCCATCTGATTTTAGCAGGCAAATTTCCGTACCCCAGTTGCTAAACCGCCTAAAGAAATTTGGTCCCAGCCATCCACATGCTCAGCGTCTGAATGCTAGCTTGGCCAAATTTCTAGCACTGCAACTGCTGCCTTTTCAGCTGGTAGACTCTGCCCCCTTTCGTGAATTTGTGGAATGTGCGTTACCTCAGTGGCAGGTTCCCAAACGCCATTTCTTTTCACGGAAGGCCATTCCGGCTCTCTACCAGCATGAGGATGGCAATGTCTTGGCCTCGTTGGACAGGTCAGCGGTAAGGTGCATATTACTGCTGACTCCAGCAGGCATGGACAGGGACTTTACCTTTCTTTCACGATGCACTGGGTAACTCTGTTGGCAGCTGGGAAGGATGCAGGACAGGGTTCAGTATTGTTGGAGCTTGTTCCGCCACCACGCCTCCAAAATGCTAGTGGTGATTCTGCCACAGTTCTCTCCTCCACCCCCTCCTCTTCTTCTTTCTCTATGACCTCTTCCTCTGCAGATTTGTCCTCTGAACCAGCGGTGCTCCGTAGGCGTTCAAGGGGCTACGCAAGCACTCAGGCAAAAAGATGCCATGCGGTGCTTGAGTTGGTCTGCTTAGGGGACAGGAGCCACACTAGGGCAGAGATTTTGTCAACTCTGCAGGGGCACGCTCAGAGGTGGTTGACGCCATGCTAGCTTCAGCCAGGAATGGTTGTATGCGACAATGGCACCAACCTTCTCTCCGCCCTCCGACAGGGACACTTGACCCATGTTCCCTGTTTGGCTCACGTCCTGAATTTGGTGGTGCAGCGGTTCTTAAGCAGGTACCCTGGCTTACAGGATCTCCTGAGGCAGGCCAGGAAAGTCTATGGTCATTTCCGCCGGTAATATGTAATGCCAGTGCTCGGCTGACTGACATTCAAAGAGAATGCAACCTGCCCAAGATCCGCCTCATTTGTGACATTCCCACCAGGTGGAACTCAACGTTAGCAATGCTGCAGTGGCTGCACATGCAGCAGAGGGCCATCAATGAGTACCTGTGTGAGTATGGCACCAGGACAGGGTCAGGGGAGCTTGGCTTTTTTCGCCACACCAGTAGCTACTGATCAAGGATGCATGAACTGTCCTGTCACCATTTGAGGAGGCCATGAGGATGGCTAGTGACAGTGCATGCATCAGTGATACTGTACCTCTTGTCTTCCTGTTGGACCACACGCCTCGTGGAATAATGGGCACTTGAGGCAGAACAGTGGGAGGAAGAGGAGGACTTTATCCAGATACTAGTATTCCTGCAGGCCCGTTGATCACACAGGAAGAAGAAGAGGAGGAGGAGGAGCAGGATTGTGTCAGCGTGGAGGTGGAGGATAACACTCAGCATCAGCAGCAGTCTTCAAGGGATCGTTTTCAGTCCCCAGAAACCCATGGACTTGTACGTGGCTGGGAGGAGGTGGCTGCAGATCAGGTCGTCCTTAGTGACCCAGAGGATTCAGGATCGAATGCCTCTGCAAACTTACGCTGCATGGTCTCCCTGATCCTGCAAAGCCTGCGAAAGGACCCTAGGATTCGTGGTATCGAGGAGAGACATCATTACTGGCTGGCAACCCTTCTTGATCCACGTTACAAGGGTAAGGTTGCAGAACGTATCCAACCTTCGCAGAGGGAGCAGAGGATGAAACATCTTCGGGAGGCCTTGCAGAAAGGTTTGTGCAATGCATTTCCAGAGCCTGGGAGGTTAAGATTTCCTGGTGCTTGACAACATGTTGCTGAGGCTTCGTTCAGTCACAGAAAGAGCGGTGGAGAAGGTGGCCGGCTCACCGATGCCTTCAGACAATTCTTCAGTCCTCAGCTCCCAGGTCTGATTGGTTCCTGCAACCATCGCCAGCGTCTGAATTACATGGTGCAGGAATATCTAGGGGCAAGATTAGACTTGGAGACCTTTCCACCAGAACATCCACTGGGTTACTGGGTCTTGAGGATGGAACACTGGCCAGAGCTTGCATAATATGCAATTGAGCTACTGGCCTGTCTGCATCCAACATTCTTTCTGAACACACATTCAGTGCTGCTGGAGGCTTTGTAACCGATCACAGAGTGTGCCTGTCCACAGACTCTGTTGATCAGCTCACATTCATAAAAATGAATCAGTCTTGGATCCCCAGCTACCAAGCAACCTGATGCTGATGTAACCGAATGATTTTTCTATGGATGTGGGATTCCTTGAAGACTGCATATGCTGAGTGACTATCCTATTATGCTGAGTGACTATCCTATTCCTCCTCAATCTTCATGATGATAGCTTCTAGGAATATTTTCGGTTCAGGGCACCACCACCACTGCTTAAGGCCCAATTTTTCTGCCCCTGTTTAACAGGGGCACGTAATTACAATTTTTGATCTAATATTTCACAGCAGGGCCTGTTCCTGCGCTCAACAAAAGTATCTGTGAGGCTTTACAGTGTTGTGCCACCACCATAACCACCATCACCTAAGGCCCACCTGTGAGGGCTTACAGTGTTCTGGTACCACCAACAGCTAAGGCCCAATTTTCCGCAGAGTGTATAGGGCAGGCCGTATAGTATATACAGGTGGTCCCCTATTTTCAAACATCCAACTTACAAATGACTCCTACTTACAAACGGAGGGAGACAACAAGAAGTGAGAGGAAATCTACCCCTAGGAAGGTAAATTCTCTCCTGTAAGAGTTAATATGGGAAAAATTGTCTCCACTGATGCTTTATCACCAATCCTTGTTTCCCTAATAACCCCAAATTTTCTAAATCCAATTGTCATTGGGACAGAAAGTGAGCTGAAATCTTCTGAACAGGGGCACAGACAGCAAAACAGATGTTACAGGGGTGATGATAACCCTTCCCTATGTTTTACAAAAAGCTTAAAAATAGATTTTTTGGCTGGAGCTACACTTACAAAATGTACCTGTTCCAAATTACAAACAGATTCTACATAAGAACAAACCTACAGTCCCTGTCTTGTTTGTAACCCGGGGACTGCTGTTCAGAGTATATAGGGCCTGGATTTGGGTGCGGGGTTCCCCTTAATATCCATACAAGACCCAAAGGGCCTGGTAGTGGACTGGGGGGTGGGGGGTACCCATGCCGTTTGTCTCACTGATTTTCATCCATATTGCCAGGACCGGACATTACATTAAAGCCATAAACAGTTTTAAATGACTTTTATTCCTTTAAAAATGCCATTTTGTGCAGGGACTGTTCTAAGCACGGGAAACACGCGCCACTTTACAGGCATACTATAGACACCCCCCAGGTACGATATTTAAAGGAATATTTCACTTTTATTGTTTCACTTTAAGCATCATTAAAATCACTGCTCCCGAAAAAACTGCCGTTTTTAAAACTTTTTTTTGCATTGATCCATGTCCCCTGGGGCAGAACCCGGGTCCCCAAACCCTTTTTATGACAATAACTTGCATATTAGCCTTTAAAATTAGCACTTTAGTTTTTTCACGTTCAAGTCCCATAGACTTTTAACGGTGTTCGCACAAATTTTTTGCCTCTTCGCATGTTCTGCCGCGAACCAAACCAGGGGGGGGGGAGGGGGGGTGTTCGGCTCATTTATTTATTTATTTTTTATTTCAGGTACTTATATACAGTACGTCAATTTACACAGTGCTTTACATATACATTGTACATTCACATCAGTCCCTACCCTCAAGGAGCTTACAATCTAAGGTCCCTAACTCACATTCATACATACTAGGGACAATTTAGGATCCAATTAACCTACCAGCATGTCTTTGGAGTGTGGGAGGAAACCGGAGTACCCGGAGGAAACCCACGCAGGCACAGGGAGAACATGCAAACTCCAGGCAGGTAGTGTCGTGGTTGGGATTTGAACCAACGACCCTTCTTACTGCTAGGCGAGAGTGCTACCCACTACACCACTCATCCCTAGTCACGCGGAATTTGCGCAGCGGTTTTGCAAACGCCAATTTTTTGGGGGGGAAAAAAAATACACTTTAATGAATTAAAAAAACAAGACAAAACACAATATTTACCCCAATTTTTTAGTAAAATGTGAAATACGATGTTATGCAGTGTAAATAGATACCCAACATGTCACACTTTAAAATTGCACACGGTCGTGGAATGGTGACAAACTACCGTACTTAAATTATCTCCATAGGCAACATTTTAAACGCCTTTAGGTTACCAGTTTAGAGTTACAGAGGAGTTCCAGGGCTAGCATTGTTGTATTATTGCTCTCGCTCTGACGTTTGCAGCAATTCCTGACATGTGTGGATGCGAATACCGATTACATATGTATGCGTTCGCTTTTGCGCGCAAGCACGGAGGGATGGGGGCGCTTTAAATATTTTTTAAAATTATTTATTTTCCTTTTTATTTTCTGTCCCTTTATATATTTTATTTATTTTTTGATAATTTTTATTCCCATTACAAGGAAAGTAAACATCCCTTGTAACAGAAATAAGAATAACAGGTCCTCTTTATGGAGAGATCTGGGGGTCAAAAAGACGCCAAATCTTTTCTATACCTTTTAAAAGCAAAAGACCAAAAAAATGAAAAAAAAAAAAAACGTTTTTGATTGTTTGCTTTAAAAAAAAAAAAATAGTTTACTTCCACCCTGGACCGGAAGTGATGTCATAGCTCCCAATTGTCCCTGATTTCCAGGAACTGGCTCTGATTTGGAACAAAGTCCCTCTTTCCTCCCCATTTGTCCCTCATTTTGGTCTAATCTATATACAGTGGGGGGAAAATACTGGTTTGCTCCCCTACAAATTGTGTAAGTTTGTCCCCTTACAAAGAAATGAAGGGTCTATAATTTTTATCATCGGTTTATTTTATATGATGGAGGCAGAATATCAACCAAAAATCCAGAAAAAAACGCATGATACAAATGTTATAAATGGAGTTGCAGTTCAGTGAGTAACATGACTTAGTAGTTGGTGGAGAAACCCTTGTTGGCGATCACAGAGGTCAGACGTTTCTTGTAGTTGGTGATCAGGTTTGCACACATCTCAGGAGGGATTTTGGTCCACTCTTCTTTACAGATCTTCCCTAAATCCTTCAGGTTTCTTGGCTGTCGCTTGGCAAGTTGAAGTTTCGGCTCCCTCCATAAATTTTCTATAGGATTAAGGTCTGGAGACTGGCTAGGCCACTCCATGACCTTAGTGTTCTTCTTCTTGAGCCACTCCTTTGTTGCCTCGGCGGTATGTTTTGGGTCATTGTCATGCTGGAAGACCCATCCACGATCCATCTTCAGTGTTCTGACTGAGGGAAGAAGGTTCTCATCCAAGATTTTACAATACATGGGCCCCATCCATTGGCCCCTCAATGCCGCAAAGTCGCCCTGAACCATTAGCAGAGGAACGGCCCCAAAGCATCATGTTCCCACCTCCGTGCCTGACTGTAGGGATGGTGTTCTTAGGGTCATAGTCAGCATTTTTCTTCCTCCAAACACGGCGAGTCGAGTGAAAATGCTCTGGCGCAGTGTCAGAAGGTGCCCAGGCCCCACGGGGCATTTACAGTCTTCACAGAGGAAGTCCTCAAACAGCGGGTGTAGCGGAAAGGTTCTTGCAGCCGTAGGGACTCCTAAAAGACCCAGGGCCTAAAACAGCAGGCTTGTGTTTAGGTGCCGTGATTGCGGCAGGCAGAAAATACTCAGAGTCCAGGTGCAAAAACAGGAATGCATTGTAATGGAAGGTCAGCAATACACAAGAGGCCCGGCGGGAAGGCCACCCGACTGGGAGCACTCACAAGATGTAAAAGCAAGGTGACAGAAGATGGTAGTTTCAGGGAAGTTGACAGCGTCTGTCCCGAGGAGTGGAACGTGGCCTGGCCGTTCCATACTCAGTTGGGCCGTGTACCTGCACTTGCCCTACTCCTCTGGAACCTTTCTCTATACACAGGGTGATACACACTACATTAGTAAGGTTTGAAAAAACTTTTAAGTAGCTAGATGGACATGGGTGAGGCCTTGATCCCACCATGGAGCTGAAAAAGACCCTACAGATGGTAGGGGTTATGGTTTTTATAGCAGAAAGTAAAAAAAATTTTTTTTTTCTTTTTTCAAAATGTTTGGTCTTTTTTTATTTATATCGCAAACAATAAATAACGCAGTGGTGATCAAATACCACCAGAAGAAAGCTCTATTGGTGTGAAAAAAATTATGTAAATTGTATTTGGGTACAGTGTTACATGTTATAAGTTCATTTTTTTCTTTTTTCAAAATGTTCGGTCTTTTTTTCATTTATATCGCAAAAAAAAAAAACAAAAAAAACACACACAAATAAACTGTGGTGATTTCTTATTGGATATGTTTTATAGCACAAAGTAATAAATGGTTTGAAATGTTTGGTCTTTCTTTCATTTACTGTATATCCCAAAAAAAAAAACTGGTGATTTCTTATTGGATATGTTTTATAGCAGAAAGTAAAAAATGTATCTTTTTTTTTCAAAATGTTTGGTCTTTTTTTATTTATATCGCAAACAATAAATAACGCAGTGGTGATCAAATACCACCAGAAGAAAGCTCTATTTGTGTGAAAAAAATTATACAAATTGTATTTGGGTACAGTGTTACATGACTGTGCAATTATGAGTTCATTTTTTTGCTTTTTTTTTTAAATGTTCGGTCTTTTTTTCATTTAGCGCAAAAAAAAAAAAAAAAAGAAGACACACAAAAAACGGTGGTGATTTCTTATTGGGCATGTTTTATAGCACAAAGTAATAAATGGTTTGTGTTTTTTTCAAAATGTTCGGTCTTTTTATATCACAAAAAACAAAAGTGGTGATTTCTTATTGGATATGTTTTATAACAGAAAATAAAATTTTTATTTTTTTTTTCAAAATGTTTGGTCTTTTTTTTATTTATATCGCAAACAATAAATAACGCAGTGGTGATCAAATACCACCAGAAGAAAGCTCTATTTGTGTGAAAAAAATTATACAAATTGTATTTGGGTACAGTGTTACATGACTGTGCAATTATGAGTTAGTTTTTTTGCTTTTTTTTTTAAATGTTCGGTCTTTTTTTCATTTAGCGCAAAAAAAAAAAAAAAAAAAAAAAAGAAGACACACAAAAAACGGTGGTGATTTCTTATTGGACATGTTTTATAGCACAAAGTAATAAATGGTTTGTGTTTTTTTCAAAATGTTCGGTCTTTTTATATCACAAAAAACAAAAGTGGTGATTTCTTATTGGATATGTTTTATAACAGAAAATAAAATTATTTTTTTTTTTTTCAAAATGTTTGGTCTTTTTTTTATTTATATCGCAAACAATAAATAACGCAGTGGTGATCAAATACCACCAGAAGAAAGCTCTATTGGTGTGGAAAAAAAAACGATTTACATTTTATTTGGGTACAGCGTTACATGACCGTGCAATTGTCAGTTAAATTAATGCAGTGCCCAATAACAAAAAAACGGCCTGGTCATGAAGGGGGGTAAATCTTCTGAAGGTCAAGTGGTTAAGCTGCTCAGAGTTTAATACCAAGCAAAATTCACCGAATGACTGTAAATCAGCGGCAGCGACTGAGCTCATATATCTGACTCATCTGAGAATGATTCATACTGAAAGTAACACACAGCCAATGCTGGCAAGATGCGGAGCCATGCAGAGCAAAAGAAAAAAAAAATAATCAAAAAGTAAATGAAAAGAAACGTTCTACAGAGAGGTTCAATATTGTATCGGAAAGGTAGAGCGCCAGTGTTGCAGGTCTCCCACCATCACCGCGGGACCAGATGGAGGATATCCTCCTGAGAACAGCGGGGAAGAAATCTGCTGGTGGAAGGACAATGAGAATAACTTGGACTGTGGAAGAAAGATGAATCAATCTCTTTCTAGAGCCACCCTAGGAGATCGCTTATAATCTGCAGATCTATACGTTCCATTACAGACCTATCAATGCCTCCTTCTCCTAAATCCTCTAATAGTTGAAATTATCAATATCATGCTGTATGTAGTTTATTCCTCATAGAACCAATGTGACTTTTGTTTTTTTATAATCTCACCATACATATCTAATTATTACTAACCCTTTCACTGCCGGGTCCGTATGTTGTATGGACCTGACAGCAGGGGGCTTCACACACATTCTGGGGGCTGCAGCCCCAGGGATTGTGTGTGAAACAGATAGGCAGAATCCTGCCCGTCCGCTGCCGCCCCATTTGCTCTCACACACCCCCGGTACCGGTGCCCCCCGCTCACGTGCAGGCCCCCCCCACCATGCTTACCAGGCTCCGCTTGCCCATTTGCGGGACCCGGGACCGACATGGCAGCTGCTGGGGAAGGAGAAGAGCGGGCACACATGCGCTCTGCTCCCCTTCTTCCT
Source organism: Aquarana catesbeiana (assembly GCF_042186555.1). NCBI lineage: Eukaryota > Metazoa > Chordata > Amphibia > Anura > Ranidae > Aquarana > Aquarana catesbeiana. The sequence goes on from NC_133331.1 coordinate 7,271,840, forward strand.
GTGACGCGGAAAGCGACATCCGTGATCTCACTTCCGGCACCGGCACCCCCGCCGAGGGCACGCCCCCACTATGCTTGCTGGGATTTGTTTGCCCATCTGCGGGCCCAGGATCAGTATGGTGGGTGCCAGCAGCTGTGGGGGAAAGAGAAGAGTGGACACACGTCTGCTCTCCTCCTCTTCTTGTTGTAACCTGGAAAGTGACCTCCTTGACGTCACTTATGGTGCAGGTGTCCCCCCCTGCGCACGCACTCCCCTCGCCATGCTTACTGGGCTCTGCTTGCCTATCTGTGGGCCTGGGACCAACATGGTGGGTGTCGGAAGCTGCGCAGAAAGGAGGAGAGTGGACACACGTCTGCTTCCATCCCCTTCATGTTGTCACCTGGAAATCGATGTTTGTGATGTCACTTATGGTACCGGCACCCCCCCATGCACACGCCCCTCGCTGTGCTTACCGGGCTCCGTTTTCCTATCTGCAGACCTGGGACCGGCATGGCGGGTGCCAGCAGCTGCGGGGAAAGATGGAGAGTATACACACGTCCGCTCTCCTCTCCTTCTTGCTGTAACCTGGAAAGCAACGTTGGTGACGTCACTTCCGATACTGGCGCCCCCTCACGCGCATGCCCCTTGGCATGCTTACGGGGCTCGGCTTGCCCGTCTACGTGCCCAGGACCGACATGGCGGGTGCGGGAAAGGGAGGAGAGCGGACACACGTTTCCCCTTCTTACTGTGACCCAGAAAGCGACAATTGCGACGTCACTTCCAGTATCGGCGCCCCCCCGTGAGCACGCCCTTCGGCATGCTTACTTTTTGTCCCCTATGTGATGAAAAAGAAAAGTAAAGTAAAAAAATATATTTTTTTTCTGCAAAACAATTAAGTTACACACAAGCACATAAAATCCCCCCCCCCCAAAAAAAATGTTTCCCTCCCACCCCCATATATACGCATGCACAGAAGTAAACGCAAGTTTACATGTGAAAATGTTGATTGCGATACACATGTTACACGTTAAAGCTAAAGTCGTATCCAAGTTGCACCCATCCAAAGTTGCACTCCAACGTTGGCAGAACTTTGGAGTTGTACAAGTTGTCATTCACTTGCCTTAGGGTAAAACAAATCTAAATGCCTAAAGCACAATTTTGAAATTTTGAAATTTTGAAATGCGTTAGTAAAAACCGTACATATCGTCACAACTCCTTTGTGCATCTAGTTGACTTATACCGCATTTTTTTTCAAGACAAATTGGGCTTTCACTGGCGGTAAATGGATAGCTCCTGAGAATATATATATATATATAAAAATATATATAAAAAAAATATATATACTATTCAATGCAAATAGAGCTTACACTTACTATTCAATGCAAGTCATTATTAGTACATTTCTTTATTTGAACAAAAATTAATAAAATCTTTGAAAAAGAAAAAAGAAAAAAAAAAAAAAAAAAAATATATATATATATATATATATATATATATATATATATATTTTTTTTTTTTTTTTCTTTTTGTGTCTGGTGGCTCTTGATGCCTCCAGCCTCAGTCCTCTCCTTGTGAAAGTCCCCAACACTTTTGAATGGCCTTTTCCTGACAATCCTCTCCAGGCTGCGGTCATCCCTGCTGCTTGGGCACCTTTTTCTTCCACATAACTTTCTATTAATGTGCTTTGAGACATCACTTTGGGAACATCCAACTTCTTTTGCAATTACCTTTTGAAGCTTTCCCTCCTTATGGAAGGTGTCAATGATGGTTTTCTGCACAACTGTCAGGTCAGCCGTCTTTCCCATGATTGTGATTCCTACTGAACCCGACTGAGAGACCATTTAAAGGCTCAGGAACCCTTTGCAGGTCTTATGGCTTAATTATCTGATTAGAGTTGGACACTTTGAGCCTAGAATATTCCACCTTTTCACAATATTCTAATTTTCTCAGATTGTGGATTTGGGGTTTTCATGAGCTGTAAGCCATAATCATCCCAATTATGACAAATCACGGCTTGAACTATCTTGCTTTGCATGTAATGAGTTTCATAAATTAGTTTCACCTTTTATGTTGCATTAGTGAAATAAATGAACTTTTGCACAATATTCTAAGACCAAAGTAAAAAAAAAAAAAAGGAACGGAAAGAGAGAAAAAAGATAAGAAAGGAAAAAGGTTAAAGATACAAAGTATCTTGTGTATCTTGTGCTGACTTTTCTATTTTTGAAGTAATTTCAAGCGGAAACAGTTCTAGAACCATCAATTTGATATTTAGTCCATGGATCTTAGTCCCATTTTTTTGTTATTATCAAAGGAAAACTGGCCCAAAATAGTAAATAAAAAAAAAAAAAGAAATTTTTTAAAAAAATTAACCCCTTGCCGACTGTTTCACGCCGATAGACGTCGGCAGAAGGGCACGTACAGGCATATTAACGCACCTGTACGTTTCCCTTTAGTGAATGGTCCCAAAATAGCGTCAAAATTGTCCGATGTGTCCGCCATAATGTTGCAGTCACGATCAAAATCTCAGATCGCCGCCATTAATAATTAATAAAAAATGCCATAGAACTATCCCCTGTTTTGTAGACGCTATAACTTTTGCGCAAACCAATCAATAAACGCTTATTGCAATTTTTTTTTATTTACCAAAAATATGTCGAAGAATACATATCGGCCTAAACTGAGGAAAAAAAAATGGTTTTTTTATATTTTTTGGGAATATTTATTATAGCAAAAAGTAAAAAATAATGCGTTTTTTTTTTTCAAAATTGTCGCTCTTTTTTTGTTTATAGCGCAAAAAATAAAAACCGCAGAGGTGATCAAATACCACCAAAAGGAAGTTCTATTTGTGGGAAAAAAAGGACGTCAATTTTGTCTGGGAGCCACATTGCACGACCGCGCAATTGTCAGTTAAAGCAACGCAGCGCCGGATCGCAAAAAACGCTCTGGTCTTTGGCCAGCCAAATGGTCCGGGGCTGAAGTAGTTAAGGTGTTAATTTCTTGCTACTGCCATAACCTTCCACCAAAGAACAACCCAAAATAAATTCTCCTGCTCCCGATGATCGCAGCGATACCGCATACACTCTATTGTCTTAAGTATTGGGACGCCTGCCTTTACACAAACATGAACTTTAATGGCCTCCCAGTCTTAGTCCGTAGGGTTCAATATTGAGTTGGCTCCGCCCTTTGCAGCTACAACAGCTTCAAATCTTCTGGGAAGGCCATCCGCAAGGTTTGGGAGTGTGTCTATGGGAATGTTTGACCATTCCTCCAGAAGAGCAGAGGTCAGCCACTGATGTTGGATGAGAAGGCCTGGCTCGCAGTCTCCGCTCTAATTCATCCCAAAGGTGTTCTATCAGGGTTGAGGTCAGGACTCTGTGCAGGCCAGTCAAGTTCCTCCACCCCAAACTCGCTCATCCATGTCTTTATAGACCTTGCTTTGTGCACTGGTGCTCAGTCATGTTGGAACAGGAAGGGTCCATCCCCAAACTGTTCCCACAAAGTTGGGATCACGAAATTGTCCAAAATGTCTTGGTATGCTGACGCCTTAAGAGTTCCCTTCACTGGAACTAAGGGGGCCAAGCCCAACCCCTGAAAAACAACCCCCACACCATAATCCCCCCTCCACCAAATGGTTTGGACCAGTGTACAAAGCAAGGTCCATAAAGACATGGATGAGCAAGTTTTGGGGTGAAGGAAGGTCTTCTTCCTGCTTTGCAAGGAGAAGAAACAGCCAGATCGCTGTTCTCAGTGCCGCGGGGGGGTTCTGTGTTTTTTACACAAGCACTCGGTACAGCAGACACAGATCAGGAATATGAAATGTTGGGATAACATTCTTTAATCAGCGTCCGTAACAATCTGAATCTTCACCCTCGATAGCTTACAACAGGACAGCCTCACCTTTTAGAATCAGATTTTTGATCATTTTTCGCACTCTGTCCTTGTCGGAGATGAGATGTCAAACCATAAAGTCGTCTCATCCTCTAAATGAGCTCAGTGCTGATAACAGACTCCGAACAACTGTCACATGAAAAGGTTCCCATAGGGCGGCATGACAGAAAACTTAAAGGCTTTATTCCTCCGGTAGTCTGGAAAATGTCATTTATCTGCCCTGAGCTCAGGCAGGAGACCCATCAGCCCCCTCCCGTAATTCCAAGCTAACATTTCTTCTGTCATAGGGAGTTATACCCAAGTAATGACATGTCCACACTGACAGGCAGCTTTTCTTCTATGAATATGAGGAATATAGTTGGACGAACGGTTCTGCTCGGCCCGAACATCGCCTGTTTGGCAAACACCCGGATTTGCCAAGCGCCCCACAATGCACTGTGTGCTGCACAGAGCATTCTAAGCCCTGACTGGGCAAAGCTTTGCCCAATCAGGGCACAGTCAATAGCTGGTTGTTAAGGAGCGGGCCGGAAAGTCGTCCGCGGCGTCCTTAACGACGGACGACTCATCAGCCGTCAAAACATTTCCGGCAATAGAAAAATGTTAACAAAAACAGCACGGGGGCCCCCCAATCCAAACCAGGCCCTTTAGGTCTGGTATGCATTTTAAGGGGAACCCCATGCCAAAATGTAAAAAAACAAACAAAAAAACCCAGCTTGACCCCCTCACAAAAAAAAAAAATCCATAGATTTTGAGGGGAGCCCCCACACCAATTTTTTCTTTATGGCGTGGGGCCCCCCTAAACATTCCATGCCAGGCCCTTATCTGAGCATGCAGCCTGGCAGGCCAGGAAAGGGGGGGCGCGTGAGCCCCCCAAACCATACCAGACCACATGCCCCCAAAATGGGGGATGCTTTGGGGTGGCGGGGCTCCCCCCATGCCCCAAAGCACCTTGTCCCCATGTTTAATGGGGACAAGGACCTCTTCCCGACAACCCTAGCTTGTGGTTGAGGAGGTTTGTGGGCAGGGGGCTTAACGGAATCTGGAATTAACAAGGGGGCCCCCAGATCCCAGCCCCAGTCTTCATGGACCTTGCTTTGTGCACTGGTGGGCAGTCATGTTGGAACAGAAAGGGACCATCCCCACACTGTTCCCACAAAGTTTGGAGCATGAAATTGTCCAAAATGTCATGATATGCTGACGCCTTAAGAGTTCCCTTCACTGGAACTAAGGGATCAAACCCAACCCCTGTAAAACAAACCCCACAGCATAATCCCCCCTCCACCAAATGATTTGAACCAGTGCACAATGCAAGGTCCAAAAAAGACATGGATGAGCGAGTTTGGGGTGGAGGAATTTGACTGGTCTGCACAGAGTCCTAACCACAACCCGACAGAACACCTTTGGGATGAATTAGAGTGGAGAATGCGAGCCAGGCCTTCATCATTCACAGTGGCCTCCATCATTCATAAATGGAAGACGTTTGGAACTCTCCGGACTCTTCCTAGAGCGGGCCGCCGGGCCAAACTGAGCAATCGGGGAAGATTAGTCAGAGAGGTGACCAAGAACCCGATGGTCACTCTGACAGAGCTCCAGTCTTTCTCTTTGGAGAGAGGAGAACCATCCAGAATAACAACCATCTCTGCAGCACTCCACCAATCAGGCCTGTATGGTAGAGTGGCCAGACGGAAGCCACTCCTCAGTAAAAGGCACATGACAGCCCCGCCTGGAGTTTGACAAAAGGCACCTGAAGGACTCTCAGACCATGAGAAACAAAATTCTCTGGTCTGATGAAACAAAGATTGAACTCTTTGGCCTGAATGGTAAGCGTCATGTCTGGAGGAAAGCAGGCACCGCTCATCACCTGACCAATACCATCCCTACTGTGAAGCATGGTGGTGGCAGCATCATGCTGTGGGGATGTTTTTCAGCAATAGGAACTGAGAGACTAGTCAGGATCGAGGGAAAGCTGAATGCAGCAATGTACAGAGACATCCTTGATGAAAACCTGCTCCAGAACACTCCGGACCTCAGACTGGGGCCAAGGTTCATCTTCCAACAGGACAACGACCCTAAGCACACAGCCAAGATAACAAAGGAGTGGCTACGGGAAAACTCTGTGAATGTTTTTGAGTGGCCCAGCCAGAGCCCAGACTTAAACCCGATTGAACATCTCTGGAGAGATCTGAAAACGGCTGTACACCGACGCTCCCCATCCAACCTGAAGGAGCTTGTGATGTCCTGCAAAGAAGAATGGGAGAAACTGCCCAAAAATAGGTGTGCCAAGCATCATACTCGAGGCTGTAATTGGTGCCAAAGGTGCTTCACCAAAGTATTGAGCAAATGCTGTGACTAGGACATAGTATAGGAGGAAAGCCAAAATAGAGAACCTATAGCAAAGGGACCGCAAGAGAGTTCCTCAACAGAGTCCCAAAGTGGTGTAGGTCCATTAGCAGTGGTATAGGCAATTTGGGCCGCATGAAAGTAGGCTACAAAATTGGGAAGGCCAGGCCCACCCCATCATTTTGAAGGCATACAAAGTAAATTTTTTAATTTGAGGCTTTTTATTACCCCTTATAAAACAGAGGACAGTTTACAGATGCTCCTCTGGGGACTGATATTGATAGGGTTCGGAAATAGTAAAGTATCCTAGGCAACAAGGTCATTTTGATGGAATTGATTCTGCCAAGCCAAGATAGAGACTAGTCTACCCAGAGGTGGGGGTCTTCCCAAAGTGCCTTGATAGAGGGTGCTAGTTGAATAATGAACATCTTTTTATATAAATGACACATTAGGATTGTATTTAGAAAGGCATGTGCCTAGCTATTTATGTAGTAAAACTGCATATGCATTCGTTATGTGCAACTAACCAGCTGTTGATAAAATGAGGCAAAGTTGAATGTTCATAGGGGCTTTTCTCATCTAGTCACATGTTCAACAAATATTATGGGCAGTAGTGAGGAGGTTAATTCATAAGGAACATCAAGTGAACTAGGAAAATACCGCATTATGACCACTAGATGGAGTTCGGAAAATACACTGCTCAAAAAAATTAAAGGAACACTTTTTAATCAGAGTATGGCATCAAGTCACTGAAACTCCTGGGATATTGATCTGGTCAGGTAAGTAGCAGAGGTGGAGCTCGATTGGCATTTGCCATTGAACACCAGAATTGGCAGGTCCACCACTGGCGCCCTGTGCTTTTCACAGATGACAGCAGGTTCACCCTAAGCACATGCGACAGACGTGAAAGGGTGTGGAGAAGCCGTGGACAATGTTATGCTGCCTGTAACATCGTTCAGCATGACCGGTTTGGTGGTGGGTCAGAGATGGTCTGGGAAGGCATATCCATGGAGGAATGCACAGACCTCTACAGGCTGGACAATGGCACCCTGACTGCCATTAGGTATCGGGATGAACTCCTTGGACCCATTTTCAGACCCTATGCTGGTGCAGTGGGTCCTGGGTTCCTCCTGGTGCACGACAATGCTTAGTCTCAGGTGGCAAGAGTATGCAGCCAGTTCCTGGAGGATGAAGGAATGGATACCATTGAATGCCCCCCCCACGCTTGCCTGACCTAAATCCAATAGAACAACTCTGGGACATTATGTTTCGGTCCATCTGACGCCGCCAGGTTGCACCTCAGTCTGTCCAGGAGCTCAGTGATGCCCCGGTCCAGATGTGGAAGGAAATACCCCAGGGCACCACTCGTCGTCTCATTAGGAGCATGCCCCGACTTTGTCAGGCATGCATACAAGCATGTGGGGGCCATACAAACTATGGAAGACCATTTTGAGTTTCTGCAATGAAATTTCAGCAAATTGGACTAGCCTGCTGCATCATTTTTTCACTTTGATTTCTGGGGTGTCTTTGAATTCAGACGGAGTACACGTTCCTAGCGCTGACAGGTCCCCGCACTCCTTGATGGTCTCCTTCCCGGGCCAGTAAGGTGTCTCCCCACTATTTGCACCATAAGGCTGGATGCTGGACAATATCTATTATGATATCCACCTATAGGCCACCGTAGCCCCTGCTCCTGGGCAATGTATTTCACCAATAAAGCTTTCAAATTTGTTTCAATCATACCGTGGTTGATTCTCCCATTGATTGCCTTCTGGGGACACATCTGTGTCCCTCCCCTTTTTTCCTTTGTCTTTGAATTCAGCCCTCCGTAGGGTGATAATTTTAATTTCCATCAAACGATATGGCATCCTTTCGTTCCTAACACAATACCCAGTCCATACCAGTAAAGGTTCTAACACATTACCCAGTCCATACCAGTAAAGATCCTAACACATTACCCAATGCCATACCAGTATAGATCCTAACACATTACCCAATCCATACCAGTATAGATCCTAAAACATTACCTAGTCCATACCAGTAAAGGTCCTAACACATTACCCAAGCCATACCAGTATAGATCCTAACACATTACCCAATCCATACCAGTATAGATCCTAACACATCACCCAGTTCATACCAGTATAGATCCTAACACATTACCCAGTCCATACCAGTATAGATCCTAACACATTACCCAGTCCATACCAGTATAGATCCTAACACATCACCCAGTTCATACCAGTATAGATCCTAACACATTACCCAGTCCATACCAGTATAGATCCTAACACATTACCCAGTCCATACCAGTATAGATCCTAACACATTACCCAGTCCATTATAAAGCAGAATTGGGGGGCGGGTCTTTGAGTGAAGCACACAGATGCAATTAAGAAATAAATAAGAAGATGGTTATTTATTGGAGTCAATTCATAGAGCAAAGGTTGGGGGTACACAATTCATTACATAATATATATATATCGTTACTTGAAGGTCAGTCATCATACATAAATACATAATCCAACCAGAGATTAAAACAGTATTTTACAAATACACCGGTCACGTAATAACATGATTAATTGCATTGTAGAAAATACTCATAAAAATAGCTAGCGCATTAAAGCGTCATTAGAAATAATAGTTATGGTAAGGTAAGTAGGAAAAATGGTATAAAAACATACATCTTGACTTCTATTAGAAAATATAAGGCAGTATTATACAGTTGCACAGGTCACATAAGTACGTGATTAATTGCAGTGTAGGTAATACTAGAAACGGAAATGTGATGCATTAAAGCATCACTTAAGAATAAAGGGAAAAATAAGCTTGGTAGAGAGGAACGGCCATAGTGAATTCTGCTTTATAATTTAACGGGATGGAGGATGGGATTTGTGCGGCCCCCTATCCTCATATAAAGTCCCACAATATCCAATTTTCCATTACCCAGTCCATATCAGTATAGATCCCAACACATTACCCAGTCCATACCAGTATAGATCCTAACACAATACCCAGTCCATACAGGTATAGATCCTAACACAATACCCAGTCCATACCAGTATAGATCCCAACACATTACCCAGTCCATATCAGTATAGATCCCAACACATTACCCTGTCCATACAGGTATAGATCCTAACACAATACCCAGTCCATACCAGTATAGATCATAACACATTACCCAGTCCATACCAGTATAGATCCTAACACAATACCCAGTCCATACCAGTATAGATCCTAACACATTACCCAGTCCATACCAGTATAGATCCCTAACACATTACCCAGTCCATACCAGTATAGATCCTAACACAATACCCAGTCCATACCAGTATAGATCCTAACACATTACCCAGTCCATACCAGTATAGATATCCAGCATGAGATTTTTTCCCATTAAGATCTGATGTGTTTTCAAAGTGTTCCTTTCATTTTTTTGAGCAACATATATCTATATCTCATTTAGAAGAGATACAATGATTAACAATTCAAGAGAATACTGGAGAGAAATGGCAAATAAACAGAGATACCATTGTAGCAACAATTACATTCATTTGCTAATTCCCTCCAGCATTCTCTAGAATTGGTACATTCTTATCAAGCTGTATTTATTTCCTATAATTCACAGCTCCATCTATTGGCCACAATGTGGTATTTTCCCAATTTACTCGATGCTCTCTGTGAATGAACCCATCCGCTACTACTGCCCATAATCTTTGAGAACATTTGACCAGAAGAGAAAACAGCTTAAGAACATTCAATTTCAACCATTCTTATGTAGCACCTGTCTGACACCCCAAAGGCAGGAGAGCACCCCCAGAGATTGAGGGGGGGGGCTAGCCTTTCACCCCAGGGCTGAGTCCATGGCTAAAATGGGGGAACAGAGAAAGGATGTTGGCTGACAGTCAGTTTTGTCTTTTTGAAGTTTTATTACAGAACGGTTAAGGAGGTGAGGGTTAGAGGTCCCAGATACCATAGCAGATCACTTACAGGTTCTCCAAAACCAGTTCAATGTCCAGCTTCACCAGAACCTTTGGGCTGACCCGACAACACTGTAACCACGTTCCCACCTTTCGGTGCGTCCTCCAAGAGGGTCACCAGGACCTTCTGAGAGATCAGCCTTCTTCTTCTTCTCTCCAGCAAGGGGCCTCCCCTGGGTCTCCTCCTTGGCACAGCTTCCTCCAAACCAGGCAGGACAGCTTCAGGACCACTTCAGTACCCGTTAGGCCCCAAAATTGGCTATTGGGCCTAACAGCAGAGCTTAATCCAACAGCACCTCCCTAGGCCTTAGCCCAGGGGGCGAGAGAGAGCACATGGCCTGTCCCTAATATTTATATCTGCCCCCAGCATGCACCAGTGGCTTCCTACTAAATTGGTTGAAGGAAATATAAATATTCATAACTTAGTTTTGTTTGTGAAATCTCATACTATGACCAGTGATACCAGTGACATCTAGACATGTGCAGAACGAAAAAATGTGTTTTGTTTCGCTAGTTACATAAACTTGTTTAGTTAAATTTGTTTGATTTGCTTTCGGATGTCGTTTTGTTTATTCAAATTTAAATTGATTCAAATTTTCCGAATTGGGTTGAATTAAACTCAATTCTACCGAATTCAGAGAATTCAAATCAATTCGAATTCCATTCGAAATTTATTGGAAAACAAATTTATTCTATTCAAAATTCGAATTTTGGAAGATGGTTATATTCTTTCTATTCCATTCTATGCTATTGTTTTTTTTCTATTCTTTTCTATTATATTATTTTCTATTCAATTATTTTTTTTATTCTATTCTATTTTTTCTATTCAAACTTAAATTTATTCTATTCGAATTTCAGAAGATTGTTGTAATATTATTTTGTTTCTATTCTATTGTTTTTTTTCTATTCTATTCTCTTCTACCCTAATATTTTATTTTCTATTCTTTTCGATTCTATTCAAATTTATACTATTCGAATTTCGAATTTCAGAAAATGGTTATATTCTTTCTATTTATTCTATTCTAGCCTATTGTTTTTTTCTATTCTGTTCTTTAATTTTCTATTCTAATCTATTCTTTTCTATTCTATTCACATTTTGGCAAATGGTTATATTCTTTCTATTCTATTTATTTTCTATTCTATTTTTTTCTTTTCTATTTTTTTCCATTTTATTCAAATTTGAATCTGTTCTATTCAAAATTAGAATTTTGGAAGGTTATATTTTTTTCTATTTTATTCTATTATATTCTTTTTTTTTCTATTTTTTCTGGTTCTTTTATTTTCTATTGTATTTTGTTCTGTTTTACTCTATTCTTTTCTATCCTATTTTTTTATTTTGTATTTTGTTCTGTCTTACGCTAATATATTTTATTATTTTATCTTCTATTATATTCTTTTCTATTCTATTCCCTTCGTTTCTATTCTATTTTATTCTCTTTGAAAAGTCAAATTCTATTAAAAAATTATTAAAATTCTATTTGAATTCAAATTTTGTCCAGAATTTTGTTTCCTTATTTTGAATTCACTTAAATGCGTTACTGTTGTTATTCGGAAATTCAGATACATCGAAAAATTCCTTCTCTGTGCTCAGGTTGCTCAGCTGTCGGTTAATTGTCAGTACAGTAACAGTGGCTCACCTGCTGATTATCTCCTGCTCGTCAGTCAAGCCAACAGCCAGCCCCTTCTGGCTATTTAAACTGCCTGGTTCATGTCTTCAATGCCTTCGCCTTGGTCAACATATCAAGAGACTCTCTGCTGTGTTCCTGTTGAAGACTTGCCTGGCTTGGCTGACGTCCCTTCTGGTTCCTGATCCTGTCTGCTGCATCTGACTACGCTGATCTCTGGCTTCCTGATTTCCTGGCTTGTTCTGACTACCTGATTTGGCTACCGAACCCTGGCTATGTTTTGACTACGTTTACCATTTGTACCATTTTTACCATTTCATTAAAAGGTGTGATTTTTACTGAATTTTCTGTCTCCGCCTGTTTCATGGTTCCTGACAGGGAGGAGCTGCAGATCAGGACTGAGGGGTGGGAGCTGCCTAAGTTCTCATGTTAACAAGCGGCTTGTTAAAATGAAAAGACTCCCACTCTCTGTCCTGATGTGTAGCATGCGGGAGTCTCCCGATCGGCAGGGAGAGCGGGAGTCTTTTCATATTACACGCTTGTTAACATGATAACACCAACTTCCGGTTCCGGCGCCACATGGAGAGGAGGTAGCGAGCTTCAGCTCCCGCAGCGCCCCTCACGAAACTGCCTCTCAAGCCGGCTATTGCTCCGAGGGGACCCCCCAACACAGTGCTGACACACAGCGGGCCCCCATGGATCGCTTTGTGGAGCGATCGTACGCCCGGGCGGTCACATCCGCGATCCCCACCGGAGGAGACACAGCGGCGGACACAGCCAAGATGGCGACCGCCCCAGGCATGACGGAGCAGGCACACACGCAGGCACACACGCTGCCACAGCCACAACCACCGCTCCCCTCAGCTCCAGACATACAAGGTACGGACCCTACCTCCCCTGCTGGGATTGCACAGGCTGTAGTCACGCTGCTGGGCCCCACTCTCACAGCTACAGTGGATGCAGCAGTCCATAGGGGTTTAGAGCAGTTACATATTGACCTACAAGCACAGGCACAGAGAATCAATCAGGTAGAGGATAGAATTTCCTCCCTGGAAGATGAACTCACAGCCTCATCTGCAGCAGTAGCACGCCTCACAGCTGCTAATAGGGACATATGGGACAAACTCGATGATTTGGAAAATCGCTCGAGAAGAAACAATTTACGCATCATTGGTCTGCCTGAATCGGTTTCCACACCACAGTTAACCAATATCTGCGCAAAAATTATTCCAGAACAACTGGGCCTTCGCATTCCCTGCACTATTGAACGCGCGCACCGCATAGGTCAATTCTCAGAATCACGTGCCAAACCCCGCCACGTTATTGTAAAATACCTCAACTACGCAGACAAGAATGCCATAATGCAAAAGTTTCGTCGCTCACGGTCTTTAATGGTTGATGGCGCAAAACTCCTACTTTTTGCAGATTATTCCATAGAGGTAATGAAGCAGCGTAAAGCGTTTTCACCGATCTGCTCCAACCTTCACCATAACCAAATCCGGTTCTCTTTAGCCTATCCGGCTGTCCTCCGCATCCAAACACCTGAAGGAGAACACCTCACGTTCCATACCCCTGAGGAGGCGGAACACTTTCTCGCCACCAGAGGCACAGAAATGGAGCATAGCAACTTTGAAGAGAATTCACCATCATCATCACCATTGACAGCGAAGATACCACCTAAACAGCAACGCAGCCCCACAAAACCCCCATACAAGCGCAGCCGCTTTACTAACCAAGATGATCGCTCTGCAAATCGATGAAGGACTCCAGGAACTTTATCTAACCATCTACATTTCCTCGGACGGGTAATTTTACCCCTCATTGTCCCTGACCTGCCTCCTGCCTTTTTAACTTACTTTAATGCTAGCCTGTTTTAGTTGCAATGTTTTACACGGCCGCTATTATCTGTTAGCTAATGGTCTTGTTATTATGCCTCCAAGCCTGGCTTACCACTACCCACCGCCCACTTACTCTGTCTACCCAAAAGGTTATTATAATAACCCAGGTGATCTCCATGGCTATAGACCCCTAACGGGGCAAACCATTTGATCAAGTCACCCCCTTATTTCTCCACCTCATTGTTTTAATTGAGCCCTTTATTTGACACAGATACAACCAGCACTTCCCTTAACCCCATACCCTGATCCTACCCCTCCCTTCCCCCCCTCTCTCCCCCCTTTTTTCCCTCATCTCTTCCTCCCTTATCCCACTCCTCCTAGCCAAATTCATGCTCATATGTGAGGAGCTGGCGGGTCGCTGAAAGGCATTATGGGTAGTTGTATCCCATGTGGAAAAAAGTGAAGTACACTGTTTGTAGTTTGTTACGTTATAACCGTAATCCTGCTTTGTTACAGCTCAATACTTATTGCTCAATACATTTGCAATTCATGTTTGCCCTATTAGTACCTTTTCTACTATGTGATTTACGGTTTTTGGGTGATTCCCGTATGGTCGGCACTGTACATGTCGGGAGGCTCCCTGATCATCCTCCCTTATATAGCAACTATCATATCCAACCATGTCCTCTTCTGCCGACGGGAGTCACCTAAAATTTATATCATGGAATGTTAAGGGGCTCCGATCCCCAAATAAGCGAATGTCCATTCTCAGACACCTACGGCGTCTTCGGGCAGATGTGGCCCTATTACAGGAGACACATCTCTCCGCAGACGATTTAACACGCCTTCAAAAACTGTGGGTAGGTTCTGTATACGGGTCCCCTGCAGTGGGCCGCAAGGCCGGTGTAGCTATTTTAATTCATAAAAACCTACAACACTCTGTCAGAGAAATGAGGGCTGACACTTTAGGCCGCAAACTGACCTTACATATGACCATAGGTGACAAAGCCGTAGCTATCACTAATATCTATGCTCCCAACTCTCCAGACACTTCATTCTTTCAGGACATGGTTCAATGGATTCTCACGGCCCCCGAGGTATTACATTTAGTGGGCGGGGACTTCAACTCTGCCATGTCCACACTAGCAGACCGCACTCATCTCCCTAAGCAAACGACAAGACCAGGTCCCTCCCATACACCGGACGCGACTCCCTTAGCACACTCTATTGAATCTATGCATTTTGTAGACATCTGGCGCCTGACACATCCGACTGACAGAGAATATACTTTCTTCTCGCCCCCACATAATACCTTCTCTCGTATAGACTACTTCTTTGTCTCCCCGGCCCTAGTATCTGTAATAAACACCCCAGACATTTACGATGCCAGAATCTCAGACCACAGTCCCATCGCAGTCCATATGACACAACTCACACCCTCAACTCCTTCCCCTATCTGGCGATTCCCTTCATATCTGGCGGATAATGAAGACTTCCGACAAGTCTTGCACCAAACATGGGAAGAATATATCACCACGAATGAAGCACATATCTCTGACCCAAACCTCTTCTGGGAAGCAGGCAAAGCTTTCCTACGGGGCAAAATTATCTCGTACACTGTACAATTTAAAAAACACACTCGACAACAATATATGCAAGCAAGCGACTCCCTACGCCTAGCTCATGACAAGCTAACATTAGACCGCACCTTAGCTAATATACAGGAATGGAAACGGGCCAAGTGTGCCTTTGATCTCTGGGCAGAACAACACGAAGCTGCTAAAACCTCGTACTCCACCCTCCACTTTCACAAATTTGGCAACAAGGCAGGCAGAATGCTAGCCAGACTATGTTCAGGACCAAGACGTCCTACACATATCCCAACTTTGAGAAATGCTTCCGGCTCGTTAGTTACCTCACCTACCGAAGTCAGCAAACTACTTGCAGATTATTATACTGATCTGTACCGTGCAGACCCAACGGATCAACCTGCCGTTGAAGCCCTGCTTGACAAGATACGCCTGCCCAGGCTTCAAACGTCACACTTGGAGGCACTTAATGCGCCTATCACCTTAGAAGACATACAACACACGATCAAATCTATGGCCTCTGCTAAGGCTCCGGGTCCCGACGGGTACACTGCGGAATTCTTCAAATTAACGACTGACTTCATCCCCAACACACTGAAGCATGTATATGCAGCCATGTGGGACGGAGGTCCTTACCTCCCCACAGGGACACAAGCTCATATTAAACTAATCTCCAAGAAAGGAAAGGATCCATTACTCCCAGGCTCTTATCGTCCAATCTCATTAATAAATGTAGACGTTAAAATCCTGTCTAAAATTATAGCATCACGTCTAGCTCTCTTACTTCCGTCCCTCTTACACCCAGCCCAATCAGGTTTCGTCTCAGGACGATCAGCCACATTAAATATACGTAAGGTCTTAATGGCGCTAGAATACGCTAAAACACACCCCGATCAAGATGTAACAATCATGTCCCTAGACGCCGAAAAAGCCTTTGACAATATTGGTTTTTCATGGCTTTTTACGGTAATGGAAAAATTCGGCTTTTCAGGTCAAATCACAAGATTCCTCGCACAAATGTACGCCTCACCAACGGCACGCCTGGTCACCCCGAATTTTATTTCGGACACCATCCCCTTAGCGAAAGGAACAAGACAGGGATGCCCCCTATCCCCCTTGTTATTCAACATTGCGATTGAACCCTTATCCAGAATCCTCAATTCAACCGAAGGGGTTAGTGGCATCACCTTGGGAAACCAAACACTCCGCTCTGCACTATTTGCGGACGATATTTTACTGTTCTCTACTGACCCCGTATCAGACTTTGATAGACTTAAACAAATATTTACGACCTTCCGACTCTGCTCAGGCTTTCGTATAAACTTTGATAAAAGTGAAATCCTAACACTACACCCTCGACTATCCACTAAATGGATACATTTATCCCCGCTGACTATTGCACCCCATCACATAACATACTTAGGAATACATATAGGCCGAGACCCATCTTCCTTATATGTACTTAATTATCCTCCCCTGGTGGCCAAAATTGTGCGGGAATTGGAGGCTTGGGGTGCCCTTCCCCTCTCGCTTTTTGGGAGAGCTCATCTTTTCAAAATGGTATCATTCGCACGCCTATTGTATCCTATGCAAACCATACCTCTACTACTGAGGCATACAGACGTGCAGAAACTTCAGAGAGCTGTGACAGCTTTCCTATGGTCTAGCAAAAAACCACGCATCGCGCTCCAAAAACTATGTCTCCCGAAGAGCGAGGGTGGGGCGGGGCTCCCCAATATTCGTTTTTATAATTTAGCATGCTTACTCAGACAGGGACTAGACTGGTTAACAGGAGGGTCCAAATACTCCAACTTTGCCCTAGAGGACTCTATGGCTTCTCCATACGACCTTGCAGGCATCCTACACTCCAATCCTAACAACCTGCCGCACCACCTCAAAACCAGCGTTTTGTTCAGAGACACTGTCATCGCCTGGAGAGAGGTCAGAAAACTGCTTGGTCTGCCTTCTAGTATCTCGAAACATCTCAAAATACAAGGCAACCCAATGTTCCTACCTTCCACTTTACATAAAGCTTATACCCAATGGCAATCCAAAGGACTCATGAAGATAACCTCGTTATACCAAAACAACACAAGCAAGCTCAAACCATACCAAAATCTGATGCGGGAATTCTCCCTACCGCCAGCACACAGCTTCTTCCATTACCAACTCACAAATTATCTGAAAACCTGCTATGGTCCCAAGACTGATCCTTTTAAACCTTCCTTTGTCGACAATCTATTGCAAAGCAAAGATTACTCTATCTCCAACATCTATTTTCACCTCATCCAGCACCAGTCACGGAAATACCGCCTCACGCCTTTTCAAAAATGGTCTCAAATACTAGGAGATGAGGACCTACCCAACAAAATCCTTGAGGGATATAGGCTCACCCGGAAACTTACGATCTCTGAAATATGGCGTGAAACTCAATTCAAGATTATCCATAGAGCATACTTCCCATTCCGTTTTAACAAAGAGGACCCGTCTCAAGCTCTATGTCCATGGTGCCTACTGCAGCGTCCTACGCTGCTCCATAGGCTCTGGGAGTGCCCTGCTATTACCAGCTACTGGAACGATGTGATAGCCTACATTAATAAAATCTGCAACATCAAAATACATAGAGACTGCCTATTATGCCTATTCAGCATCACCCCTCCAGCATCCTCCCCGTCCACATTGGACTTTTCAAACATACCGCACTGGGCCCATATCTGCCTTCTTGTAGCCCGCAGGACTATTATGTCCCACTGGATATCGACATCGCCGCCCAGTCTACCTGCGGTTATAAAAGCCTTGACTTCATTATTCTATCTAGAAAGATTGGACCTCATCAAGTCAAATCTTCGCTTTACCCCACGATTTTTCAAACGCTGGAGAAGATTCCTGGAGGCCACATTTCCCCAACAGACCATCCAAGACATAATGCACCCATTTAGATATACAGAATGGTACCTGACGAGAGACATCACCAACTCACTTGGCAAACTTAAAATTCCTCCGACCTCTGATCCTTCTTCATTTAAACCACCGTAGGCGGCATACAATCACCTGAAGCTCCTTGACATCCATCAACTTCAGCTATTACACTTCGGGACTATATTTACCCAAATAACATGTTTCACCTAGACCATATTGTAGGTTATCTAGCTAGATAGACTCATAAGTCGCCTCCATTCCCTAAAGGTACGAAAATGTAGGATCAACCTTTTTGGCAATTTATTGCCCAATGTTAGTCACAAGCTGGCAAATGTGAATTGCTTACCCCCCTCCCCCCCCTCTCTCCCCTCCCCTTCCCCAACGACCCCTATAAATCTGTTTTTGTTATGTTTAGATAGAACATGCATTCTATATACAGAATAATTGTTTATATTCATGCCTTACAATTGTTCTGTACAATGTCTTCTATGAATATATTTTGAAAAAATCAATAAATATTTTTCAAAAAAAAAAAACATGATAACACCCGCCCCTCAGTCCCAATCTGCCACTCCTCCCTTCTGTTGTGAGGATGACACTTGTGGCTGGTCTGGAGGCCCAGGAGAGGACACAGGATGATTAGTGCCTCTGCCCTGCCAAAGGTGCCGTAGAACTTTGAAGGGTTGGCTTGCATTAAAAGGGGCACTTTGTTGTGTTAAGGGGGTGCAGAGGGGTGCTGTTTCATGTTAAGTGGTACTGCGTGGTGTAACGGGGCTGTAAATGCGTGCTGTGTAGTGTAAAGAAGCACTGCATGGTGTAAAGGGGGTGTAAAGAGGCACTGTGATGTAAAGGGCACTATGTAATTGGGGACAGTGTTTTGAGAACTGAGGACACTGTGGGACTACTTTAAAGAGGGGACTACGACGTGAAAGGTACGCTAAAGACGTTGATGTACGGGGGGGCCGTGATGTGTTACAGTGCTAACGAGATTCAGACCTCTGCCAGAATTTTGCTGACCGGACCGTCGTAAATTTCAATTCACCTGCTGTAATCAATCCTTGGCGGGATGGTGCAGAAGGCCTCCGCTTCTTTGTCCCTCCCCCTCTCCTGGCGTCCTGGTTGCCAGGGGCATATGGGCAAACTGGGACCTTTAGTTTAATGGTGGCATTGGTTGCCATGAAGTGGCTTGGTGGGCTGGGGAATGGAGAGACTCTTCATAAATTTCAATTCAAGACCCCTGCTGTAATCGATCCTTGGCGGGATGGTGCAGAAGGCCTTCGCTTCTTTGTCCCGCCTCCTCTGCTGGCGTCCTGGTTGCCAGGGGCATATGGGCAAACTGGGACTTTCGGTTTAGTGGTGGCCTTGGTTGCCATGAAGTGGCTTGGTAGGCTGGGGAATGGTGAGACTCTTTCCGCTCCTCCTACCTCCAGCATATGCAGCAAGTATTAGCAGTGCATGCCCGGATGGCACATACACCCGGTTCAGTGGCGGCCTAGGTTGCCATGAGGTGGCTTGGTGGGCTGGGGAATGGAGAGACTTCATAAATTTCAATTCAAGACACCTGCTGTAATCGATCCTTGGCGGGATGGTGCAGAAGGCCTCCGCTTCTTTGTCCCTCCTCCTCTGCTGGGGTCCTGGTTGCCAGGGGCATATGGGCAAACTGGGACTTTCGGTTTAGTGGTAGCCTTGGTTGCCATGAAGTGGCTTGGTGGGCTGGGGAATGGTGATACTCTTTCCACTCCTCCCACCTCCAGCATATGCAGTAAGTATCGGCGGCACATGCCGGGAGGGTACATACATCCACGGGCAGCCCTGCATGTCACATTAGCCAGCTCTTGTTAAGGATATGCGGCCCGGTGGTCACAGCCCACCTGGCGAATGCCTGGCATGCCCTACGGCCAGTCTTGGCTTGCTTCTGTGGCTTTATGGGCTTGCGAGAAGAAGATATTTCCAGTGTTTGAATGACAGTCATCTGCTGGTTTACCTTCTTTGTAAACAATTTATCTTACCAACTGCACCACATGAGACCCCCGGGGTCACTCTATCCCCCTCAGTAGTTACTCTTTTGTCACTGTGGGAAGATTATTTGTTTTCATTGCAGAAGCTCAGCTTCCAACAGGGCTTTCTAAAACACGTCTTTAACTTTGTGGTTTCTTCTAAAATTGGATTTATATATAAAAATGTAACAAAAAAAAATCTACAGAACTTATTTCTAAATGCCTTTCTTTTCAAAGCAGAACTCTGTGCAAACACAAAAAATACCTTTGAGTTCAGTTTTTATAGCTCTGGAAGCTCTGGAACAGTACAGAGTTAGCGGTAAAAGCCGGGCTTTGCTGCATGGCACAGTGCTGGTAAAGCCCAACTCCAGGCTAGCTTTTGTTTTAGAAAATTTCCCACTAGGTGTTCTTCTGCAGTAATCTCTCTCTTTTTTTTTTTTTTTTTTTTTTACAAAATCTTTATTGGTAGAAAAGTAAATTCAACAGATTAGTGCAACAGTGTGATGGTTACATCAAACCTAACATGAAGAAGAAGATCCCAACAAAGGGATGCTATATACAGTGGAACCTTGGTCTACGACTAACGCGGTTAACAAGCGTTTTGAAAGACGAGCATCTCTTTTTTTTTTTTTTTTTAATTCTGACTCGGTTGTCTCGCAAAACGAGCAGAATTCAAGCTAATGGGGTGTGCAGTACCGCATTTGGCCAGAGGTGCGGGGGCGCCGGTGACCCTCGAAACGGTTCCGAGCCGTTCAGAAATACTCAGAATCACTCGGAAATACTCGGAAACCCTCAGAAATACTCAGTTCCCGAATGTGTATCCGAGCCTTTCCGAGGCTTTCCAAGTTCAGCCGAGCTGTCCCAGAGAATTTCCGAGGCCCCCCCCACCTCTGGCCACATGCGGTATTGCATGCAATAGAAGTCAATGCAGAACTAATTATCTTCGTTTCCACTGACTTCTGTGGGGAAACTCGCTTTGATATGCGAGTGCTTTGGATTACAAGCATTCTCCTGGAACGGATTATGCTCCTAATCCGAGGTTCCACTGTACATGGTACAATATTCATCAGTACAATAGAAAACAGCAGCGGTACGTCGCGATAGAGATCATTCAATGCCCCAGATTATACTGTATGGTAGGCAAAAGCTCGGCAACCCCAAGCGATAAAAAGGAGTGCATACATACACAGATTTTCTGCATATTAATTATGGATAAAAGAGAAACATTATTTTTTTTAATCACTGTAACTATCTTCACTAGACCGACTCCTGGAGTGTCAGAGAGAAAAGTATGCAGAAAAAGAAAGGAAATGGTTAGACAGGATGTAGAAAGCAAGGAGGGACATAAAAGGAGACAAAAGAAAAAGGGGAAGAGTCCAAAGGGGGGGGGGTGCATCAGGAGACCCTTAAATTGAAAGAAGTAAGTTATTGAACCTGGAGGGTTGGCTGTATGATATCCATGGTTGACCCTGAGAAATTGATTGTGAGTATCAGAGGTAAGGGCCGTCAGTTTCTCATGAATAATAATGTTCATGCAGTTTTTAACTGCTTCAAAGCTGAGTTTTTCCATGCCCTCGCAATGGTCAACTTAGTTGCATTAAAAAGGTGCAGAACTAATTGGCATTCCGGGCGCATGGAGTTTAAGGATAGGTTTACACAGAAGGGCTTCATAGGGGTCTCTTTTAAGGTTGGAATGGAGCATATTACGAAGAAGGGTATAGACCCTGACCCATGGTCTACATACTTTAGGACATGTCCACCAAATGTGGGCTATGGTGCCTTCCTGCAAGCAACCCCAAAAACAAAGAGGGGAATAGGAAGGAATAAAACTAACTAGTCTAGCTGGCATATAATACCATCTGTAGAACACCTTATATGCATTTTCCAGAATGAGGACATTCCTAGAACTCTTAGTAAGGGCTATTGTCATGATCTGCCCATCCTCTGGATCCAATTGTTTACCCAAGTCTTTCTACCATTGGAGATGATACAATCTCACTGGGGGTTTCCTAGAGAAAATGATTGAGGAGAAAAGTAAAGATATTAATCCTGGAGAATGAGGTTTAGCCCTGCAGATGCTTTTAAAGGGGGTCAAGGTGTATGGGGTAGGTCAGGCCTTTGTAAGTTGGTGGAGGAAGTGTTTAATTTGAAGGTAACTGTAATGTTCCTGAAGGGGGATATCATGGGAAGATCTAAGAACATCGAATGTTATTATTCTCGTAGGGGTGAACAGAGAATGAACGTCAGTGAATCCATTATCCGTCCACCACGAGAATTGTTTAGGGTTCTCACAACTTGGGGAAAATAATGGGCAATGAGTAAGACGCAGTAATGGTAAGTGGGGGGATAATAGTCCTGCCAAAATTTTAACAGAGTTCCATAGGCAAGAGATTGTGATATACACAGCCCAAACCTGTGCAGGCGTTTTGTTGGAGGGAGCCAATGTACAGAGGAAATGGGAATAGGGTGAGATTCAACCAAATCAACAGTGGCCCATAGTGGCATTTGATATGTGTCATGAAGATGAGATAATGGTGCTATGTTCGCTGCCGTGTAGTATGCTTGAAGATTTGGGACCGAAAGACCCCCCGTTGATCCTCCGAGCGTACAAAGTCCGCTTATTGATCCGAGGTCGGGTGGAACCCCAGACAAATTTCAAGAGCTTACGGTGGTGAATTCGCAATATGTACAAGGTGATTGGAACTGGTAATACTCGAAAGAAATACAATTTTGAGAGGTAAGTCATATGAACCGCAGAGATCCTGCCAAACCAGGATAGCGGGAGGTGGGACCAGGAAGATAGCATGTCAGTGAGCTTTCTAAAGAGAGGAGGGAAATTGGCCTGGTATATCCCTTCATATTTAGGAGTGAGACGTATACCCAAAAAGGCCAATGAGGGGAGCCATTGAAATGGGAAATTGGATGGGGGAAGATTTACAGACATCGCCTTAGACTTAATAGGGTTAACGTGACCCGAAAGAGATGCAAAAGTCTCCAAAAGGGAGAACAAATTAGGCAACGAGATTCTGGGTGATGTCAGAGTCAAAAGAATGTCATCTGCAAACAAGAAGATCTTATGAGCTGAACCCGCCACTTCAATACCTTTTATATCTGGATGTGAACAGATCGCCTCTGCCGAACGTTTCCATAGCCAGGATAAACAAGAGAGGCGAAAGCGGACAGCGCTGTTGAGTGCCCCTCCGGATAGGAAAAATAGAGGATTAAAACCCGTAGTATTTAATTTCAGCCTGAGGGGTATCGTAAAGCGCCGCCATTCAACTTAGAAAGGAAGTACCAAAGCCATAGTGGGGGAGTACTGTCATGAGATAAGGCCTTGTTCACATCCAGTGACAAAAGCATAGTTTCCAGGGATCAGCTATGGGCAAGGTGCTGCAATTGTATGATTCTCCTAATGGCATCCCCTTTTTTTGGCAACATTACTACAGTATCTCACATAAGTGAGTACACCCCTCACATTTTTGTAAATATTTTATTATATCTTTTCATGTGACAACACCGAAGAAATGACACTTTGCATCTATTACCTTTTGTACCACCACCCCCTCCCTTTAGAATGTAAGCTCTATGAGCCGGGCCCTCCTGTACCTTTTTTATTGAACTGTACTGTAATTGTGTTGTCCCCCTTATACATTGTAAAGCGCTGCGTAAACTGTTGGCGCTATATAAATCTCGTATAATAATAATAATAATAATAATAATACAATGTAAAGTAGTGAGTGTACAGCTTGTATAACAGTGTAAATTTGCTGTTCCCTCAAAATAACTCAACACACAGCCATTAATGTCTAAACCGCTGGCAAAAAAAAAGTCAGTACACCCCTAAGTGAAAATATCCAAATTGGGCCCAAAGTATCAATATTTTGTGTGGCCACCATTATTTTCCAGTACTGCCTTAACCCTCTTGGGCATGGAGTTCACCAGAGCTTCACAGGTTGCCACTGGAGTCCTCTTCCCCTCCTCCATGATGACATCACGGAGCTTAGAGAGCTTGTGCTCCTCCACCTTCCGTTTGAGGATGTCCCACAGATGATCAATAGGGTTTAGGTCTGGAGACATGCTTGGCCAGTCCATCACCTTTACCCTCAGTTTCTTTAGCAAGGCAGTGGTGGTCTTGGAGGTGTGTTTGGGGTCATTATGTTGGAATACTGCCCTGCGGCCCAGTCTCTGGAGGGAGGGGATCATGCTCTGCTTCAGTATATCACAGTACATGTTGGCATTCATGGTTCCCTCAATGATCTGTAGCTCCCCAGTGTCGGCGGCACTCATGCAGCCCCAGACCATGACACTCCCACCACCATGCTTGACTGTAGGCAAGACACACTTGTCTTTGTACTCCTCACCTGGTTGCTGCCACACACGCTTGTCACCATCTGAACCAAATAAGTTTATCTTGGTCTCATCAGACCACAGGACATGGTTCCAGTAATCCATGTCCTTAGTCTGCTTGTCTTTAGCAAACTGTTTGTGGGCTTTCTTGTGCATCATCTTTAGAAGAGGCTTCCTTCTGGGATGACAGCCATGCAGACCAATTTGATGCAGTGTGCAGCGTATGGTCTGAGCACTGACAGGCTGACCCCCCCACCCCTACAACCTCTGCAGCAATGCTGGCAGCACCCATACGTCTATTTCCCAAAGACAACCTCTGGATATGACGCTGAGCACTCAACTTCTTTGGTGGACCATGGCGAGGCCTGTTCTGAGAGGAACCTGTCCTGTTAAACCGCTTTATGGTCTTGGCCACCATGCTGCAGCTTATTTTCAGGGTCTTGGCAATCTTCTTATAGCCTAGGCCATCTTTATGTAGAGCAACAATTCTTTTTTTCGGATCCTCAGAGAGTTCTTTGCCATGAGGTGCCATGTTGAACTTCCAGTGACCAGTATGAGAGAGTGAGAGCAATAACACCAAATATAACACACCTGCTCCCCATTCACACCTGAGATCTTGTAACACTAACGAGTCACATGACACCGGGGAGGGAAAATGGCTAATTGGGCACAATTTGGACATTTTTACTTAGGGGTGTACTGACTTTTGTGGCCGGCGGTTTAGACATTAATGGCTGTGTGTTGAGTTATTTTGAGGGGACAGCAAATTTACACTGTTATACAAGCTGTACACTCACTACTTTACATTGTAGACAAGTGTCATTTCTTCAGTGTTGTCACATGAAAAGATATAATAAAATATTTACAAAAATGTGAGGGGTGTATTCACTTTTGTGAGATACTGTATATTAGCCATCAGAAAGTCAGGCAAGAAATTCTGACCATTTTTATCAGAATTAAAAATGGCCGTCAAAGGAGAGGCTAACACAACCACTAGCTTTCTATAGTAAAGTGCCGTAAAGCTGTCTGGACCCGGCCTCTTACCTACTTTTAAGTCTTTAATACAATGTCAGATCTCAGATTCTTGAATGTCATGATCCATAAGGTCCTTATGTGCCTTGGATATGGTAGGCAGCGAGATACGCTGCAAAAAAACTGCTGTATCCTGTTCGTTGGTGAGGTCCTCGGCAGAATACAAGGTAGTGAGTCTGACGGAACTCGTCCAGTATCCGCACCGGGTTGCTAGTAAGTTTATTATGTCGGGTGCGTTAATAGGAGTGGTTTTGGGATTAAAAGTACGTAACCTTTTGGCCAGCATCACGTTTGGTTTCTTTGCTTTGATATACCAATGCTGGGCGAGACCAGTGCGCCTTCTGCCTGACCAGTGAGACATAAGTCTAATTCCGTGCGAGCCTGGTCCAAAAGTTTACAATTAGCAGGTGTGGGGGTTTGTTTAAAAGTAGTGGAAATAGATTCCAGATGCGCTTTCCAATTTTTTTCTGTAGCTATTGGCGTTCCCTTTTGCGTTTTGAGGCTATCTGGATAATATGACCCCTGATTACAGCCTTATTGGCCCCCCACAGGGCCACAGGGGGGGGAGACAGAAGCGGAGTTAAGGAGAAAATATTCTACAGAAGTTTTCACCAGATCCTCCTGAATGTCATGAAGAGATAATAGCGAGTCATTCATGATCCACGAGGAATGTCAAGGTTTATGCAGTAAGGACCGGTAGACCACGAGAAGGGGATCATGGTCCGTCCAGGGGGCCACAAGAATAGTCACAGGATATATAAAAGGAAGATGTTTTCTAAGCATTATCATATGGTCAGTTCTCGAGGTTAGAGTGATGTGGGTGAGAGTAGTACGTGTAATCTTTACTCCATGGGTGTAATTCTCTCCACAGGTCCACAAGATCATGAGAGCATAGGGAGTGGAAATCCACCCTTTCTGAAGGGTATTTATCCAGTACAGGATCCAAGGCCACATTCGAGTCCCCTGCTAAAAGCAGGGTACCTTTTTGGTGATGTCAATAGGGAGCAGACATGGGTCAAGAAGGGTCCCGGGTTGGAATTGGGGGCATAATAGGTCATTATGGTAACCTCTGCATCCTAAATAGTACCCACGAGCAGCAGGTATCTACCATCGCCGTCTGCTATCTGTTTAATACAGTTAAAAGGCACCGATTTGCGAAAAGCTATCAGAACTCCCCTCTGTTTGGCCAGGCCGTTAGGCAAGAACACCTGGGGGTATTGGGCGTCAAAATACTTAAGGCTGGAGACAGAGGAAAAATTAGTTTCCTGTAGACATGCTATAAGGTGCTGCTTTAAGGTACGTAAATACTTTCACCCTTTTTTGTGCCGAATTCAGACCTTGAACATTTAATGACAACCAGTGTAGTGTCATGGCGGAAAAGTGATTAAGGGTTTACCAATGTCTCCGGATGCAACCCCCCGTGGACTCAAAGAAGGGTAAAGAGAGGGGAGATCATAGGGAAAGAAGAGGGAGGTATTAAAAGAGAGAAGGAAAGAGAAGCACAATAAGGCCGAGGAAATCTTGGGAACATTTTTTTGGGTAAAGCAAAAGTGCAACCAAACGTGGGTCCGGGGATCCACCAAAAGGTTGGTGGTTGGCCAGGACCATAGTCCTAAGCAAGTGCCGAAGCTGTGGGGGTGCAGAGATCCACCGGACCCTTTCGGGTTACTGAAACATTTAAACCATAAAAAATTCAAAAAATTAGCACTTAATAAAATGTAATATATTATAAAACAAACTATTAAAGAAACAGACATTTCTAGCTCAAACTAAAGATTGGGTTAAACCCATTTCAGGCCCCCCCCCGGGTGAGGCCAGGGAAGGCCCGAGAGAGGTAACTAGCATAGAAGTGAGCAACTCAGGTGCTGGTATCAACTACCTATTAGGTAGCTGTTGTGTTAAACTATATCAACCGGTGAGAATGTGCAGTATTTTGTAGGTCAAAGATCATCCCTGATGGCCACAGGGAATAAGGTCATAGTCCATAGCCCACAATGGGCATGGAGTGGACCCTTAACTTGAATAAGTAACAGCTGGCCAAGAATGAATCTAAGACATCGGCCAACTCCTCAACTGTAGGCAACCCCCCCGGTCGCCATCTATCAAATTGGGCAACCCAGGGTGGCAAGTAATGGGGCAGCGCTAATAACATTTGAAAATGAATCAAATGAAAATCTAGGTGATCTAAAGTGAATAAAAAAACTTATTAATTATCTTAATATATCAAAAAAATGATAGTTGTATATCCAAGTGAGAAAATTTCCAAAAATTCCAAGGTCAGACCACCACTGAACGTGCATAAAAAAGAGAAGATGGAGCACCACTGCTTACCGGAGTATATGGATTCAATAGGACATATGCCCCATGAATCATTCAGGCTTGTCAGTGATTACACACCAAGGACTGAAGAACCTCAATGGATATAGGCGTTGAAACAGTTGGATATGTAGCAATCCCACTCTTCTCACAATGACCACAGCCAACAAGAAAGGAGGCTCCAAAGGTATATAACGTGATGTGGACTCACATATAAATGCGCAGATCACTCCCATACTTAAAAAGCCCTCACTGGACCCCACCAACCTGAACAACTTAAGACCCATCTCATTGCTCCCATTCACCTCTAAACTTCTAGAACGCTTAGTCTACAACCGTCTTAGCCCCTACCTCAGTGAAAATAATCTTCTTGACCCTTTACAGTCTGGCTTTCGCTCACAGCACTCCACAGAAACTGCCTTACTAAAACTCACTAACGATTTACTAACTGCTAAAACCAATAGCCACTAGTCCATACTCCTACTGCTTGACCTCTCTGCGGCCTTTGATACTGTTGACCACCCGCTCCTTCTCAGTAAACTCCATTACCTTGGCCTCCAAGATTCTGCTCTATCCTGGTCCTCTGCCTTTTTATCACAGCGCTCCTTCAGTGTCACCTACAACTCTGTCTCCTCCTCTCCATTGCCCCTTTCTGTGGGGGTCCCCCAAGGCTCTGTTCTTGGACCCCTTCTCTTCTCTATCTACACCTCCTCCCTTGGTCACTTGATAACCACCCACGGCTTCCAATACCACTTATACGCTGATGACACCCAAATCTATCTGTCTACTCCTCACCTCACTCCTTCAGTCTCCTCTCGCATTACTAACTTACTAACTGACATCAACTAAATCTCTCTCAGCTAAAACTGAGCTATTAATATCCCCCCCCCGCCCGTGCCCCCCTCCATGACTTTTCCATCAAAATCAACAATGCAACCATCAGTCCCTCCCCTCACGCCAGGGTACTCGGTATAATCCTAGACTCTGATTTGTCATTTCAACTTCAAATCCAATCGTTGTTAAAAGTTTGTAGAATTCACCTCCGTAACATCTCTAAAATTCGCCCCTTTTTAACAAATGAAACCACCAAGCTCCTCATTCACTCCCTTGTTATCTCTCGCCTTGACTATTGCAACTCCCTTCTCATTGGCCCGCCTCTCCATAGGCTCCTCCCCTCTTCAGTCTATCATGAATGCTGCTGCCAGACTTATCCACCTTACCAACCGCTCAGTGTCTGCCAACCCTCTCCTCCAATCCCTACACTGGCTCCCAATCAGTGTCCACCAACCCTCTCCTCCAATCTCTATACTGGCTCCCAATCACCCAGCGAATTAAATGCAAAATACTAACCACAACATACAAAGCCATTCACAACTCTGCCCCGAGCTACATCACCAATCTTGTCTCCAAATATCACCCAAATCGTCCCCTCCCCTCTTCTCAAGACCTCCTACTCTCAAGCTCTCTCGTCTCCTCCTCCCATGCTCGTCTCCAGGATTTCTCCAGAGCCTCTCCCATCCTCTGGAACTCGCTACCTCCACCTGTCCGGCTATCCCCTACTCTTGTTACCTTCAGGCGATCCCTGAAAACTCATCTCTTCAGGAAAGCCTATCACGTCTCCAATTAATCTCTTACCACTTCCATCAGCTCATTCCCCACAGTTACAACCTTTTGTACCACCTGCCCCACCCTATTAGATTGTAAGCTCTTCTGAGCAGGGCCCTCTTAATCCTCTTGTATTTTATTGTATTATAACTGTATTGTCTCCCTTTTATATTGTAAAGCGCTGCGTAAACTGTTGGCACTATATAAATCCTGTATAATAATAATAAATGGCCTCCACAACACCAAGTCCTGAACTTCTCATAGCTTTACAGCATTTTCACCTGTGCTAATTACCCCAAGGATGTCCTAAGTCCACGTCACGTTACATACCTTTGGAGCCTCCTTCTTTCTGAGACTGATAGTGACAACCAATAGAGTCATCTCACTGTGCCCCAAATGTGTGGGGGTGCAGTGCCCCCCCCTCAGTGCAGGCGCGGCGTGGGGAATCTCTGAAATTGGAATGCATTAGTGTCTCACTGACACTTCCCTGTGCTGTTCTGCTGATGGAGAGGGAGTTGAGTGCCGGCCAAAGAGGCTTCACATGTCTGGGGTTGCCTACCCCTGTATTATACTGTATCATTGTATTTTATTGTATCATACTCTATTGTACCCTTGTATTTTATTGTATCGTACTCTATTGTATCCTTGTATTTTATTGTATCATACTCTATTGTATCCTTGTATTTTATTTTATCATACTCTATTGTACCCTTGTATTTTATTTTATCATACTCTATTGTACCCTTGTATTTTATTGTATCGTACTCTATTGTATCCTTGTATTTTATTTTATCATACTCTATTGTATCCTTGTATTTTATTTTATCATACTCTATTGTACCCTTGTATTTTATTTTATCATACTCTATTGTACCCTTGTATTTTATTGTATCGTACTCTATTGTATCCTTGTATTTTATTTTATCATACTCTATTGTATCCTTGTATTTTATTTTATCATACTCTATTGTACCCTTGTATTTTATTTTATCATACTCTATTGTACCCTTGTATTTTATTGTATCGTACTCTATTGTATCCTTGTATTTTATTGTATCATACTCTATTGTATTCTTGTATTTTATTTTATCATACTCTATTGTACCCTTGTATTTTATTTTATCATACTCTATTGTACCCTTGTATTTTATTTTATCATACTCTATTGTACCCTTGTATTTTATTGTATCATACTCTATTGTATCCTTGTATTTTATTTTATCATACTCTATTCAGGGCTGGACTGGGACAAAAATTTGGCCCTGGACTTCATCCAGACCGGCCCACTTTACTCCAAACACCTGGTGTTGGCGCTTCAATCTTCTCGGCACCATGGTTGATATGGTGTCAGGATGATTGAAGCGCATTATTTCTATTATTATATTGTAATATAACATGAAATAGTTCAACTCACCATAATGCAGAATCAGTGGGAGCCTTGAGTGTGTCACCTGCCACGTCACTTGCCACGTCGCCTGCCACCAGATGCAGTGTGTCACTTGCCACGGCGCTTGTCAGCAGAGGCAGCTTGTCACTTGCCACGTCGCCTGCCACCAGATGCTGCATATCACTTACCACGTCGCCTGCCACCAGATGCTGCATGTCACTTGCCACGTTGCCTGCCACCAGGTGCCGCATGTCACTTGCCACGTTACCTGCCACCAAATGCAAAACGTCACTTGCCACGGCACTTGTCAACAGAGGCAGTTTGTCACTTGCCACGCCGCCTGCCACCAGGTGCCGCATGTCACTTGCCACATTGCCTGCCACCAAATGCCACATGTCACTTGCCATGTTACCTGCCACCAGATGCAAAACGTCACTTGCCACGTCACTTGTCAGCAGAGGCAGCTTGTCACTTGCCCCGTCGCATGTCACCTGCCAGGTCACTTGTCTCCAGATGCAGTGCTACTACAGGACTTGATGGGCACCTCCAACCCAGCTCTGTACCCCCCCCAACACACAACGTGACAGATGAGGAAAGAGAGATACACAGCGCCAAATGTAGCATTAAAACAACTTCCACTTAAAGAGCGTTACTGACAAAGTTAGTAGGGTGAAAGGCATTGAGACACCGTGCAAGAGTCCAGGCTTGTCATCGATCTGAATCTGGAGCCGCCACCGGGAACCCATTGGGCCAGTAGATGCAGAGCATCGGTGTGTACTACTACTTCCTGGTAGCGGTGGAACGCATGATGGGGCGGACGTGATGTCATCACCCGGAAATTATGCAAGATGTGGGAGGTGACGCATCCTTCAGGCCATCATTCCTCTGCCACCAGGAAGTAGTAGTACACACCGATGCGCTCTGCATCTACTGGCCCGATTGGTTCCCGGTGGCGGCTCCAGATTCAGATCGATGACAAGCCTGGACTCTTGCACAGTGTCTCAATGCCTTTCACCCTACTAACTTTGTCAGTAACGTTCTTTAAGTGGAATAAAAGTTGTTTTAATGCTACATTTGGCGCTGTGTATCTCTCTCTCCTCCCCTGTCTCTGAAAGTGGCCCACTGAGCCATCGGCCCACCGGGAATCTCCCGGTAGTCCCGATAGCCAGTCCATCCCTGACTCTATTGTACCCTTGTATTTTATTGTACCATACTCTGTTGTATCCTTGTATTTTATTGTATCATACTCTATTGTATCCTTGTATTTTATTGTATCATACACTATTGTACCCTTGTATTTTATTGTATCATACTCTATTGTACCCTTGTATTTTATTGTACCATACTCTTTTGTACCCTTGTATTTTATTGTATCATACTCTATTGTACCCTTGTATTTTATTGTATCATACTCTATTGCAGTGATCTCCAAACTGCACCCCGGGGGCCAGATGTGGCCCTTTGCTTGCTTCTATCCGGCCCTCAGGACACTATTCCTCCAACTGACAATAATGATGAGGCACCATTCCTCCCACTAACACCATTGATGGGGCACAGTTCCTCCTACTAAGACCAATGATGGGGCACTATTCCTCCCACTGACACCATCAATGGGGCACTATTCCTCCTATGAAGACCAATGATGGTGCACTATTACCTCCCACTGACACCATCTATGGGGTACTGCTCCCCCTGCTAAGGCCAATTATGAGGCACTATCCCTCCCACTGACAACATCTATGGGGCACTGTTCCTCCTACTAGGACCAATGAAGAGGCATCATTCCTCCCACTGACACCATTGATAGGGCACTGTTTCTCCTACTAAGACCAATATTGGGGCATCCCATTCCTCCCACTGACACCATCGATGGAGCGCTATTCCTCCTGTTAAAACCAATAACGGAACAGTTTTTACTCCCACTGATGCAGAACTATTTCTACTCACACTGGCCAAAGTCCGGCCCCCCTGAAGCCCGAAGGACAGTAAACTGGCCCTTTGTTTAAAAAGTTTGGAGACCCCTGCTCTATTGTACCCTTGTATTTTATAGTATCATACTCTATTGTACCCTTGTATTTTATTGTATCGTACTCTATTGTACCCTTGTATTTTATTGTACCATACTCTATTGTACCCTTGTATTTTATTGAAATCGTGTTATATTGTACCCCTCTATTTCATTGTATCCTCGTATCTAATTGCATCCTTGTATTTTATCTTTGTTACAATGGTTATCTATGAGGATACTCTCACTGCGCCAACATATAGAATATTTCTTTATGTCACAAGGCAATAACATGCAGGGGGTGAGTCATTGATGTCGGAAGTCGGAGGTAGAAGATTTCAGGCTCGGAGCTCACATGATAGAACACAAAGGCTGAACTTTCCATTTGTTAGTCACCCTAAGTGCTAACAATATGAGGGTAATGGAAGTGTTTGCCGCGTGCGGTCGCGGGAGGGAGGCACAATCAGTGTGGCCCATGTGGGCATTTGTCATCCGGCCTTGTTTACATGAACAGGACACAATATACACACACTGCAAACATTCCTTATTTCTTTGGAATGTCATAATATTATTAAAATTATTAATGAAGTGAATAGCGCTATAGCAAGCATATTTTCCACAAATGATATATGCAGTGTATGTGGTATGTGGTATGTGTTTATGGAATAATTGTATGATATATACGTTATTTTTCACATTTCCTCCACGAGATTAAAAAAAAAAAAAAAAAAAGATACTTCTTAGAATATTCAATGCATATTTGGATTTTATTCTTACCAAAGAACTGTTCTAAGACTACAAATGGTAAAGGAACAAAAACATCATAAAATACTGGTGGAATTTTACAACATTTTGCGCCTCTGGGCAGGCCTCCCCTCATACCACCGTCCAGAGCACTGTGTACATTACAGACCTCCCCTCATACCACTGTCCAGAGCACCGTGTACATTACAGGCCTCTCCTGAGACCACCGTCCAGAGCACCAAGTACATTACAGGCCTCCCCTCATACCACCGTCCAGAGCACTGTGTACATTACAGACCTCCCCTCATACCACCGTCCAGAGCACCGTGTACATTACAGGCCTCCCCTCATACCACCGTCCAGAGCACCGTGTACATTACAGGCCTCCCCTCAGACCACTGTCCAGAGCACTGTGTACATTACAGGCCTCCCCTCAGACCACCATCCAGAGCACCGTTTACATTACAGGCCTCTCCTGAGACCACCGTCCAGAGCACTGTGTACATTACAGGCCTCCCCTCTGACCACCATCCAGAGCACCGTGTACATTACAGGCCTCTCCTGAGACCACCGTCCAGAGCACTGTGTACATTGCAGGCCTTTCATTAGACCACAATCCAGAGCACTGTGTACATTACAGACCTCCCCTCATACCACCGTCCAGAACACCGTGTACATTACAGGCCTCTCCTGAGACCACCGTCCAGAGCACCGTGTACATTACAGGCCTCCCCTCATACCACAGTCCAGAGCACTGTGTACATTACAGACCTCCCCTCATACCAGCGTCCAGAGCACTGTGTACATTACAGGCCTCCCCTCAGACCACTGTCCAGAGCACCGTGTACATTACAGGCCTCCCCTCAGACCACTGTCCAGAGCACCGTGTACATTACAGGCCTCCCCTCATACCACCGTCCAGAGCACCATGTACATTACAGGCCTCCCCTCAGACCACTGTCCAGAGCACTGTGTACATTACAGGCCTCCCCTCAGACCACCATCCAGAGCACTGTGTGCATTACAGGCCTCCCCTTAGACCATCTCCAGAGCACTGTGTACATTACAGGCCTCCCCTCATACCACCGTTCAGAGCACTGTGTACATTACAGGCCTCCCCTCAGACCACTGTCCAGAGCACTGTGTACATTACAGTCCTCCCCTCATACCACCGTCCAGAGCACTGTGTACAATACAGGCCTCCCCTTAGACCACCGTCCAGAGCACTGTGTACATTACAGGCCTCCCCTCATACCACCATCCACAGCACTGTGTACATTACAGGCCTCCCTTCAGACCACCGTCCAGAGCACTGTGTACATTAAAGGCCACCCCTCAGAAAACCGTCCAGAGCACTGTGTACATTACATGCCTCCCCTCAGACCACAATCCAGAGCACTGTGTACATTACAGGCCTCCCCTCAGACCACTGTCCAGAGCACTGTGTACATTACAGGCCTCCCCTCAGACCACCCTCCAGAGCACTGTGTGCATTACAGGCCTCCCCTCATACCACCATCCAGAGCACTGTGTACATTACAGGCCTCCCCTCATACCACCGTCCAGAGCACTGTGTAAATTACAGGCCTCCCCTTAGACCACCGTCCAGAGCACTGTGTACATTACAGGCCTCCCCTTAGACCACAATCCAGAGCACTGTGTACATTACAGGCCTCCCCTCATACCACCGTCCAGAGCACTGTGTCCAGACTCCAGAGCACTGTGTACATTACAGGCCTCCCCTTATACCACCATCCACAGCACTGTGTACATTACAGGCCTCCCTTCAGACCACCATCCAGAGCACTGTGTACATTACAGGCCTCCCCTCAGACCACAATTCAGAGCACTGTGTACATTACAGGCCTCCCCTCATACCACCGTCCAGAGCACTGTGTACATTACAGGCCTCCCCTTAGACCACAATCCAGAGCACTGTGTACACTACAGGCCTCCCCTCATACCACCATCCCGAGCACTGTGTACATTAAAGGCCTCCCCTCATACCACCATCCACAGCACTGTGTACATTACAGGCCTCCCCCCAGACCACGTCCAGAGCACTGTGTACATTAAAGGCCTCCCCTCAGACCACCGTCCAGAGCACCGTGTACATTACAGGCCTCCCCTCAGACCACTATCCAGAGCACCGTGTACATTACAGGCCTCCCCTCAGACCACCGTCCAGAGCACCATGTACATTAAAGGCCTCCCCTCAGACCACCGTCCAGAGCACCGTGTACATTACAGGCCTCCCCTCAGACCACCATCCAGAGCACCGTGTACATTACAGGCCTCCCCTGATACCACCGTCCAGAGCACCGTGTACATTACAGGCCTCCCCTCAGACCACCGTCCAGAGCACCGTGTACATTACAAGCCTCCCCTCAGACCACCGTCAAGAGCACTGTGTACATTACAAGCCTCCCCTCAGACCACCGTCAAGAGCACTGTGTACATTACAGGCCTCCCCTCAGACTACCATCCAGAGCACTGTGTGCATTACTGGCCTCCCCCCATACCACCGTCAAGAGCACTGTTTACATTACAGGCCTCCCCCCAGACCACCGTCAAGAGCACTGTGTACATTACAGGCCTCTCTCCCTGGTAGGCTGAACACAGTGCATGCATTGCATGCAGAAGGCTGGAGTGTGGGTGGGGTTAGGCGGACACCAATTTTAGGTGGAGTGTCGGATTGAGGGAGGAGCTAGGAAGTACTGATGGGACAACAGAGGCAATACAGCCCGACTCCTGGGTGGCTGGCCGGAGCTAAAATGCCAG
Organism: Aquarana catesbeiana; assembly: GCF_042186555.1. Taxonomy (NCBI): domain Eukaryota; kingdom Metazoa; phylum Chordata; class Amphibia; order Anura; family Ranidae; genus Aquarana; species Aquarana catesbeiana. The sequence continues at coordinate 7,308,215 of NC_133331.1, forward strand.
GGAAAGCAGAAGAGATCACCGCCTGAGACTGAGCAGTAAAAATAGAAAATAGTACCATGGCTGCTGCAGCAGAAGTGGCGCCGCCAATCAGGGGACAAAACTGGGGACAGATTTGGTCCGGGGACAGTGTCCTCAATCCGGGGACTGTCCCTGGAAAACGGGGACATCTGGTCACCCTACTTTAATGTCTTTTTCCTTTATCTTCTAAGCCATTTAGCTCCTACTTTACATTGATGGGGTCAGAGTCTACCATGCAAAATCCTTCTCTCTCAGCTTGGAAATGGAGAACGAGAAGCCTAAAAGTACCATTAGACACCACCATGATCATCACCAAGGTCAATTGGCAGTCTACGGCCTTTTCACAAAAGTGCTGGCTGAGCAATCTAAAGGGAAGGATTCATGGTCTGGGATGCGTTTTCAGTAATTGCTATTTTAAATCTGAAAAAAAGGCAGTGAGGAAGAGAGAGAGTGCTTATGATAAGCAAACACTTGTATTACTCAGCTGATATGTGCATGCATGTTTATACCTGGGGTGCTGTGTGGTGTGGCAGCAATAACCGGGAACACTTACAGGTCCAGCAGCCTGTAGAGAGCAGAGTGCAGCTTTACTGACAGCGCCTGTTAGGACGGGGGCAGAATGCCCCTGTGTTTACCATGTGTTCAATCACAGCTGATCGAATGAAACAGACTTACCGGTTATCGCCAGTCCTTTCCTCGCACTCTGTGTCTGTGTGAGGAAAGGAGCGCCGGTAACTGGCAAGGCAGTTTACACTGATAATCAGGTCACTGGATATCAGTGCAGCCCCATCAGTGCAGCTTATCAGTATCCATTAGTGCAGCCTCACTAATCCTTATTATCAAAGGAAACCCGGCCCAAAATAGTAAAACAAAAGCTTTTTTGTTAACTTAAAGAGGAGTTGCACCCAGGGGGTTTATTAAAAAAAAAATTAAAAGTCAGCAGCTACAAATACTGCAGCTGCTGACTTTTAATTGGACACTTACCTGGCCCTGGGTCCAACGATGCGGGGAATCGAAGCCCCGCTCGTCCCCCCCCTCTGCTCGTCGGCGCCGGCATTGCAACTGTGGGCGCCGGGCTGTGGCTTCACAGCCTGGCACCCACTGTGCATGCGCGAGTGGCGCTGAGCGCCGTGATTGGCCGCTCAATCACCTGGGACCTGTAATGGGTCCCAGATGATTGACAAGAGGGAGGGAGCAGAGCAAAGCCCTTCCTGTGCCGAGGGGGAAGTGATGTCACCAGCCCAAGCAAAGGAAGAGGCAGACTACGAGGGACCACCTAGCAACAGGCATTTAGAGGTAAGTAAAAAAAAAAAAAAAAATATCCAAATTTTTTTTGTTTTTTTTTTTTAGAATTTTTCAGGTATTTTTGTTTTTTAGGGTGGAACCCCACTTTAACTTAGTTACCAAAACCTACCACCAAAGAACAACCCAAAATAAATTTTCCTGTTGCTGACGATCGCAGCGATACCACATATGTGTATGTTTAGTTGTTGCTTGTACCCGTAGTACATTTTGTTTTTTGTTTTTAATCCAGCCAAAAACATATTAATGCTAATTAAAAAAAAAAAAAAATCCTGTCCATATATATATATATATATATATATATATATATATATATATATATATATATATATATATTGACCCTGACCTTTGACCCTGACCTTTGACCCAAACACTAACCCTGGCACTGACCTAGATTTTTGTATTTTTTATTTTATTTTTTTTAATATTATTATTATTATTATTTTCTCTCCAAGAGGAGAGAGAGATATACAATGTATCTCTTTTCTTCCATAGGAGTAGAAAAGGGAGAACACAGGAAGCGCCATGTGAGTGCAGTATTAAAAGCAAGATTTAATGGCAAGGTACACAGGCAGTGTTGCCAACCTACCAGATTGAAATTTACTGACCCAACATTTACTGGCACAGTCAAGTTTTTACTGGCATTTCCAACATTTCAGTTTTAAGTGCAAATTTCTGTATTTAGGCTACAAACAAGTACAATACGAAATTATCAATGTGATTTAAAGGGGTTGTAACGGTTCAATTTAAAAAAACAAAAAAACAAACATACATGTCATACTTACCTCCTCTGTGCAGTTGGTAATGCACAAAGTGGCCCCCATCCTCCTCTTCTGGGGTCCCTTAAGGACGCTCCTGGCTTCTCCTCTTCTCAAGTGTCCCGTCAGAGAAGCGCTCTCCTACGAGACAGCCGTGCGGGCGCGCTCCCGTGTCCTGCTGCTGTCGACACAAACAGCAGGACTCGGCCCCGCCCCCCGGCACCCACGTCATCGGATTTAATTGACAGCAGCGGGAACCAATGGCTGCGCTGCTATCAATCTATCCAATCAGGACATGAGACACTGGCCAGAGCTGGTGTGCTTGTTCCCATCGCGGGTGCCATGAGGTGCAGGGGAGCAAATCATTATTTTTGCCGCTGTATACAATGATCCAGGGGTGTATTTACATTTGCCCTGGGAGGCATTTTTTCAGTGGGGCGGCGCCGCTCGTGTTGCCACCTTTTCTTCAAGTCAAACCCGAAGACTTTAGTGGCTCAGGGCCACATTTTGTTTTTTTGCCGTAGTTGACACTATAGGATTATAAAAGACCTGGGACACATTTGGGTGCCCCAAGGTGAGTAATAATGCGGCGCGCTACGGCAAACAGTGGGTGTGGCCAAACTGCTCTTGCTGACATCATCGCTCCACTCCCCCTCCCAGTGATACCAAACCCGCACCCAGACAGCCGCCCGCAGCTCTTGGACAGCAGCAGATTTGTGTGTGACTATCTCAGTTACTTGGGATGCCATAGTCGGGTCTAAATGATGTGTCCGGGATTCAGGCAGACTGAAACCCGGACACATGAGTCAAAACTTGTGGGAAAGCATGTTAAGTGGACTGTAGTGCAAATCTGCAAAATACAAAGAGCACTACAAACTCCATAGGTGTGAATGGGGTCTTATAGATCCCAGATCTCTTCATAAAGAGTACCTGTCACATGCCTATTACTGTCACAAGGATAAAAAGGATAAAACGAGGATAAAAAAATATATGTAATTAAAGCAACAGTGTAAAAAATAAAAATAAAAAAATACTAAAAAAAAATGTAAAGTGTCCCCGTCCTTGCACGCAAAGGAGAGCGGACGTGCCAGTCCCGCACACCCCCCCCCCCACACACATATGAGGTATCACCGCGAACATCAGATCATGGGCGGTACTTCTATATACGGCACTTGGATGAACCCTGTCTCAGGGTCTGATGAGGAAGCCACAGCTGTTCACTGTTCACTCATTTGATCATTTGATTTCACTCTTTGATTGCCTCTATGGTCCTGGAGGACCGAAGCGACGTCATTACATCACTTCCGGTCAAGGCTTGGAAAGAAGAAAAAGAAATCCTGGACGGCCGCACACCGCTGAAGGCATCTTTATTGTTGAAATAAAATCCAATACAGTATCTTCATGTACAAAAGAGACAAGGACAAACAGCTGACGCGTTTCACACCAGACTATGGCGCTTACTCATAGTCGGCAGCTATGAGTAAGCACCATAGTCTGGTGTGAAACGCGTCAGCTGTTTGTCCTTGTCTCTTTTGTACATGAAGATACTGTATTGGATTTTATTTCAACAATAAAGATGCCTTCAGCGGTGTGAGGCCGTCCAGGATTTCTTTTCTTCTTCCAAGTTTGTGCAGAGTCAGCACCTGCGAGTTCATCATAGGGTGGGTGTTTCCCTAAAGGTTCGGAGCTTTTTGGAGCGGCAATCCCCTTTCCATCACTTCCGGTCCAGGCTGGAAGAATTTTTTTTCTTTTTTTTTTAAACCGAAAGATCCAAAATGTATTTTTATTTTTTTTTGGATCTTTTGCTTTTGAAGGTAAAGAAGAGATTTTCATCCCTCCGTCCTCATGCGTAGAAGCGAACTCATACCTAAGTCGCGCACGCATATGTAAGCTGTGTTCACACCACACATGTGAGGCATCGCCGCAAATGTTTGAGAGCGAGAGCAATAATTCTAGAGCTAGACCTCCTCTGTACCTCTAAACGGGTAACCTGTAAAGGTCGCCTATGGAGATTTTTAAGCAGTGTAGTTTGTCGCCATTCCACGAGCGTGCGCAATTTTAAACGCGTGACATGTTGAGTATTTATTTACTCTGCATAACATCATCTTGGGGGGTAACTTTTGTGTTTTTTTTTAATTTTATTTATTATTTATTTTGTATTTATTAACCAGTATTTTTTGCCAAAAAAATAGTAAAATAAAAAAATTGCAACGGTCGCCATTTTATTCCTCAGGGTCTCTGCTAAAAAAAATTTTTTTTTAAATAAATAAAATAAATACATGTATAATGTTTGGGGGGGGGGATTTAACTCCTTCAGATCCGCGCTATACCCGAATGACGGCTACAGCGCGGATCTGCTTTGCCGGGAGGGCGTCAATAGACGTCCTCTTGTTTGCAAGCTGGCCACTCCCCCTGAAGGCGTGGCCAGCGCAAGGAGAAAGAAAAGCCGATTACCAGCTTCCTATGGAAGGACCATTGGTTCCGAAGAGGAAGAGGTGAATCTGCCTCATATGTGCCCACCAGTACCGCTTGCCAGTGCAATGAATGAGTGCCAACCAATCAGTGCCCACCAGTACATAAGTGAAAGAAATCAGTGCCACCTATCAAAGCCCACGAGTGCCACCTATCAATGCTCACCAGTGGTGCCAATCAGTGCCACCTAGCTGTGCTGCCTATCAGTGTCACCTACCAGTGCTGATCAGTGTCCATCACTGCCACCCATCAGTGCCCATCACTGCCACCCATCAGTGCCCATCACTGCCACCTATCAGTGCCACCTATCAATGCCCTTCAGTGCCGCCCTTCAGTGCCGCCCATCAGTGCCACCCATCAGTGCCACCTCTCCGTGCCCACCAATGCCACCTATCAGTGCCCACCAGTGCTGCCTATTAGTGCCCATCAGTGCCGCCTTATCAGTTCCCAGCAATGCAGCCTATCGATGCCTATCAGTGCAGCCTATCAGTGCCTATCAGTGCAGCCTATCAGTGCCCATCAGAGCAGCCTCATCAGCGTACATCAATGAAGGAGAAAAATTACCTGTTTGCAAAATTTATTAACAAAATATAAAACTGTTTTGTATTTTTTTTTTTTTTTTAATTCTCTATTTTTTAATTTGTTTAACAAAAAATAAAAAACCCAGAGATGATCAAATACCACCAAAAGAAAGCTCTATTTGTGGGAAAAAAAATGATAAAAATTTCATATGTGTACAGTGTTGTATGACCGTGTAATTGTCATTCAAAAGTGCGACAGCGCTGAAATCTGAAAATTGGTCTGGGCAGGGGGGGGGTTTAGGTGCCCGGGGTAAGCAAGGGGTTAAGTAATTTTCTAGCAAAAAAAATTACTGATTTGAGCTTGTAAAGTAAAAGTGCCAGAAAAAGCCGGAAAGTGGTTAATACCTAGATGGATGAGAAAGCTTAGCAAAAGCAACGGACGTGTGGAGTGGGCATGTTGTGGATGGTGATGTTTTAATATTTACCGTAGCCTATTGTTATTATTATTATTATTACTTTTCTTTTTGACCTTCAAAGACTGAAAACAGTGAATAAGATAGGAAAACGCAGAGATGCGCCTATAATGAGCAATATTGCTAAGGACTGACATAAAGAATACCGCCATTAATATCATCATCATCATCGTCACTCTTCTGTACACCATCCAAGGACAACAGTAATGGACAATTCTTTGCTACATTCTGCGATGAGACATAGCAATAGAGAGTGTAACAATAAGGACAATTCAGCAGCTCAGCTCAACACTAAATAGGAGAAAAGGAAAGATGACACATAGAACATAAAGTCAATACAAACACTGGAGTGAAATATTGATTAGTAACAACGCGTTTCAAAAGGCAACTGTTCTTTAATTCAAACCTATGAGCCCCCACAGCATAGGAAGGTGACATTTAAAGGCTGAGGATGGGGGGGGGGGTATCCGCAGGAGCAAGGCTGCTATTAGAAAAAACGCACAGCCTACCTGACAGTAGGCATGTGCAATTTGTTTCGTTCCGAATTCGTTTTTTAACGAATTTCGACAAATTCGTTAATTCGGGAATATCCGAATTAACGAAAACCCGTTTAATGAATTTTTTCCGAATATTCGTAAATTCGATCAAATTGGACATTCGTAAATTCGGGCATTCGTACATTCGTACATTAGTGAATTTGTAAATTCGAAAATTCGGAAATCTGAAAAAATAGTAATAACTTAACTATTAGTATTAGTAATGGAACGGAACAAATTAATAATAAATAATAATAATAAAACGTTGTTATTATTATTATTGTTATTTATTATTATTAATTCATTACGTTCCATTCCGTTTTTTTCGGATCATTCATAACTTCGGATAAATTTGTATGTGTTACGTTCACTAACAGCCAAATTTGAAAGGAAATTACAATACCTATAATTTAAAAGTTACTAGTGATTACTAATAGTTAAGTTATTACTATTTTTTCAGATTTCCGAATTTTCGAATTTACAAATTTACGAATTCACTAATGTACGAATGTACGAATGCCCGAATTTACGAATGTCCAATTTTATCGAATTTACGAATATTCGGAAAAAATTCGTTAAACGGGTTTTCGTTAATTCGGATATTCCCGAATTAACGAATTTGTCGAAATTCGTTAAAAAAAACGAATTCGGAACGAAACGAATTGCACGTACCTAGTGACGTTTGCTGTTTCTGTGTGTTGTTTGATCCCGTCTTTGTTCTCAGTGTTTCCCTCTGGCTGTGCAGTTAAATTCCCTTCGCTTTCTGTCCGTGGATCCCTTCATTTTCTGTTGCTATGTGTGTGTCTCTCTCAGTATAGTAGTTGGTATGGATAGGTGACAGTGTCAATAAGAGGCACCACCATCCTTGAATAGTATGTGAATCTCAGTATAGTGTCTCTGTGCACTCGAGACCTTCCAGCATGCATTTGGTTGCACTGAGCCCGCACGGGTGTGCTAGAAAGCCGCAGCCTGGGGGCCGCCTCGCAGCGCAACATCCACACCTCCAGTGGCTCTGGTGAAGACCGGGTGGCTCCTTAGACCCTACAACTCTGGCACACCTCCGTTTGCATGCGGTCACACTGTTCCTGCAGCTGTGAGGATCCATTCCCGGGTACACCTGGTTAGTTGTCCATTTGTCCACTAGATCTTGAGTTACAGTCCCAGGTGGTCTTACCCTCTGATCTTGGCAGTTTGCTCGAACTGTGACAGACGAATCCTCATCATCTGCAGATTTCAACGAATTACTTCACCACCTTTCTGGTGTTACCACTGGCTACCTCTAAGTTAGTCCTGGGTCTTCCTTGGCTTCAACAACATTCCCCTATAATCATAAAAAGGGGGGAGTTTGGGACTTTGAATAAAGCCATGGTCATGGGCCTCCATCCCTATCATTATGAGGAAAAGCAGCAAAGATGCAGCAGGAAAAGCAGCAAAGATGCAACAAAAAGGGTGGGACTTTATCCACATGCCGACCGGGCCATAGCCGAAAGACGGCTACAGCGCAGGCGGCTTATTCTGGGAGGGCATCCATGGACGTCCTCCCAGAATCCCACTCTCGTGTGCCCCCTGGGGCGCGCACCTGAGAATATCCGTGATCGCCGGGTCCAGAGAAAACAGCGCATCATGGATGACGGTCGTTTACAATGTGATCTCTCCGTCAAATGACTGAATGATCACATGTAAACCAACCAAAGTCATGTCATGACGCCGGTTCTTCCCTCCCCTCTCTGTACCGATCGGTACAGTGTGAGAGGAGAGAGGGGAGGGATCGGATGGCAGCAGCGCTGTGGGTTGGATCTGTAGTGCCCACAGCACTGCTCTGTGACAATTACAGTCACCTCCATCCATCCATCCATCCATGCTCAGCCATCCCTCCATACTCTAATACCCTGCAATGCCCTGCAATACCCTGCAATACTCTGCATTACCCCGCAATACTCCGCAATACTCCGCAATACCCCGCAATACCCCGCAATACTCCGCAATACTCCACAATACTCCACAATGCCCTGCACTACTCTGCAATACTCTGCAATACCCCACAATACTCTGCAATACCCACAATACTCTGCAATACCCCACAATACCCTGCAATACCCCGCAATACTCTGCAATACCCCACAATACCCCACAATACCCCTCAATACTCCGCAATACTCCGCAATACCCTGCAATACCCCGCAATACCCTGCAATACTCCGCAATACTCCGCAATACCCCTCAATACTCCGCAATACTCCGCAATACCCTGCAATACCCCGCAATACCCTGCAATACTCCGCAATACTCCGCAATACCCTGCAATACCCCGCAATACCCTGCAATACTCCGCAATACCCCACAATACCCCTCAATACTCCGCAATACTCCGCAATACTCCGCAATACCCCGCAATACCCCGCAATACCCCGCAATACTCCGCAATACTCCGCAATACCCCGCAATACCCCGCAATATCCCGCAATACTCCGCAATACCCCGCAATACTCCACAATACCCCGCAATACTCCGCAATACCCCGCAATACTCCACAATACCCCGCAATACCCTGCAATACTCCACAATACCCCACAATACCCCGCAATACTCCGCAATACCCCGCAATACTCCGCAATACCCCGCAATACTCCGCAATACTCCGCAATACCCCGCTATACTCTGCAATACCCCGCAATACTCCGCAATACACCGCAATACTCTGCCATACTCTGCCATACCCAGCCATACTCTGCCATACCCAGTCATACTCTGCCATACCCAGTCATACCCAGCCATATTCAGCCATACTCGCCCATGCTTGGCTGTACTCGGCCATGCTCAGCCATACTCGGCCTCTGTATGTGGCCAGGCTGTGGAAGTCTCACACATGGGGTATCACCGTACTCAGGAGGAGTAGGGGAATCTATTTTGGGGTGTAATTTTTGGTATGTACATGCTATGTGTTATAAAAATTGTATAAATGGACAACTTTGTGTTAAAAAAAAAATGCGTTTTAACCACTTCCCGCCCGCCGGCCGTCATATGACGTCCTTGAATTTGTGCGGGGATATCTGAATGATGGGTGCAGCTACAGGCATCATTCAGATATCAGCTTTTTCAGCCGGCGATTCCATAAGAACCATCATAGTGGCTGTTCCACTGCTTGATCGTTCTTACGGGAGGCGAGACGGGACGTCCCCCCCCCCCCAGTGCTTCTACCGACTCACCGCTACGATCGAAGCCAGGATCTTTTTTTTTTTTTATTTGAGGCTTCCCAGCCTAGAGGTGAGATGTGGGGTCTTATTGACCCCATATCTCACTGTAAAGAGGACCTGTCATGCCATATTCCTATTACAAGGGATGTTTACATCCCTTGTAATAGGAATAAAAGTGATTAAAAACTTTTTTCTGGAAAAAAATGTCAAACTAAAATAAATAAAGTAAAATGAACAATAAAAAAAAAATTTTTTTTAAAGCGCCCCTGTCCGTGTGCTCACATGCAGAAGCGAACGCATACGTAAGTCCCGCCCACATATGAAAACGGTGTTCAAACCACACATGTGAGGTATCGCTGCGATCAGTAGAGTGAGAGCAATAATTCTAGTCCTAGACCTCCTCTGTAACTCAAAACATGTAACCAGTAAAACCTTTTAAAGCGTCGCCTATGGGGATTTTTAAGTAGCGAAGTTTGGCGCCATTTCACGAGCGTGTGCAATTTTGAAGGGTAACGTGTTAGGTATCTATTTACTCGGCGTAAAACGGCGTATGCAAAAACATTGGGCTAACTTTACTGTTTTTTTTTTTTTTTAAAGCACAAAACTATTTTTTTTTTTTTAAAAACGCGTTAAAAAAATTGCTGCGCAAATACCGTGCGAGATAAAAAGTTGCAACAACCGCCATTGTATTCTCTAGGGTCTTTGCAAAAAAAACATATAATGTTTTGGGGTTCTATGTAATTTTCTAGCAAATAAATTATGATTTTTACATGTAGGAGAGAAATGTCAGAATTGGCCTGGGTGCTCCAAAACGCCTGAAGGTGCTCCTTGCATGTTGGGCCTCTGTATGTGGCCACACTGTGTAAAAGTCTCACACATGTGGTATCACTGTACTCGGGAGTAATAGCAGAATGTGTTTTGGGGTGTAATTTGTAGTATGCATATTCTGTGTGTGAGAAATAACCTGCTAATATGACAATTTTGTGAAAAAAAGAAAAAAAAATCTTGATTTTGCAAAGAATTGTGGGAAAAAATGACAACTTCAAAAAACTCACCATGCATCTTTCTAAATACCTTGGAATGTCTTCTTTCCAAAAAGGGGGTCATTTGGGGGGTATTTGGGGGGTATTAACAGAAACAAAGAAAATTATTTTTTTTTAACAGATTTTTCAGTCTTTTTTCTTTTATAGCACAAAAAATAAAAAACAGTGATTAAATACCACCAAAAGAAAGCTCTATTTGTGTGAAAAAAGGACAAAAATTTCATATAGGTACAGTGTTGTATGACTGAGTAATTGTCATTCAAAATGTGAGAGCACCGAAAGCTGAAAATGGGTCTGGTTAGGAAGGGGGTTTAAGTGCCCAGTGGTCAGTGGTTATATGAGGCTCATGGTAACAAAATGAATAGAATAGTGGATAGTAAAATATTTAATAATACATGGATACATGTTTACATACAATAAATTTCATATACATAGAAATGCACACTTCCATAGTGCCAATTTCTAAAACAGTAATATCTGATAGTAACATATTTATAAACATTAATAACATGATAAGATTGAGGAATCCACCAACATTCATGATTGGATATACACATATTGAAAAATAGCATCTGCACGGTCTATGGGCTTTCTGATCCCTGTCACTATAAAAATTGTATATATGAGCACATATCTTAAAGGGCGTGTAATTGAAATACACGACATCTGGTAGCTCGACGCGTTTCGCGTCTGTAAGCCGCTCTTCAGGAGCAGACAAGTGATGTATCTGCAATGGGAGAGTAAATGACCTAAGTAAACTAGCTTGAATTAATATAGGGGAGGATAGATAGACAACACCCCCCCCTCTATTTTAAACAAGATCACTTACAGGTGTATGTGCACCTAATGGCGCAATGTCAAGGACCGTGAGCCACCCGAGGGCATCAGTATCGGGAGCTGAGAGGGCATGTTCAGCAGCGGCACCCATCACAGACAACGCCCCAGGCGGATCCGCGCACACCGAGCACTCCTGGTGTAAATATGGGAAGCATCAGTGATGAGTGAGTCAATCAAGGGAACTGATATTGGGGCTATGTGAGTAAATTAATAATTGAATGTGAGGGTGGGCTGGATCGTAAAGATGGTTCAAGATGAGCTTCACATAAAGTCCCAACCTTTTTTGTTGCATCTTTGCTGCTTTTCCTGCTGCATTTTTGTTCCTTTTCCTCAACATTCCCCTATAATCGAATGGTCTGGTCCTTATTTGATATCCTGGGGGCCCACCCAGGTCACACCAGATGCCTAGGCAAGGTGGTCCCAGTCAAGACCCTTCCAATGGCATCTGCTGAGGCTTCTTCCCTCATCAGGCACCGATGTGGACTAGAAGGCCTGTCTTTAAACGAACTTTGGGGCCCAGAGTTCCACTTTAATTTCCTATAATGATTATTAACACAAACCTCCTTCAGAAGTTCTCTTGAATGTGATGATCTTTGATCTTTCCCTAGTGTTTGTGTTCACAGGCTTCGAAGAGAATAAAGACATCTGAAGAATAATTTCAGGAACAAAAAGTGTCTGAGATTATCTGAGGTCAGTTTGAGAATATTTTTTGGGGATACATTTGATATTCATTTATACTGAATCTTATATAGAAGAGAAAATGATGCAAAGCAATACACACTCACCGGCCACTTTTATTAGGTACACCTGTTCAGTTGCTCGGTAACACAAATTGCTAATCAGCCAATCACATGGCAGCAACTCAATGCATTTAGGCATCTAGACGCGGTGAAGATGACTTGCTGAAATTTAAACCGAGCATCAGAATGGGGTAAGAAAGGGGATTGAAGTGACTTTTAACGTGGCATGGTTGTTGGTGGCAGACGGGCCGGTCTGAGTATTTCTGGGATTTTCACACACAACCATCTCTCGGGGTTTACAGAGAATGGTGGGGAAAAGAGAAAATATCCAGTGAGCGGCAGTTGTGTGAAGGAAACTGCCTTGTTGAGGTCAGAGGTCAGAGGTCAGAGGAGAATGGGCAGACTGGTTCCAGATGATAGAAAGGCAACAGTAACTCAAATAACCACTCGTTACATCCAAGGTATGGAGAATACCATCTCTGAACCCACAACATATCCAACCTTGGAGCAGATGGGCTACAGCACCGGGTGCCACTCCTGTCAGAAAAAATAGTGCTCACCTCGCAGTGATAATAGCCTATGAATCATAAGCACCACATGAGACAATGTAACACTTAATTGAAGAGTTTATAAAAATAGTTAATCAAATGTCAAAAAGTCCACCAAACAACTCCACTGTGCTCCTTTATGTAAATAGAAATCCTCAAACATGTCAAAAGATAGTGCTCACCTCCCTCCAGACAGACACTCACCACGAAGACATGCCTCTCTACTCAAAGATCATTTGCTTGATGGTATTACACTATTGGGTTCATTTTGTTTTATGACATATCTGGAAAAGATACAGATGAGAGAGGAAAGGAGATTTTTATTCCATGGATTAGAGAGGCATCTCTTTGTGGTGAGTGTCTGTCTGGAGGGAGGTGAGCACTATTTTTTTTTTTATTGTTTGTGGATTTTTATTTACATAAAGGAGCACAGTGGAGTTGTTTGGCGGACTTTTTGACATTTGATGAACTATTTTTATAAACTCTTCAATTAAGTGTTACATTGTCTTGTGTGGTGTTTATGATTCACGGGCTATTATCACTGCTGCTTGGCTTTGTGCCCTGCCTACCACCCGGGATCACAGAAAGGAGGAAACCTGAGCTGCTGTGGATTGTGGGAAGGACGGAGCCTGCTGGGAGGAACTATGACTTGTGGGGGATATAGTTCTTGGGGGAGACTGAGCCTGTACTACACAGATTGGCCCTGGAACTTCAAACATGCCCAAAAATAATGCTCAGTGCCTTCACCTCCCTCCAGACAGACCCTCATCACAAAGACATGCCTCTCTAATTGAAAGCTCAACCTATAGGGCATGGACGCTCAACCTGCGGCCCTCCACCTGTTGCTGAACTACAACTTTCATGCCTCTGCCTTTTGGGAGTCATGCTTGTAACTATGACCCTTTGCAAAGCTTCATGGGACTTGTAGTTCCGCAATAGCTGAAGGGACCCAAATTGAGCACCCATGATATAGGGCTTATGATCAGTGGCTGTTCACTTCTCCAAACCCCCCTCCATGGGATAATAATTTCCTTCTCTCTTCTCCATATATCCACCAGGTACCCTATAATGTCAAAGTATTGGCGGCTGCCATACTAGTTGTATAAAGTGTGGCCGCCCCCCGGGCCAGTCCACTACATACGACTGGTGCTACACTAAAAAGAGTAGTGCAAGTGGTGAGGGACTCTTTTCGTGCTGGGAGGGTGGCTTTTTTGCTGCCCCCCTGCAAAGTGCCACCCTAGGCCAGGCCAAGATACAGCTCTGAATATAGTGTATGTCATAAACAGTGGCTTTTTTTGGGGGGGCGGCAAACAACCAACCCCCTGGTTGGCCGGTGGCAGATCCCCCCTCCCACACTGTCAGTCAGGTCACCCGCATCCCCTGCCCCTGTGCGCGGGTGGGCAAGCGGTCATCCAGCCCTGCACTTACCCCATCTAGGTTGCGGACGGGCAGCTCTACGGTGGGCGGCGGCTTCCATCTCCGTCTCCTCCTTCTCTGCATCATGGTGCCTTCTGCCGTGTGTCTCCTCCCTCCTCCTCCTAGACCTCCAATAGGGTCGCCTGTCCTTTCAGCCAATCGGGTGATAGGTCTCAGGATTGGCCGGGAGGAGGATCAGGGTTACAATAGCGAATATTCATTCACTATAGTCATGCAACTGGGTGGGCTCAGGGCGCAGTGCTCTGCACCCCGAGCCCACCCTTTTTTTGAAGCCTATTAGAGCCTCACGTGCTTCAAAAAAAAGAAAAAAAACCCCACTGGAATCCATGCGTCCGACGCCCCGCATGTAAATTAGGAAGCTGGACCCATGGATGGGGGGAGGGGCGTGCACCCCTAATGAACGGGTCACCACTGTGGTCATAAAACATAAAATGAACCCAAAAGTGTAATCCCATCATGAAAACATTTTATTAGTATGTCAGAAAATACACTGAGAAAAGTAATCAGAAATAAATTCCTCTCGGTGAATCCAGATCAGCCGCTGGGTAGGAAAAGAACAATCCGTATGCAGAGTCTGAGGCCGCTATATTTTCTGTTGTACTAATAAAATGTCAGGGCCGCATTTCAAATTTGAATATTCAGAATGAATGTTTGTTATAATGATGGGCGATTTATTGTAGCAGCTGTGGGGAATTGTTTTTCCGGTCGTTTTTTTTTTTTTTTTACTAATTTTTCATCGCATTTTTCATTGTCGCTGTGTGAGAAATGTTTAGCGCGGAGTGGGGAGTAATATTATTGTTTCCAAGGAACGGACATCGTGTGCCAAGCACTTTGACCATCATCAATTATTACATCCAAATGTCTTTGCTGTCGGTCACAAATGTCATCGTATTTGTGCCCCATTATCCGCCATGATTCATATAAACTCTCAATGGATTGCTTTTCAAAGAGAAAAGAATAAAATGAAAACATTTTGTGTCCATCACTTCCCATTCTCCGAAAACCCCATAGAAAGTGAGCAGAGAAAGGAAACTTTTATCATAACATCTTTTCAATGAAAACAATGTAGCTGGTGCTACAGTATAGTTATAATAATAATAATAATAATAATTTTTATTTATAGTGCCCTTTTCATCAAAAGATCTCAAAGTGCTACAGGTTAAAAACAAAAAAGAAATCTGAGCGATTTATACCACGAAACAAACATCTAAAAGGAACATAAAGCTTTGCTAAAAAGAAATATTCTTAAGACCTTTTTTTAAAACAGTCAGTATTTGATACACGATGTTGATCTGGAGATGAGATACAAAGTTATATAATATTACATAATATTACATAATATTACATAATATTACATAGTAGGTGAGGTTGAAAAAAGACACAAGTCCATCAAGTCTAGCTGGGCATGTGCAATTTGTTTCGTACCTAATTCGTTTTTTAATGAATTTCGACAAATTTGTTAATTCGGAAATATCCGAAATAACGAAAACCCGTTTAACGAATTTTTCCGAATATTCGTAAATTCGAAAAATGTGTAAATTCGTAAATTCATACATTCGTAAATTCGTACATTAGTAAATTAGTGAATTTGTAAATTCGGAAATCCGGAAATCTGAAATAATAATTAACTAATAATAACGTAACTATTAAATTATAGGTATTGTAATTTCCTTTTAAATTTGGCTGTTAGTGAACGTAACACATACAAATTTACCGTATATACTCGAGTATAAGTCAAGGCCCTAATTTACCACAAAAAAATGGGAAAAACTTATTGACTCGAGTATAAGCCTAGGGTGAGAAATGTGCAGCTACTGTAAGTGGAAAAGAGGGTCAACAATGCCCATTTGCAAACTCACTGTGCCCGTTTGCATCCATAGGTCCCCCGAACTTCAAACTCGGTAGTTAAGGGTTCCTAGATGCCCCCCTAGCTGCAGCCAAAATTTGGGGTCTCTGAACCCAAAGTGTCCCGAAATGACATTGCTGCAGATGGACACAGTTGACCGACTGTGGGGCCCCAAATTTCTGGGCCACTTAGTGCTAGATACCCCAAATTTGGTGTGCAAACCCAAAAATCTAGCACCATAAAATATTTAAGGTTGGGATTTCTAGCACCAAGTGGCCCTGAGATACGGGGCCCCAAAGTCGGTTCAGAAAATGTCAAGCACTTTTCTGCAGCAGAGAATTATATTTTCCGAACCGATTTTGGGGCCCCGTATCTCAGGGCAACTTGGGGCTAGGAACTCCAGCTTTGGATATGTTGTGGTACCAGGTTAGCACACCAAATTTGGGGTTCCTAGCACCAAGTGGCCCTGAGATACGGGGCCCCAAAGTCGGTTCAGAAAATGTCAAGCACTTCATGCAGCAGAGAATGACATTTTCCGAACCGATTTTGGGGCCCCGTATCTCAGGGTCACCTGGGACTAGGAACTCCAGCTTTGGATATGGTGTGGTACCAGTTCCACTGGGTTTGCACACCAAATTTGGGGTTCCTAGCACCAAGTGGCCTTGAGATACGGGGCCCCAAAGTCGGTTCCGAAAATGAAATTTTTTGCTGCAGAAAAGTGCTTGACTCCAGTATAAGTCGAGGGGGGCACTTTCAGCACAAAAAAATGTGCTGAAAAACTCGACTTATACTCGAGTATATACGGTATCTGAAGTTACGAATGGATCCGAAATAACGAATGCCTTAGCCAAACTAATGGAACGTAATGAATTAGTAATAATAAATAACAATAATAACAATAATAATAATAACAACTTTTTATTATTATTATTTATTATTAATTTGTTCCGTTCCATTTGTTTAGATGCGGCATTCATTACATAGTTACATAGTAGGTGAGGTTGAAAAAAGACACAAGTCCATCAAGTCCAACCTATGTGTGTGATTATGTAAATCATTATGTAAAAAATAAAACGTTAATTCGGATAATTCGTAACTTCGGATAAATTCGTATTTGTTACGTTCACTGACAGCCAAATTTGAAAGGAAATTACAATACCTATAATTTAATAGTTAGTTACTATTTCAGATTTTCAAATTTTCGGGTTTTTAGATTTTCAAATTTCGAACTTACAAATTTCTGAATTTTCTAATTTACAAATGTATGAATTCACGAAGGTATGAATTTACGAATTTACGAATGTACGAATTGCAATCATAACAAATGACCTGAAAAACGAAAAAAAAAAATAAAATAAACTAATGAAACGAAAACGAAAATGAACAAATTTTTTGGCTGTGCACATGTCTAATCAAGTACAACCTATGTGTGTGATTATGTGTCAGTATTACATTGTATATCCCTGTATGTTGCGGTCATTCGGGTGATTATCTAATAGTTTCTTGAAACTATCAATGCTCCCCACTGAGACCACCGCCTGTGGAAGGGAATTCCACATCCTTGCCGCTCTTACAGTAAAGAACCCTCTACGTAGTTTAAGGTTAAACCTCTTTTCTTCTAATTTTAATCAGTGGCCACGAGTCTTGTTAAACTCCCTTCCGCGGAAAAGTTTTCTCCCTATTGTGGGGTCACCAGTCCGGTATTTGTATATTGTGGGGTCACCAGTCCGGTATTTGTAAATTGAAATCATATCCCCCTCTCAAGCGTCTCTTCTCCAGAGAGAATAAGTTCAGAGCTCACAACCTTTCCTCATAACTAAGATCCTCCAGACCCTTTATTAGCTTTGTTGCCCTTCTTTGTACTCGCTCCATTTCCAGTACATTCTTCCTGAGGACTGGTGCCCAGAACTGGACAGCATACTCCAGGTGCGGCCGGACCAGAGTCTTGTAGAGCGGGAGAATTATCGTTTTATCTCTGCAGTTGATCCCCTTTTAATGCCAATATTCTGTTTGCTTTATTAGCATCAGCTTGGCATTGCATGTCATTGCTGAGCCTATCATCTACTAGGACCCCCAGGTCCTTTTCCATCCTAGCTCCCCCCAGAGGTTCTCCCCCAGTCTATAGATTGCATTCAGATTTTTTCCACCCAAATGCATTATTTTACTTTTTTCTACATTGAACCTCATTTGCCATGTAGTTGCCCCTCCCCCATTAATTTGTTCAGGTCTTTTTGCAAGATTTCCACATCCTGCGGAGAAGTTATTGCCCTGCTTAGCTTAGTATCGTCTGCAAATACAGAGATACAATGGAGTAAGTGATGTGAATTCAGGAAATTGAGAAGGTTTTCTTTGGTGTTCAAAGTAAAAGATGGAACAGAGAAATACAATAATAGCTCAATTAGCAAACCACTTGACCTCCAGAAGGTTTTACCGCCTTCCTGACCGGGCCATTTTTTGCGATACAGCACTGCGTTCCTTTAACCACTTGCTTACTGGGCACTCCCCCTCCAACCCCCCCTGCCCAGGCCAATTTTCAGCTTTCAGCGCTTTCACACTTTGAATGACAATTACTCAGTGATGTAACACTGTACCCATATGACATTTTTATCATTTTTTTCACACAACTAGAGCTTTCTTTTGGTGGTATTTAATCACCACTGCATTTTTTTTCTTTTGCTAAACAAACAATAAAAGACCAATAATGTTGGAAAACAAACAAAAAGTTTTTCATATTTTGTTATAAAGTTTGGCAAACAGGTAATTTTTCTACTTCACTGATGGGCACTGATAGGCTGCGCTGATGGGCACTGATAGGTGGCACTAATGGGCACTGATGAGGCTGCACTGATGGTTGGCACTCATGGGCACTGATAGGCAGCATGCAGAGGGGGCACTGATAGGCGTCACTGATGGGCACTGGTAGGTGGCACTGATAGGCAGCACTGATAAGTGACACTGATGATGAGGCACTGATGGGCACTGATTGGCAGCGCTGATTGGTGGCACTGATGGCCACTGATAGGGTGGGACTGATGGGCACTGATAGATGGCACTGGTGGGCACTGATTAGCAGCTCTGGTGGGCACTAAGGGAGGCGATGTCCCTCTTACAGAAGCTGGTTAATGGCTTTCTTCTTTTCTTCCTGCTAACAGCCGTCGCCCTGTTGCAGCAAATGTACGGCGGGCGTTCCGCAACTGGTTATTTATAGATTTTTTTGTGTAGCCAAGTGCTTGATTAAGAATGGGGAATGAGAGAAACACTGGCTGCAGCTGCTGCCCTGCGGTGTTGAACTGGTTAACAGCCATATCAGTAAGAGGAGGGTGCTGCTGGGCAGGAAGAGTTCAATAGACTGAGTCAGGCAGCACTGCACTGTGAGAACTGTAGTCCAGAGGAGAGAGACTCTACTGTAATCAAGAGATTTGTACCTGCATTTCCCAGAGGGAGATTTCAAGGAGGAGGGAAAAGGGCTGCATTTCCTCCGGATGTACAGGACACAGGTTCCTCTTGCTGTGAGGGACCCTGGAGAGTGCACACCGCTGCCTAGTGTGTGCCATCACTGCTGCATAACAGCGAGATCCGGAGTGCTGAGTCCAGATGTGCTGACAGCCAGAGTCACCTGGGTGCAGAGCAGAGAGTTGACTAATAACCGAGCCCTTTAGAAAATGACCATGAAGCCATCTAGTGGCCTTATTGTTGCCTGGAGGCTCAACTGGGGCTATTCTTGTGTGCACCAACGGTACAATTGGACCCCAATCCAAGCCAGCTGAAGAGTTAGGACTAAAGACTGCCCCATTACAGCAGCTACAGAGATCTTTACTTGCTGCTTATGTTAAGTGGTGCCTCTCATAGGACATTGCACTATATCCTAGCCGTTCTCCTAGAGTGCATTCTGGAATAGTTATATTATTATTCACATTGCAGTTAAGGCTTATATGTGCTGTTTATTGCTGATTTTGCTGATTCATGAGTTACTCGCAGTCTAGTGGTACAGAACTCTATTCCAAATTACCTTGGTATAATGAATATACCTTCTAGCAGGCTGTGTCTGAACCTACCTTCCGTGTGCTCATTTATACTCAAACCACCCTCTATTCTAACCTGCACCAATACATTGAGTTCATTTACCATTTAAAGGCCTTGCGTCTATTTCTTGATGCTAATCCACAACTAAGTTAACCACTTTCCACCCGCGCTATAGCCGAAAGACGGCTGCAGTGCGGGTTTCTAGTGCCGGGAGGGTGTCAATAGGCGTGTCCCCCCCACCGTGGTCGTGCTGTCGGTTACCGGCTTTTTTTTCTCCTCCGGTCAGCGTGAGGAGAAAGAATAAAGCCGGTGACCGGCTTCTGTTACAGGGACATCAGTCCTGATCTGTCAAAAATGTCCGATCCGTCCGCTGCAATGTGGCAGTGCCGCTAAAAATCGCTGATCGCCACCATTACTAGTAAAAATGACATAAAAATGCAATAAATGTTTCCCAGAGTTTATAGACGCTATAACTTTTGTGCAAACCAATCAATATACGCTTATTGTGATTTTTTTTTTTTTTTACCAAAGATATGTAGAAGAATATATATTGGCCTAAACTGATAAAGAAATTTGTTTTTTAAAAATATTTTTGGGGATATTTATTAAAGCAAAAAGTAAAAAAACATGTTACATTTTTTTAATGCAATAAATCGTTCCCTTAGTTTATAGATGCTATAGCTTTTGTGCAAATCAATATATGTTTATTGTGATTTTTTTTTTTTTTTTTTTTTAACCAAAAATATGTAGAATAATATATATTGGCCTAAACTGATGAAGAAATTTGTTTTTTTAAAAACATTTTTGGGGATATTTATTATAGCAAAAAGTAAAAAAATTGTTTTAATTTTTTTAATGCAATAAATCTTTCCCAGAGTTTGTAGACGCTATAACTTTTGTGCAAACCAATATACGCTTATTGTGATTTTTTTTTTTTTTTTACCAAAAATATGTAGAAGAATATATATTGGCCTAAACTGATAAAGAAATTTGTTTTTTAAAAATATTTTTGGGGATATTTATTAAAGCAAAAAGTAAAAAAACATGTTACATTTTTTTAATGCAATAAATCGTTCCCTTCGTTTAGATGCTATAGCTTTTGTGCAAATCAATATATGTTTATTGTGATTTTTGGGGGATATTTATTATAGCAAAAAACTTTTTTTTTTTTCAAAATTGTCGCTCTTTTTTGGTTAGCGCAAAAAATTAAAACCGCAAAGGCGATCAAATACCACCAAATACAAGAGAGCTCTATTTGTGGGGAGAAAAAAAAAAAAGGACGTCAATTTTATTTGGGTACAACTTCGCATGACCGCGCAATTGTCTGTTAAAGAGTCGCAGTGCCGTATCGCCTGGTCAGGAGGTGGGTAAATCCTTTCCGGTCCTTAAGCGGTTAAGCATGTCGGTCATATAAGAGGATGTCGCGCCTAGGACCTCCGCAAATCTGAACTCCACATCATAGGTGCTCACTCTTCCAGGGTCGGGTTCTCCCACACACCATTTAGCAAAGTTCTGGAGCCGCACACCACTTCCAAAGGCTAAAATTAGACATATTAGACATAAACTAGACATATGCACTGAATTCGTTTTTTGGGGTCTTTTTTTTTTAGTTTTTCGGGCCATTCGTTATGGTCGCAATTCGTAAATTCAAAAATTTGTAATTTTTGAAATAAGAAAGAATATCCGAGAATCCAAAAATCCTAAAAAAATAACTAACTAACTAATGAAAGTGGCTGCTAGGCAAGTGGTTGTCATTGGTTGTCATTGGTTGTCAGAGGTCCTCCACGGCAGTGCCCAGCTTCTTATGTCCTTATTGACAATGGCTGGCCTATTAGCCCTACAAATGGGCAGAATTTATTGTAAATGATTCACCCTGCAAGACATCAATGCCATTGTCAGTGAAGTTGAACATCTTTGAATTTCAAGCAAGAATTACTGAACCGTATGAGAATAAAAGCTTCACTCGCCGATCCGTTACAAATGCCGCAGTCTGTTTTACTTTAATTTGAGGTATCACAAAATACAAAAGAAATAATTGTAGCAAACTCTTGGAGAACGCTGATAATTGGCACTCAACGTCCAATACCTTGGTGTCCTACACGCTTGGGTTGGCCTTCTATGAGAAGAGACAGATAATGGACATCTAATTCCTTTCTTCGTGACCATGGCACCAGTTTGCTGGCACGGGTTGTAGTACTTTTACATTATCATAGCAGCAAGCTATTATGGCAGCTATGGCAACCAACCAAGATATAATAGTAACATTGTAAAATAAATAAATAAAAACATAGAGATGTTCTTCATACATAAGCTCAGGCTTCTTGGAGTTAGTGTAGCAATAGTTCCAAGAGGAGTAACTAAGTTTTATTTTTTTCACTACTCTGATGCATTCAAGAAGTGTCTGGCGCCCAATAACTTTAACTACCTTGCACCCACCATGCCTCACAGCCCACCATATACAGAAGGATGTCAGCTGTCTTTGGCCCTGGAGGTTCTCATTAGACTGAAGGAGGCCTGGGACCTTGCTACTTTTCCAAAAGTATTGGGACGCCTGCCTTTACAAGAACTTTAATAGCATCCCAGTCTTATGCCCCGTACACACGGTCAGACATTGATCGGACATTCCGACAACAAAATCCGTGGATTTTTTCCGACGGATGTTGGCTCAAACTTGTCTTGCATACACACGGTCACACAAAGTTGGTAGGAAAATCCGATCGTTCTGAACGCGGTGACGTAAAACACGTACGTCGGGACTATAAACGGGGCAGTAGCCAATAGCTTTTGTCTCTTAATTTATTCTGAGCATGCGTGGCACTTTGTGCGTCGGATTTGTGTACACACGATCGGAATTTCCGACAACGGATTTTGTTGTCGGAAAATTTTATATCCTGCTCTCAAACTTTGTGTGTCGGAAATTCCTATGGAAAATGTGTGATGGAGCCCACACACGGTCGGAATTTCCGACAACAAGGTCCTATCACACATTTTCCATTGGAAAATCCGACCGTGTGTACTGTAGGGTTCAGTATTGAGTTGGCTCCGCCCTTTGCAGCTATAAGAGCTTCACCTCTTCTGGGAAGGCCGCCCACAAGGTTTAGGAGGGTGTCTATGGGAATGTTTGACCATTCTTCCAGAAGAGCATTTGTGAGGTCAGGTATTGATGTTGAAAGAAAAGGTCTGGCTCACAGTCTCCGCTTTAAATTTTCCCAAACGTGTTCTGTTGGGTTGAGGTCAGGACTCTGTGCAGGCCAGTAAAGTTCCTCCACCCCAAATTCGCTCATCCATGTCTTTATGGACCTTGCTTTGTGCACTGGTGGGCAGTCATGTTGGAACAGGAAGGGGCCGTCCCCAAACTGTTCCCACAAAGTTATAACATGAAATTGTCCAAAATATCTTGGTATTCTGACGCCTTAAGATTTCCCTTCACTGGAACTAAGGGGCCAAACCCAACCCCTGAAAAACAACCCCCCACACCATAATCCCCCCTCCACCAAATGATTTGTACCAGTGCACAAAGCAAGGTCCATAAAGACACAAATGAGCGAGTTTTGGGGTGGAGGAACTTGACTGGCCTGCACAGAGCCCTGACCTCAACCCGATAGAACACCTTTGGGATAAATTAGAGCAGAGACTGTG
Source organism: Aquarana catesbeiana (assembly GCF_042186555.1). Lineage (NCBI taxonomy): Eukaryota > Metazoa > Chordata > Amphibia > Anura > Ranidae > Aquarana > Aquarana catesbeiana. Next base: position 7,331,602 of record NC_133331.1, read on the forward strand.
AGCCAGGCCTTCTCGTCCAACATCAGTGCCTGACCTCACAAATGCACTTCTGGAAGAATGGTCAAACATTCCCATAGACACCCTCCTAAACCTTGTGGACAGCCTTCCCAGAAGAGTTGAAGCTGTTATAGCTGCAAAGGGCGGAGCCAACTCAATATTGAACCCTCCGGACTAAGACTGGGATGTCATTAAAGTTAATGTGTCTGTAAAGGCAGGTGTCCCAATACTTTTGGTAATATAGTGTATGTTGAGTATTACAGCTGCCATGGATCCTATTTACAGTACATGCACTCAGAACGTAATCATCGAGTGCACAGTTCCTGATACAGGAGGGACAAGGTGTGTGCAGATGAGCCCCGCGAGCAGGACAGCCAGGAGCGGGTATGGCGCACAATGAGATTTACTCAGTGCCGATCCTGACCTCCCTGGGGCCCAATCAAAATTCTGCTAAGGGGCCCTCTACCTGACCCAAGATGCCGTGATCCCCAGAGAGCCTCCCCTTACATCAGAGTTCCCAGAGAGCCTCCCCTTACATCAGGATCCCCAGAGAGCCCCCTTTACATCAGGATCCCCAGAGAGCCTCCCCTTACATCAGAGTCCCCAGAGAGCCCCCCCCTTACATCAGGGTCCCCAGAGAGCCTCCCCTTACATCAGAGTCCCCAGAGAGCCCCCCCTTACATCAGGGTCCCCAGAGAGCCTCCCCTTACATCAGGATCCCCAGAGAGCCCCCCCTTACATCAGGGTCACCAGAGAGCCTCCCCTTACTTCAGGATCCCCAGAGAGCCCCCCCTTACATCAGGGTCCCCAGAGAGCCTCCCCTTACATCAGGATCCCCGGAGAGTCTCCCCTTACATCAGGATCCCCAGAGAGCCCCCCCCTTACATCAGGGTCCCCAGAGAGCCTCCCCTTACATCAGGATCCCCAGAGAGCCCCCCCTTACATCAGGGTCACCAGAGAGCCTCCCCTTACATCAGGGTCCCCAGAGAGCCTCCCCTTACTTCAGGATCCCCAGAGAGCACCCCCTTACATCAGGGTCCCTAGAGAGCCTCCCCTTACATCAGGATCCCCGGAGAGTCTCCCCTTACATCAGGATCCCCAGAGAGCCCCCCCCTTACATCAGGGTCCCCAGAGAGCCTCCCCTTACATCAGGGTCCCCAGAAAGCCCCCCTTACATCAGGGTCCTCAGAGAGCCTCCCCTTACATCAGGATCCCCAGAGAGCCTCCCCTTACACCAGGGTCCCCAGAGAGCCCCCGTTACACCAGGGTCTCAAGAGAGCCCCCCCTTACATTAGTGTCCCCAGAGAGCTCCTCCTTACATCAGGGTCCCCAGACAGCCCCCCTCTTACATTAGTGTCCCCAGAGGGCCCCCTCTTACATCAGTGTCCCCAGAGGGCCCCCTCTTACATCAGTGTCCCCAGAGGGCCCCGTCCTTACATTAGTGTCCCTAGAGAGCCCCCCCCCCTTACATTAGTGTCTCCAGAGGCCCCCCTCTTACATCAGTGTCCCCAGAGGCCCCCCTCTTACATCAGTGTCCCCAGAGGCCCCCCTCTTACATTAGTGTCCCCAGAGGCCCCCCTTTTACATTAGTGTCCCCAGAGGCCCCCCTCTTACATTAGTGTCCCCAGAAAGCCCCCCCTCTTACATCAGGGTCCCCAAACAGCTGACTCCCCCCTTGCAGAGGTTCCCCTGTTCCTGGCTGGTGGAGGTGGGAGGCGGCGATCGGCAGCTCTATGGTGTCCACAGGCAGGGGGGATCTCCCTGGGGCTAGTAGTTCTATCTCCGAATGTATACAGCGGAGAGGGGAGGGGCCTCTAACCCGGGCATCACCAACAGTGTTCAAGCAGAGTGAAAGTGAAACTGAAACCTGCCGTGTCAGAGGCCCCTCCCTTCTCCTCTCCACTGTATACACTGAGAGTACTACAAGTCCCAGGGAGATCCCGCCGCCCATACAGGCACCATAGAGCTGCCGATCGCCGCCTTCCACCTCCTCCCACCTCTCCCCACTGCACTCTAAATGGACAGCCAGAGGTGCAGGGGGGGGATGCCGGGTCTTGGGCCCCCCCCCCCCCACAGCGGTATAACGGAAGGGCCCAGTCGCAAATGCGACTGTAGCGACCCCTAAAGTTCCGCCACTGGATGTTGTAAACATTAGATGACGCACTATGACACGAGGGGGAGGTGGGGCCTTGAGTAATTTGCGGGGGCCCTACGCAGCTTGCGTAGTGAGCGTATAGGGTGGATCGGCTCTGGAATTACTCTACTGTCTACTGTGCTGGGGGAGAGGTATATGGGAAGTCTGGAGGAGTGTTTAAACTAGGATTGTGAAGGGGGGGGGGGAGAGCGTGATTTAGATCATAATGGGGCAGATAGGTCAGACAGGGGTCAGCCGCTATTGGAGGGTGGAATAGGGAAAGATGGGGGGAGGGCTATGGCAGATGATATGAAGGTTCCTATGTTAAAAACAACCATTGGAAATGGTACTCTTTGTACTAAAGTAAAAAATACCCAACGTTTGCAAAATGTGACAATGAATTAAAGTGCTTGTTCACCAATGCCAGAAGTCTGCCAAGCAAAATAGGTGAGTTGGAAACTCTGGTGCACGAGGAGAACTATGATCTGGTTGGTATTGCTGAATCTTGGCTTCATTCTTCATTCCTCCCTCCTCCTCCTAGATGGCCAATAGAATCGCCTCTCCTCTTGGCCAATCGGGTGACGGGTCTCAAGACGCTTTCCTGATTGGCCGGAATATTCATTCTCTATTGTCACACAACTGGGTGGGCTCGGGGGGCGCAGAGCCCACCCTTTTCCAAAGCCAATTAGAGCCTCAAGCTCTAATCACGTGCTTCAAGAAAAAAAAAAAAAAACCATTGGAATCCATGCGCCAATCCAATATTTATTCGGCTATAGCGCGGACGGCAAGTGGTTAAAGTAAGGCTCCGCCTACAGTGGCTTTCTGGACACGTAGGAAAGAAGGTGTCCCTAAAAACTTTTTTGAGATGTTGGCAACTATGGTGCTGGTGCAACATTTTGGGAGGAGGGTTGTGCCTGATGAAGGGTCCTGCATGGTCCTGAAGTATCAAATTATTTTTAAATATCCTGACTCTACAATATGGATCCGCGGTGTGCTGGCTACATACTCCATATTTTTCTTCTATGCCGATACCAGCTGGCGGTTCCTTCACCCCCCTTTATTCCCAGAAAGGAGTAGGATGGGCGTAACACTTGTCATTATCGGAGGACATCCAGCTGTGACTTTGCACATGGTCCTCCTGTGATCTCCACCTTCCATTCTTCACAAGAGCAGCAGGCCGGCCGATAGTAGAAGAAATCAAACTGATTACATTATATTCATCTTTCGGTGCAATTTATTCTCAGAAAACCAAAAATAGTCCTATGGAGGACACACCCAGTCATTAAAAAAAAAAAAAACTAAAAATCGTCGACAGTTATTTGTTCCAATTACTAACATGCGACAATTCATATCAGTTCTTAACCCCTTCAGTACCGGACACTTTCACCCCCTTCCTGCCCAGGCGCCAATTCTCAGCTTTCAGCGCTCTCGCACTTTGAATGACAATTGCGCGGTCATGCAACACCATACCCAAACTACATTTTTATCATTTTTTGAGACAGATAGAGCTTTCTTTTGGTGGTATTTAATCACCACTGAGAGTTTTTTTTTTTTTTGCTAAACAAACAAAAAAAGATTGAATTAAAAAAAAAAAAAAGTTTTTCTTAGTTTTTGTTAAGAAATTTTGTAAGTAAGTAATTTTCCTCCTGCACTGATGGACACTGATAAGGCGGCACTGATAGGCACTAATGGGGAGGCACCAATATGCAGCATTGATAGGCGGCGCTGATATGAAGCATTGATGGGCATTGATAGGTGGCACTGATGGGCATTGATGGGCGGCACTAATGGGCACTGATGATGAGGCACTAATGGGCATTGATAGGCAACACTGATATGCAGCACTTATGGGCACTAATAGGTGGCACTGATGTACACTGATAGATGGCACTGATGGACAGCCTTTATGGGCACTGATGTATACTGATAGGTGGCACTGATGGCCACTAATAGACAGCACTGATGGGCAGCCTTTATGGGCACTGATAGGCGGCACTGATGGACGGCACAGATGGCCACTGATAGACAGCACTGATGGGCAGCCTTTATGGGCACTGATGAGGAGGCACTAACATGCAGCACTGATGGCCACTGATAGACGGCACTGATAGACGACACTGATGGCAAGCCTTTATGGGCACTGATAGGCGGCACTGATGTACATTGATAGGTGGCACTGATGGGCACTGTTAGACGGCACTGACAGGCATCACTGATGGGCACTGAAAGGCAGCACTGTTGGGCATCACTGGAGGGCACTGGTAGGCATCACTGATGGGACTGCACTGATAATCATTGCACTGATAATCAGTGCAGACCCTCCCATCACGAAAGCCGCTTATCGGCTCTCCTCTCCTCATGGGCTGTCAGTGTGAATAGTAGAATACCGAAAACTGGCACTTCCTATTTATTCTATGATCAGCTATGATTGGACACAGCTGATCACATGGTAAAAAGCCTACATCATAGGCTCATTACCGTGATCAGAGATGCGGTGTGTCCGAGCGCCACACCCCACCACTGAGCGCCTCGCTGAGTGCCCCCCGGGATGCGCACAAGCGCCATGTTCTGAAGGTCATCGTATGACGTCCAGTCAGAATGGGAGAGCCACCACCCGGCCGTCATTTTGCTATAGGCCAGGCTAGGTGCAGAATTTCACATTTCATATTAAATAGAAGCCTTTTCTAATGTCTTTTCTGCCCAAGCCATCCCAATGTGCTTACCTCTCATTTTCCTAGCCCATGGCAGCTTCAGTTCATGAGGGACAGAACAGCTAGGAAGCTATAGAGAGTCCATGAGGGACGGAGCAGTTAGGAAGCTGTAGAGAGGGTCAATGAGGCACAGAACCAGGGCCGTCTTTAAGGCAGGGCAAAAGGGGCAGCTGCCCTGGGCCCTGTCATTGTTGTGGGGCCCAAAGCAGCTGCCTCATACTTGCAAACCATCCTGGTGTAAAACCCCCTGTCCCTTAAAGTTTTAGTCTTGTGCTGTGTCCCGATATCTCAGTGTGAAGTGCTGCTACTAATGCTGCCCAGCTCTGCCCTATTGTTGTGTATAGATGACTCACCTACAGATCCCGTGTTTTATATATAAATAACCAGCATTGATATGTAAATAAAGGCGGCATTCATATGTATATCATACCACCCTGAGGTCATATCCACCATCACCTATACTGAATGCTGCCCACTGGGGAGACAAAGGGGCATGCTTGAAAGTCCTGCCTGCAACTATTGTCATTAAGTCTACCATCCGCCTGTTCTGCAAAGGTAAGCAAATTGGTGGGGGAGGGTAGTTTGGGGTGTGCAGAGGTAGGCAGAGAAGGAATTACACTTTGAGGTGCACAGGTGAGCAAGGAGGGGATGTATAGAGGTAAGGAAGGTGGGTTCAAAGATGAGCAGAGGAGGCAGGTAGAGGCAAAGTAACGTGTAGGGCAGCCCATTCATTTCAATGGGCTGCTCTATGCACTAGAAATGCAGAAGAAAGTCCCAAACCCTTTTTCAAAATCACACAGTGCCACAGCACATGTCAGCAGATGTGTGAGGGTGTCATTAACAATTGATGGCACTGCTGTGTATCTGCCAAAGGGCAGCATATTTCTGTGATGTCAGGAAAGCGATTTTGCATGCGTTCCCAACACACAAATGTGAACGCAGGCTAAATGTCTCAGTTACATTGGTGGTCAGTGTAAATCTTTTCATTACATTGGGGCTTGGTGTAGAATATTTTCATTCACACTAGTGGCCAGTGTGAATGTCCCCCTTACATTGGTGGTCAGTGTAAATCCCTCCTTACATTGGTGGTTTCTGTGAATACTTCTATTACATTAGTGGTCAGTGTAAACCCCTATTTTATTGATGGCCAGCATTGAAGCTACTCTTTATATTGGTAGTCGGTAAAAAAATCAGCATTGCCATTGATCACACCCTCCCCTCCCCCCAGCACTGCCTCTGATCCCAGGAGTTCTAGGATCCCTAGGAGTTTTCTGTCTATTAATGGGTCCCCTCACCTCCCCAGTCCATGGTGTGCAGGCAGTGAGGAGATAATGTCCTGTAACCTCTAGTGACCAATCAGTAAGCAGTAATGAAGTGCAGTAATCTCTAGCACCCAATCAACATGCAGAAATAATGTGTTGTAACCTCTAGCAACTAATCAGTGAGCCGTAATGTGTGCTGTAACCTCTAGCAACCAGCCAGTAAGCGGTAATGATATGCTGTAACCTCTGGCAACCAATCGAAATCACTGCCTGATCTGATTCAGTAAACTGATTTTGAGTCTAGCTACTATTTATTGTGTATATATATCAGAGCAGGTGGAGAGCGAAATTGGCACTGGGGGGGGGGGGGGGGGGACCCAAAAAAAATGTTTGCCCGGGGTCCAATCAATAATAAAGTCGGCCCTGCAGAGAACAGCTAGGATGCTGTAGAGAAGAAAGAGTCCATGAGGGACAGAGTAGCTAGGGAGTTGTAGAGAGAGTCCATGAGGGACAGAGTAGCTAGGAAGTTTAGAGAGAGTCCATGAGGGACAGAACAGCTAGGAAGCTGTAGAGAGTCCATGAGGGACAGAACAGCTAGAAAGTTGTAGAGAGAGTCCATGAGGGACAGAACAGCTAGCAAGCTGTAGAATTGAGTCCATCAGGGACAGAACAGCTAGGAAGATGTAGAAAGTCCATGAGGGATGGAACAGCTAGGAAGCTGTAGAGAGAGTTCATGAGGGACGGAACAGCTAGGAAGCTGTAGAGAGAGTTCATGAGGGACGAAACAGCTAGGAAGCTCTAGAGAAGAGAGAGTCCATGAGGGACATAACAGCTAGGAAGCTGTAGAGAGAGTCCATGAGGGACATAACAGCTAGGAAGCTGTAGAGAGAGTCCATGAGGAACAGAGCAGGATATTACCACCCCCCTAACACGATATCAACCCCCCTATAAGACCTCCATGTTTTACTGTAGGAATGGTGTTATTTGGATGGATTTCCGCCAGACATATTGTTTGGTCATCTGTCCATAACACCTTTTTCCATGTGGCCCAGAATCTTGAAGGTGCTTTTTGGCAAAGCTCAGTGGTGACTGCATGTGGCCTTTCTTAAGGAGTGGCTTTTTCTTGCAAACCTCCCCCACCATACAAGCCACATTTGTGGAGAATTTGTGATATTTTCACATGCACACAATGACCACTCTTTGTCATAAATTCCTGCAACTGTTTCAGAGTTGCTGTAGGCCTCGTGGTACCATTCTTTCTTCCTGGCTCTTTCATCCAGTTTGAAGCGATGTCCTGATCCAGGGAGGGGCTGTGTTATACCAAGAACCTTCCACTTCCTAATAGTAGACTTCACTGTGCTTCTAGGCATTGATAAAGGCTTTGAATTTTTTTGTATTAATTTGCTGTCTTTTGCCTGTCCACAACTTTATCTCAGAGATCTTTTGTGTCTTCCCATCCATAGTTGATTGTTTTCTTCAGTTGCACTATCAGGGACTGAAATGCTCCATGCTAAGCAAATTAAAATGACCCCAGCTGATCACAGTTGAAAGTCAAACGGCTTTGTGTACCATTGAGAAGGTGACCATGGAAGCCCTTTCTGATGTTCCCCGGGTGTTCATCTATCCTGACCTACAGTGCCCTCTTGGTCCTGCCCACATATTGCAGGCTGCAAGGGCACTGCCTGAGGTATATTACATTCTGTGACAAGCAGGTGATAAATTCAGCAATCCTGTATACCCTATTTGTGACATCAGATTGGAATGTTGTCCTCGTCATATTATGTTTACAAAACTTACAGACCGGGCACCTTTTACATTGGAAAAAGCCTTTCAGGCCCCCACAGAAGGTGTTGGTAATGGAGGAGCACCTCCATGCTTTAAGCCCTTCAAGCAATGCTCAAATGGTTTCCCTTTTTCTTCTGAACTCCCTAATGACACCCCAGCATAGTCTAACCAAGACTCTTGTCTATCTGACCCATTTCACCAGAGGCTAGGGCCCCCACATTCTCCGGGCACAAGCCTGCTATCCTATGGTCAGAAAAATAAGGCAATATCAAGAAAAGTTATTGTTTTCACCACTTTTCTGAATAACTTAAAGGATTCCATGGATTCTGTCATGCTTCTGCATGGCGGCACATTTCCTTGATGAACAGGAACATATGAGTTTTCATCAATAAAATCCTCAGAGAAAAAGTACAAGCTGAGACCTGAGTCCACTTATAGGAGATCAAAGCCTAAGCATTCCTCTGACAAAGGAATACACATCACGTCTTATGATGAAAAAGAAGCCGCATGGAGAATGCATGCTGACTACATTGCTTCAACGCAGCAGATCCACATGGCATGAACTGAATACTGCACCCAACACCCTAACAGAGAATGTAAGCAGTGTAAGCCGGTGCTAGTGGGCAAGGCCATCTTAACACCCCTCTGTAGTTCCCCCTCCTCTCCATCAAACTTCTGGCATTCCTCTGGAACTTTGCAGGGCTTAAGGAAGGACCCCTGAAGCAGAGAATTCTATTACTACTGCTGCTTGTGTGGGGCGATGTGTACTGCTCAGATCACAGGGGATGAATTAGAGAGGAGGGTCGGCGGGGATCAGAGCTGTACACATCCCACCCACACAAGCAGCAGTGGTAAGACCATGTCCGGATCTAGGGGAGTGCTGAGCACCCCCAGATTTCAGTTGCGCTTCCCCCCCCAAAGTCCTCCACCACCCCTGATGTTGGGACGGTAGTTACCCATCCCTGCAGGGCACACAGCTTGAGCGTCCGATTCCCGTACACGCAGCCACGATGTGCACAATGTATAGCTGGCTACTGCAGCTGAGCTATAGTTTCCGATCAAGGAATTTCGCAGGTCAGAACTAAACACAGTAGCCAGCTATACTCTGTGCAGATGGTAGCTGTGTGTAATGGAATCAGATTTCTGTTATGTGCTGTGTGGAGAGGAGGAGATCTTAGTGCCTGTGCTTGAGCTGTTTACCATGCAGGGATGGGAGAAAGAGCTCTGCCCAGTGCACTGCCAGCTGTGACCCCTTTCTTTTCTCCTGCCATCAGCAACCCCCTATACTGTACCTTTTTGCCTGCTCTATACTGCGCCCTCCTGCCTGCCCTGTACCGTGACATCCCCCCTGTATTGCGCCCTTCTGCCCGCCCTGTACTGCACCCTTCTGCCCGCCCTGTACTGCACCCTTCTGCCCAACCTGTATGCACCCTTCTGCCCAACCTGTACTGCACCCTTCTGCCCGCCCTGTACTGCACCCTCCCGCCCTCCCTGTACTGTGCTGTACTTCTCCCTCCTGCCTGTCCTTTACTGTGCCCTCCTGCCCGCCCTGTACTGTGCCCACCTGCCTACCCTGTACTGCACCCTTCTGCCCACCCTGTACTGCACCCTCCTGCCTACCCTGTACTGCACCCTTCTGCCCACCCTGTACTGCACCCTTCTGCCTGCCCTGTACTGTGCTGTACTGCTCCCTCCTGCCTGTCCTTTACTGTGCCCTCCTGCCCGCCTTGTACTGTGCCCACCTGTCCACCCTGTACTGTGCCCACCCTGTACTGTGCCCACCTGCCCACCCGCCCTGTACTGTGCCCACCTGCCCACCCTGTACTGCGCCCTGCTGCCCACCCTGTACTCTGTGCATACATATATACAGGGCCACTGGCTGGGAGAGGTATTTATGACAGAGGGGCACTGTGTACAGGGAGGAGGATAGTGAAAAAAAGTAGCGGGAGCAGTGTGTACAGGAGAAAAGAGGGTCAGTGTATACGGGGGGGGGGGGTGTAGAGAGGGTGGGGCAGCCACCCTCCCACCCACTGCGCATGCTCATGATGCTATTAAAATGGCACTGCTTGTGGAGTGTTATTGAATGTATTTCTGTTGTATTCATTACACTGTGTAGTTATACAGACAGTTACAAAATGCCCAGGATGGGAAGAGGTTAATTGTGTCTAGACTCTTTTCCTGGGCTTTCTGAGTCCTGCCCCCTGCTGTAAGCAGCATAAATATCAGAGCTCTCCCCCTTCCACATGGGATTTACAGAGAAAGAACTGCAACATGTAGGCCTGCTGGAGCATGTGGTCTCCTTTTTGGGTCACCTGGCTGGGATTCTTCCTGGACTAGGAACCTACCATTACTCGACTTTTGCTCAATAGACTTTGCTTCTCTGGAAAATTTGAACCGCCTGCGGTAGTTAGCTAGGGTCAGACTCTGTTTCATGTGTGCTGTTGAACTGTGTTGCTGAATCTTCAGTAGAAAGCCATCCACAACTTGGCCCTCAGCTACATCACTAACCTAGTCTCTAAATACCAACCTAATTGTTATCTTTGTGTCCCCCCCCCCCCCCCAAGACCTCCTGCTCTCTAGTTCCTTTGTCACCTCCTTTCATGCTCACCTCCAGGATTTCTCCCGAGCTTCTCCCATCCTCTGGAATTCCCCTACCCCAATCTACTCTGTCCGCTTTAGACGATCCCTGAAAACTCATATCTTCAGAGAAGCCTATCCTGCCCCCCCCACCTAACAACTGTACTTTTTCTTTCTCCATCACATTATCCCCCCACAGTTATTACCTTTTGTACCACTTGACCCTCTCTTTTAGATTGTAAGCTCTAATGAGCAGGGCCCTCTAATCCCTCCTGTATTGAATTGTATTGTAACTGCACTGTCTGCCCTAACATTGTAAAGTGCTGCGCAAACTGTTGGCGCTATATACACTCACCGGCCACATTATTAGGTCCCCCTTGCTAGTAGCGGGTTGGACCCACTTTATTAGGTCCTCCTTGCTAGTAGCGGGTTGGACCCCCTTTATTAGGTTCTCCTTGCTAGAAGCGGGTTGGACACCCTTTATTAGGTCCACCTTGCTAGTAGCGGGTTGGACCCACTTTATTAGGTCCCTCTTGCTAGTAGCGGGTTGGACACCCTTTATTAGGTCCTCCTTGCTGGTAGCGGGTTGGACCCACTTTATTAGGTCCTCCTTGCTAGTAGCGGGTTGGACACCCTTTAGTAGGTCCTCCTTGCTAGTAGCGGGTTGGACCCCCTTTTGCCTTCATTCTTGGTGGAATAGATACAACAAGGTGTTGGAAACCTTCCTCAGAGATTTTGCTCCATAGTGACATGATAACATCACACAGTTGCTGCAGATTTGTCGGCTGCACATTCATGGTGCTCTATTGGATGAGATGTGGTGAGTGTGGAGGCCATTGTAGTACAGTGACCTCATTGTCCAGTGGTGAGATGATTGGACCTAGACATGTGCAATTCGTTTAGTTCCAAACCCTTTTTTTTATGAATTTAGACAAATTCGTTAATTCTGAAATATTCGAATTTCCGAACTTTCGAATTTCCGAATTTTTCCAAATATTCCGAAATTTGAAAATTCGGAAATTAAAAATTTGAAAATTCGGAAATCCAAAAATAAGAATGAAAATCCAAAAATTCAAAAGGGCAAATATCCGAAAATAACGAAAATCCGAAAAATCAAAAACCCGAATTTTCAAAAATCTGAAATGATAACTAAGAATAATTTAATTGTTACTAACTATTAAATTATCGGTATTGGAATTTCCTTTCGAATTTGTCTGTTAGTGAACGTAACGAATATGAATTTATCCGAAGTTACGAATTATTCGTAATAACGAATGCCGCATCTAAACAAATGTAACATAACAAATTAATAATAATACTTATTATTATTTATTATTATTTCGTTCTGTTCCATTTGTTTAGATGCGGCATTCGTTATTTCGGATAATTTGTAACTTCAGATAAATTTGTATTCGTTACGTTCACTAACAGACAAATTCGAAAGGAAATTCCAATACCGATAATTTAATAGTTAGTTATTATTAGTTAGTTATCATTTTGAATGTTTGGATCTTCGGATTTTCGTTCTTTCGAAGTTTCGGATTTTTCTTTCTTATTTTGGGATTTTTGAATTTTCGGATTTCCAAATTCCAGAATTTCCGAATTTTTGGATTTTCGAATTTTCGAATTTCCGAAAAAACAAAAAACGAATGAATAGAAAACAAAAACAAACACGTTTTTTGGCAGTGCACATGTCTAATTGGAGCTTTGTGACATGGTGGATTATCCTGCTGGAAGGAGCCATCAGAAGATGGGGACACTGTAGTCATAAAGGCATGGACATGGTCAGCAACAATATTCAGGTAGGCCGTGGGGTTTAAACCATGCTCAATTGGTACTAAGGGGCCCAAAGTGTGCCCATCCCCCACACCATTACACCCCCACCATCAGCCTGAACCGGTGATACAAGGCAGGATGGATCCATGAGCCAAATTCTGACCCCACCATCTGAATGTCGCAGCTGAAATCCAGACTCATCAGACCAGGCAACGTTTTTCCAATCTTCTATTGTCCAATTTTGGTGATCCTGTGCCAATTGTAGCCTCAGTTTCCTGTTCTTAGCTGACAGGAGTGGCACCCGGTGTGATCTTCTGCTGCTGTAGCCCATCTGCTTCAAGGTTGGATGTGTTGTGTGTTCAGAGATGGTATTCTGCATACCTTGGGTGTAACGAGTGGTTATTTGAGTTACTGTTGCCTTTATATCATCTCGAACCAGTCTGCCCATTCTCCTCTGACCTCTGACATCAACAAGGCATTTTCCTCCACACAACTGCCGCTCACTGGATATTTTCTCTTTTTCCCTCCATCCTCTGTAATCCCGAGAGATGGCTGTGTGTGAAAATCCCAGAAATCCTCAGACCAGCCCGTCACAAAAACCATGCCACGTTCAAAGTCACTTAAATCCCCCTTTCTTCCTCATTCTGATGCTCGGTTTGAACTTCAGCAAGTCGTCGTCATTACGTCTATATGCCTAAATGCATGGAGTTGCTGCCGTGTGATTGGCTGACTAGCAAATTGTGTTACCAAACAACTGAACAGGTGTACCTAATAAAGTGGCCAGTGAGTGTAAATCCTGTATAATAATAATAGAAGTCTCTAGAAGACAGGGGGAAGTAGCAGAACCTGCAGCCTGTGAAACACTGAGCAGCCCTAAGCAATCAATTCCTATTCCACTGTTTACAGAGGAGTTAAATTTACCCAGCAGCCTACTCTACCATAAGCGGGTTCTACACGAGAAAAAGATCTTGGCATTGTCGGCGTAGAGGTGGCATTGGAAGCCATGGCAGGTTATCAACTAGACCAAACATTTAGCAAACCTGAAGCAACTATTGCAGAAATATCCCCGTATCCTGTATTTTTATAAATTTTTTATTTTTTTTTTTTACAAAATCAGCAAAAAAAACCTTCAATCCAATAAAAATTCTAGAAATTAATTGCTTGGGTGCTCCGGAGTAAAATTAGGTATATTCTAAAACCTGACAGACCAGAAAATCAGATGATGGAAAACCTTTTCAGCTGGAAGAAATAACTCGGCTAAACGTTACTGACAAGTCCACAGGGTGCTGCCACGTTTCAGCGCCACGCTATGTAAAAGGATTAATTATGGCATACGCCTGGGCAGGGATTACTCTGAGCACACAGTAAAGATGAAATCCAGGTAGATATAAAAATCGATTTGTTACAACTCATTAAATGGTAACTCCACTTTCGTGGGAAAAAAATAAGGCAACCAGACAGATGGATATAACGTATACAATTGTTACACAAGTCATATTGTACTTTAATGTAATTAAATCAGTTCAATAACGGGCACCTTCAACCCCCACCTTCCTGCCCAGGCCAATTTTAAGCTCTAAGCACTGTCGCACTTTTTGAATGAAAATCACGCGGTCATGCAACACTGTACCCAAACAAAATCTTTATCAATTTTTTTTCTCCCCACAAATAGAGCTTTCTTTTGGTGGTATTTGATCACCATGTCATGCAACACTGTACCCGTATGTTGGAAGGCAACATGGTCTAATGTCATATCTCTGGAGTTTCTCTGTCAATGTTACTGCGTTTATTGGTAACAGTGTTTTGGTATTATCCAGAGTTTGAAGTGGATCTGTCATAGATCCGTTACACATCTGTTTCCTATTCCCAAAGATCAGCCATGCTGATACTTGCAATTCCATGGCTTTAAAGGGTAAAGGTCTGACGTTCTTCCTGGTTGATACCAGGTCTGGAATATAACAAGTTGCACATCAAAGCTTTGTAGCATATCAGGCCTCCATCAAGGCTGAACAGCGCTTGGCTCCGGATCGTCCATAGCTGACAAGATGATTGATGAATGTCCTGCTACAGAAGATCAAAAGATCAAAAGGCATTGAAGATTGACCAGGAAACATAGACATGGACAATGCTGCCCTTAGAGGCCAATACAGCAGGACGGACATTAATATAATATATTGAGGAGGGCTGCACCACAAGTACTGTGATTTGTCAAAAGTCTAGATGGGATGGCAATGGGGTTAGGTCTGGATGGTGTATGATTGAAGTATAAAAGGACTGAACGAGTCAGAGAGCCCCCTCTCTCTACCCTTTTCGCCAGTGGCTGTCTGAGTCACATGGCTCTCTTTGCAATCTGAGCCCAGCTAACGGAAAAAAATCTTGAGGAAAGCATTGTGATAAGTACCGGTATCTTTGATATTCTTGTATTATATGTTCTGGTATTATAAGCTTTGTAATATCTTTCTTTAGTATTTTCGTGTTAGCGTTTCCCAATTTTCTTGGGAAATAAATAAGACTTTGTTATATTAAGCAGTGTGCTTGGTCTCATAGCTAACCTTGTATTATAGTGATATCAACAGTAACATGTGATCAGAGTTTTAATAGACTAGCTAACTATAGGAATAGACAAGTTATTACAGTACATAGGTGCCATAGATAGAGGGAATCTGTAACCACCCTCGAATAATATTTATTGTACCAATTACTTCACTGTATGACGTTTCTATAATTTTTTCACACTTCGGGGTCAATGCGCTAACATTTTACCTCGGTCACGTGACTCGTTTGCATAAATTATTGCATGCAGTAAATAAAGTCCAATTCATAAAAAAAAAAAAGATTTTGAGTTAAACAGCGTTCGAAAAATAATTTGCCGTTAATTATAATAGTGCGGTAAGCTGTTAAGTCCAATTCACAAACAGAACAAGATGTTCAAAGAAAAAGTGACATTTAACACCAGGGTTGTGCTGGCGGTAACCAGTGCAGTATATCCTGATTGTGAGATGGAGAGTTGGCTTAGCAGCATTACCAGCGATGGAGGTCTTCTAGCAATGACATGCATGGGGGCAGGGCCGGGACAAGGGGTGGGCAGGAGGGGTATCATATGAGGTACGGGGGTACCACAAGGAGATTGGGGGGAGGGAATTTGTGTTGAGAAGGGAAATTTGGGGGTGACATGAGGTAAGAATTGTACTAGGAAGAGTGGTGATTTGTGTTGAGAGGAGGGATGGGGAAGAGGATTTGTGCTGGGAGGGGGATTTGGGGGGGGGGAGTTTTGCTATAAAAGTTATTATGGTAGGGGAGGGGGGTGATTTGTGCTAGGAGTGGACATTTCTAGGGGGAGGGGGATTTGTGCTAGTAGGGATGTTTGGGGGCATTATTTGTGCTAGGAGGGGAAATATATGCTAGGATGGAGGATAGGGTGAGGGTAGTTTGTGCTGCGAGGAGGGATTTGAAGGGGGGGAGAGGATTTGTGCTCAGTGGGGAAATTTGAGGGGTAGAGGATCTGTGCTAGTAAGGGGGATTTTTTTTTTTTTTGGGGGGGGGGGGGATTGTGCTGGGAGCATACATGGAATGAAAGGATTTTAACTGGGGGGGGGGGGGGAGAGAAGATTTGTGCTGGGAGGGGGAATTTCAGCAGGGAGGTGGCTTTGTACTGGTGGGAGGGGGAATTTTGCTTAGGGGGTAAGCATGCAGATAAGTCCTCGATTTTTTTTTTGGGGGGGGGGAATTTTTGCTGGCATATAATGCTTGTACATCTTGGGTAGGGGGGGCGCAATTTGGCATGTTCGCCCTGGGCTCTAGATGACCTTGTCCCAGCATTGCATGGCGGGTGCAGTATTGCTGCACATGGTCATACCCCCCAATAGTCCCGGATTCCGCGGGACAGTCCCACGATTTGAAGTAAGTCCGGGGTCCCGCGGGTCTGGGCTTGAGTTCCGGATCCCAGGGCTGGAACAACCACTCAGTAGTGGTTATCCTCAGTGGGTGCAATATTTGCTCTCACACACAGCACCAATTGAGGATTCCTGGGAGAAGATCTGGGCGGCAATCTCTGCTCCCCCCTCCTCCTCAATGCAGTCACCGGTTGTTAGGACCGCCGGTGTCCTACCAACTGATGACATCATTTGCAGGCCACCTCTCAGCTCTGCCCCATCTTCAGCTCCTCATTCCGCCTCTCAGTGGCCCCAATGCCGGCTCTTAGCGGCCCCAATCCTGCCTGCCATCGGCCCCAATCCTGCCTGCCATCGGCCCCGATCCCGCCTGCCAGTGGCCCGATGCCGGCTCTCAATAGCCTGATCCCGCCTCTCAGGATCCCGCTCGTTGAAGGAAAGAGGAACTCCTGCTCACACAGAAGCGCATCCACCTGCTTCTGTGTGTTTGCGCAGGCACCCAGGGGGGACATGGTCCACACTTGCTGGTGGGTCCCCTGGGTCCCGGTGCAAACAACTGCCCACATTGGGGATGCCAGAGGTGTTTTCTTTCCCCGCCTGTGAGGACTGCAGCATGGAGTGAGTGAAGTGCTGTAAAACTCTCCGCTCCATGCTCCAGTCCTGACATTCGGAGCTGTCAGCGGCACTGTGCCTAAAAAAAGCACCTACCTACCATTCTGCATTTGTGAGGGGAGGGGCACTAGTAGAGAGGAGAGGGGGATTGGTGAGAGAGCTGGGGGAGGGGCACTAGTAAGAGAGGAGAGGGGGATTGGTGAGAGAGCTGGGGGAGGGGCACTAGTAAGAGAGGAGAGGGGGATTGATGAGAGAGCTGGGGGGGGCACTAGTAAGAGAGGAGAGGGGGATTGATGAGAGAGCTGGGGGGGGCACTAGTAAGAGAGGAGAGGGGGGTTGGTGAGAGAGCTGGGGAGGGGCACTAGTAAGAGAGGAGAGGGGGATTGATGAGAGAGCTGGGGGGGGCACTAGTAAGAGAAGAGAGGGGGATTGATGAGAGAGCTGGGGAGGGGCACTAGTAAGAGAGGAGAGGGGGATTGATGAGAGAGCTGGGGGAGGGGCACTAGTAAGAGAGGAGAGGGGGATTGATGAGAGAGCTGGGGGGGGGGCACTAGTAAGAGAGGAGAGGGGGGATTGGTGAGAGAGCTGGGGGGGGCACTAGTAAGAGAGGAGAGGGGGATTGATGAGAGAGCTGGGGGAGGGGCACTAGTAAGAGAGGAGAGGGGGATTGATGAGAGAGCTGGGGGGAGGGGCACTAGTAAGAGAGGAGAGGGGGATTGGTGAGAGAGAGCTGGGGGGGGCACTAGTAAGAGAGGAGAGGGGGATTGATGAGAGAGCTGGGGGAGGGGCACTAGTAAGAGAGGAGAGGGGGATTGATGAGAGAGCTGGGGGAGGGGCACTAGTAAGAGAGGAGAGGGGGATTGATGAGAGAGCTGGGGGGGGCACTAGTAAGAGAGAGAGGGGGATTGATGAGAGAGCTGGGGGAGGGGCACTAGTAAGAGAGGAGAGGGGGATTGATGAGAGAGCTGGGGAGGGGCACTAGTAAGAGAGGAGAGGGGGATTGATGAGAGAGCTGGGGGGGGGCACTAGTAAGAGAGGAGAGGGGGATTGGTGAGAGAGCTGGGGGGGGCACTAGTAAGAGAGGAGAGGGGGATTGATGAGAGAGCTGGGGGAGGGGGCACTAGTAAGAGAGGAGAGGGGGATTGATGAGAGAGCTGGGGGAGGGGCACTAGTAAGAGAGGAGAGGGGGATTGGTGAGAGAGCTGGGGGGGGCACTAGTAAGAGAGGAGAGGGGGGATTGATGAGAGAGCTGGGGGAGGGGCACTAGTAAGAGAGGAGAGGGGGATTGATGAGAGAGCTGGGGAGGGGCACTAGTAAGAGAGGAGAGGGGGATTGATGAGAGAGCTGGGGGAGGGGCACTAGTAGAGAGGAGAGGGGGATTGGTGAGAGAGCTGGGGGGGGCACTAGTAAGAGAGGAGAGGGGATTGATGAGAGAGCTGGGGGAGGGGCACTAGTAAGAGAGGAGAGGGGGATTGATGAGAGAGCTGGGGGAGGGGCACTAGTAAGAGAGGAGAGGGGGATTGGTGAGAGAGCTGGGGGGGGCACTAGTAAGAGAGGAGAGGGGGATTGATGAGAGAGCTGGGGAGGGGCACTAGTAAGAGAGGAGAGGGGGATTGATGAGAGAGCTGGGGGGGGCACTAGTAAGAGAGGAGAGGGGGATTGATGAGAGAGCTGGGGGGGGGCACTAGTAAGAGAGGAGAGGGGATTGGTGAGAGATCTGGGGGAGGGGCACTAGTAAGAGAGGAGAGGGGGGTTGTGAGAGAGCTGGGGGAGGGGCACTAGTAAGAGAAGAGAGGGGGATTGATGAGAGAGCTGGGGGGGGGGCACTAGTAAGAGAGAGAGGGGGATTGGTGAGAGAGCTGGGGGGGCACTAGTAAGAGAGGAGAGGGGGGGTTGGTGAGAGAGCTGGGGAGGGGGCACTAGTAAGAGAAGAGAGGGGGATTGATGAGAGAGCTGGGGGAGGGGCACTAGTAAGAGAGGAGAGGGGGATTGGTGAGAGAGCTGGGGAGGGGCACTAGTAAGAGAGGAGAGGGGGATTGGTGAGAGATCTGGGGGGAGGGGCACTAGTAAGAGAGGAGAGGGGGATTGATGAGAGAGCTGGGGAGGGGCACTAGTAAGAGAGGAGAGGGGGATTGATTGAGAGAGCTGGGGGGGCACTAGTAAGAGAAGAGAGGGGGATTGATGAGAGAGCTGGGGGGGGCACTAGTAAGAGAGGAGAGGGGGGTTGGTGAGAGAGCTGGGGGGGGGGGGCACTAGTAAGAGAGGAGAGGGGGGTTGGTGAGAGATCTGGGGGGGGCACTAGTAAGAGAAGAGAGGGGGATTTGATGAGAGAGCCTGGGGGAGGGGCACTAGTAAGAGAGGAGAGGGGGATTGATGAGAGAGCTGGGGGGGGCACTAGTAAGAGAGGAGAGGGGGATTGATGAGAGAGCTGGGAGGGGCACTAGTAAGAGAGGAGAGGGGGATTGAGAGGGGGATTGATGAGAGAGCTGGGGGGGGCACTAGTAAGAGAGGAGAGGGGGATTGATGAGAGAGCTGGGGGAGGGGCACTAGTAAGAGAGGAGAGGGGGATTGGTGAGAGAGCTGGGGGGGGCACTAGTAAGAGAGGAGAGGGGGATTGATGAGAGAGCTGGGGGAGGGGCACTAGTAAGAGAGGAGAGGGGGATTGGTGAGAGAGCTGGGGGGGGGCACTAGTAAGAGAGGAGAGGGGGATTGATGAGAGAGCTGGGGGGGGCACTAGTAAGAGAGGAGAGGGGGATTGATGAGAGAGCTGGGGGGGGCACTAGTAAGAGAGGAGAGGGGGGTTGGTGAGAGAGCTGGGGGGGGGGGCACTAGTAAGAGAGGAGAGGGGGGTTGGTGAGAGATCTGGGGGGGGCACTAGTAAGAGAAGAGAGGGGGATTGATGAGAGAGCTGGGGGAGGGCACTAGTAAGAGAGGAGAGGGGGATTGGTGAGAGAGCTGGGGGGGGCACTAGTAAGAGAGGAGAGGGGGATTGATGAGAGAGCTGGGGGAGGGGCACTAGTAAGAGAGGAGAGGGGGATTGGTGAGAGAGCTGGGGGGGGGCACTAGTAAGAGAGGAGAGGGGGATTGATGAGAGAGCTGGGGGAGGGGCACTAGTAAGAGAGGAGGGGGGTTGGTGAGAGAGCTGGGGGGGGCACTAGTAAGAGAAGAGAGGGGGATTGGTGAGAGAGCTGGGGGGGGCACTAGTAAGAGAGGAGAGGGGGATTGATGAGAGAGCTGGGGGGGGGGGGCACTAGTAAGAGAGGAGAGGGGGATTGGTGAGAGAGCTGGGGGGGGCACTAGTAAGAGAGGAGAGGGGGATTGATGAGAGAGCTGGGGGGGGCACTAGTAAGAGAGGAGAGGGGGATTGGTGAGAGAGCTGGGGGGGGCACTAGTAAGAGAGGAGAGGGGGATTGATGAGAGAGCTGGGGGGGGCACTAGTAAGAGAGGAGAGGGGGATTGGTGAGAGAGCTGGGGGGGGCACTAGTAAGAGAGGAGAGGGGGATTGATGAGAGAGCTGGGGGGGGCACTAGTAAGAGAAGAGAGGGGGATTGGTGAGAGAGCTGGGGGGGGGCACTAGTAAGAGAGGAGAGGGGGATTGATGAGAGAGCTGGGGGGGGGCACTAGTAAGAGAGGAGAGGGGGATTGATGAGAGAGCTGGGGGGGGGCACTAGTAAGAGAGGAGAGGGGGATTGGTGAGAGAGCTGGGGGAGGGGCACTAGTAAGAGAGGAGAGGGGGATTGGTGAGAGAGCTGGGGGGGGCACTAGTAAGAGAGGAGAGGGGGATTGATGAGAGAGCTGGGGGAGGGGCACTAGTAAGAGAGGAGAGGGGGATTGGTGAGAGAGCTGGGGGGGGGCACTAGTAAGAGAGGAGAGGGGGATTGATGAGAGAGCTGGGGGAGGGGCACTAGTAAGAGAGGAGGGGGGTTGGTGAGAGAGCTGGGGGGGGCACTAGTAAGAGAAGAGAGGGGGATTGGTGAGAGAGCTGGGGGGGGCACTAGTAAGAGAGGAGAGGGGGATTGATGAGAGAGCTGGGGGGGGGGGCACTAGTAAGAGAGGAGAGGGGGATTGGTGAGAGAGCTGGGGGGGGCACTAGTAAGAGAGGAGAGGGGGATTGATGAGAGAGCTGGGGGGGGCACTAGTAAGAGAGGAGAGGGGGATTGGTGAGAGAGCTGGGGGGGGCACTAGTAAGAGAGGAGAGGGGGATTGATGAGAGAGCTGGGGGGGGCACTAGTAAGAGAGGAGAGGGGGATTGGTGAGAGAGCTGGGGGGGGCACTAGTAAGAGAGGAGAGGGGGATTGATGAGAGAGCTGGGGGGGGCACTAGTAAGAGAAGAGAGGGGGATTGGTGAGAGAGCTGGGGGGGGGCACTAGTAAGAGAGGAGAGGGGGATTGATGAGAGAGCTGGGGGGGGGCACTAGTAAGAGAGGAGAGGGGGATTGATGAGAGAGCTGGGGGGGGGCACTAGTAAGAGAGGAGAGGGGGATTGGTGAGAGAGCTGGGGGGGGGCACTAGTAAGAGAGGAGAGGGGGATTGGTGAGAGAGCTGGGGGGGGGCACTAGTAAGAGAGGAGAGGGGGATTGATGAGAGAGCTGGGGGGGGGCACTAGTAAGAGAGGAGAGGGGGATTGGTGAGAGATCTGGGGGGGCACTAGTAAGAGAGGAGAGCGCCCCCCCCCCCCACCCCCTTCCCCTGCAGTGCTGCTGGCTTCCCTCCTGTTCCCCTGGCTGCTGTAAGGGATGTTTTAGGATGGAAAGCGGGGGGAAGGGGCTAGTAAATATGTAATTTACCGACCCCTTCCTTTTTAAAATGAACACACTCACTCACAGTGTTCATTCATAACTGAAGCATAGTAGACTGTGTTTACTATGCTTCAGCGTGTGAATGAACAGGAAGCTGCTCAGCACAGAGCACTATCCAATTAATTCACTGTCAAGTACCGCTGGAACCGAGAAGAAGGCGACACTGTGGGGTTGATTTACTAAAGGCAAACACACTGTGCTCTTTGCAAAGTGCAGTTGCCCCAGACTTTAGTAAATGAGGTAAAGCTTCACTTTTGGGAAGAAAGTGCATTTTTGCTTGCGTGTGATTGGATGATGGAAGTCAGCAGAGCTTCCCGCTCATTTCCTAAGCTCTGGAGTGACCGCCCTTTGCAGAGTGCACTGTCTGTTTACCTTTAGTAAATCAACCCCTCTGAATGCTTGTCCTGGAAATGTCAGCGTTAGTGCGAATAGAAAACGTATCGCGCACAAGTATGGCGGGTACGGAGTACGGAGTACGGAGTGCGGATCGTATCGATTTTTCTAGCATAATAAAGATTTTTTAACAAAAGTCATTTTTAATGTTTTTTTTTTTTTTTCTTTGTCATGATGGATTCATTCTGAAAAATAAATGAGCTTACAATGTATGAAAAATCCTTGAATGATTGAAAAGCGCTGTGATGTCACACTGGAGCCGATGTCGTGTGATTCATTCATCCCCCCTTCCCCTCATCCTCGCTCACTTCTCCATCCTCCCGGCAGACGATGAGCGGAGCAGGTGAGGAGGAGATGTACACCAGTCATAGAGGAGAACGCAGCAGACTCCCCTCCTCCGCTCCCTATCCCAGCATCATGTAGTACGAACGTTTCTACTGAACGTAACAAGCCGAGCCGGGGAGACGATCATCGCTGAGCTCCAACATCCCCTCCATCATCGCTCAGCTCCAACATCCCCTCCATCATCGCTCAGCTCCAACATCCCCTCCATTCTACAGACAAGTAAGTGACAAGACTTTATCATTTCATTTCATTGCTTAATTCTATTTTATATCATTCTGTGTCCCCCAATGTGTGTCAGTGCCGGGGGGGAGAATGTCATAGAAGACTCAGCGGGGGAGATTTACTAAAACTGGAGAGTGCAGAATCCGGGGCGGCCAATCAGCTTCCGGCTTCAGATTGTTTCATTAAGCTTTGATGATAAAACCTGGAATCTGATTGGTTACTATGCAGAGCTGTGTTCATAAAATCAACTCCATTGTATTGTTTTTATGTATTTCGGTGATGACAAAACCGACCACAACTCCGAAATCTGTTCTATCCGAATCGAATCGTCTTCCATTATTATACAATCGTGTGGAATGGATACAGAATTATCTTTAGATTGCATATGAAAGAGTCGCCCAATCTTTATTGCTTACCGTGTGGATGGTAACAGAGCCCCGGATTGGACTGAATGGGATTTACTGCCCCAGTGATCCCCACCGAACCATTGTGAATGCCACCCCCCCCACACACACACACACACACACACAGCATCGTACAGGAGAAATATTCATGGGACCTCATGAAGCCTGCCTGAAAAGTTCCCCTTCTACTTGCGTCTTCCCATATATTCCCTATTCATCTCCCACTAATCTGCATCCCCTGCATCTCCCATTACACCTCATTCTGCACCCCCTGCATCTCCCACTACCCCAAGACTTTGCATCTCCTGTATTGCCAGAGCTTGGCACCCCCTGCATCCTCCACATTCTGCATCCCCTATTACCCCTCTATCTGCACTCCTTGCATCCTATACTATTCTCTCAGTACCCCCTTTACACATCACTCGGAATCCCTGCATCCCCCACTACTCTCAATACCTCCATTACACCTACTGTCTGCACCCCCTGCATCTCCCGCTACCCAACACTCTGCACCCCCTGCATCTCCCGCTACCCAACACTCTGCACCCCCTGCATCTCCCGCTACCCAACACTCTGCACCCCCTGCATCTCCCACCACCCAACACTCTGCACCCCCTGCATCTCCCACCACCCAACACTCTGCACCCCCTGCATCTCCCGCTACCCAACACTCTGCACCCCCTGCATCTCCCGCTACCCAACACTCTGCACCCCCTGCATCTCCCGCTACCCAACACTCTGCACCCCCTGCATCTCCCGCTACCCAACACTCTGCACCCCCTGCATCTCCCGCTACCCAACACTCTGCACCCCCTGCATCTCCCGCTACCCAACACTCTGCACCCCCTGCATCTCCCGCTACCCAACACTCTGCACCCCCTGCATCTCCCGCTACCCAACACTCTGCACCCCCTGCATCTCCCGCTACCCAACACTCTGCACCCCCTGCATCTCCCGCTACCCAACACTCTGCACCCCCTGCATCTCCCACCACCCAACACTCTGCACCCCCTGCATCTCCCACCACCCAACACTCTGCACCCCCTGCATCTCCCGCTACCCTACTCTCTGCACCCCCTGCATCTCCCACCACCCAACACTCTGCACCCCCTGCATCTCCCACCACCCAACACTCTGCACCCCCTGCATCTCCCACCACCCAACACTCTGCACCCCCTGCATCTCCCACCACCCAACACTCTGCACCCCCTGCATCTCCCGCTACCCTACTCTCTGCACCCCCTGCATCTCCCACCACCCAACACTCTGCACCCCCTGCATCTCCCACCACCCAACACTCTGCACCCCCTGCATCCCCCACTACCCAACACTCTGCACCCCCTGCATCCCCCACTACCCAACACTCTGCACCCCCTGCATCTCCCGCTACCCAACACTCTGCACCCCCTGCATCTCCCGCTACCCAACACTCTGCACCCCCTGCATCTCCCGCTACCCAACACTCTGCACCCCCTGCATCTTCCGCTACCCAACACTCTGCACCCCCTGCATCTCCCGCTACCCTACAGTCTGCATCCCCTGCATCCCCCACTACCCAACACTCTGCACCCCCTGCATCTCCCGCTACCCAACACTCTGCACCCCCTGCATCTCCCGCTACCCAACACTCTGCACCCCCTGCATCTCCCGCTACCCAACACTCTGCACCCCCTGCATCTCCCACCACCCAACACTCTGCACCCCCTGCATCTCCCGCTACCCAACACTCTGCACCCCCTGCATCTCCCACCACCCAACACTCTGCACCCCCTGCATCCCCCACTACCCAACACTCTGCACCCCCTGCATCCCCCACTACCCAACACTCTGCACCCCCTGTATCTCCCGCTACCCAACACTCTGCACCCCCTGCATCTCCCGCTACCCAACACTCTGCACCCCCTGCATCTCCCGCTACCCAACACTCTGCACCCCCTGCATCTTCCGCTACCCAACACTCTGCACCCCCTGCATCTCCCGCTACCCTACAGTCTGCATCCCCTGCATCCCCCACTACCCAACACTCTGCACCCCCTGCATCTCCCGCTACCCAACACTCTGCACCCCCTGCATCTCCCGCTACCCAACACTCTGCACCCCCTGCATCTCCTGCTACCCAACACTCTGCACCCCCTGCATCTCCCGCTACCCAACACTCTGCACCCCCTGCATCTCCCGCTACCCAACACTCTGCACCCCCTGCATCTCCCGCTACCCAACACTCTGCACCCCCTGCATCTCCCGCTACCCAACACTCTGCACCCCCTGCATCTCCCGCTACCCAACACTCTGCACCCCCTGCATCTTCCGCTACCCAACACTCTGCACCCCCTGCATCTCCCGCTACCCTACAGTCTGCATCCCCTGCATCCCCCACTACCCAACACTCTGCACCCCCTGCATCTCCCGCTACCCAACACTCTGCACCCCCTGCATCTCCCGCTACCCAACACTCTGCACCCCCTGCATCTCCTGCTACCCAACACTCTGCACCCCCTGCATCTCCCGCTACCCAACACTCTGCACCCCCTGCATCTCCCGCTACCCAACACTCTGCACCCCCTGCATCTCCCGCTACCCAACA
Organism: Aquarana catesbeiana; assembly: GCF_042186555.1. Classification (NCBI taxonomy): domain Eukaryota; kingdom Metazoa; phylum Chordata; class Amphibia; order Anura; family Ranidae; genus Aquarana; species Aquarana catesbeiana. The sequence goes on from NC_133331.1 coordinate 7,357,092, forward strand.
CTCTGCACCCCCTGCATCTCCCACTACCCAACACTCTGCACCCCCTGCATCTCCCGCTACCCAACACTCTGCACCCCCTGCATCTCCCGCTACCAAACACTCTGCACCCCCTGCATCTCCCTCTACCCTACAGTCTGCACCCCCACTACCCAAACACTCTGCACCCCCTGCATCTCCCACTACCCAACACTCTGCACCCCCTGCATCTCCCACTACCCAACACTCTGCACCCCCTGCATCTCCCACTACCCAACACTCTGCACCCCCTGCCTCTCCCGCTACCCTACAGTCTGCATCCCCCTCTACCCAAACACTCTGCACCCCCTGCCTCTCCCGCTACCCTACAGTCTGCATCCCCCTCTACCCAAACACTCTGCACCCCCTGCCTCTCCCGCTACCCAAACTCTGCACCCCCTGCATCTCCCACTACCCTACAGTCTGCATCCCCCTGCATCCCCCACTACCCAACACTCTGCACCCCCTGCATCTCCCGCTACCCAATATGCTGCACCCCCTGCATCCCCCACTACCCAACACTCTGCACCCCCTGCATCCCCACTACCCAACACTCTGCACCCCCTGCATCTCCCGCTACCCTACAGTCTGCACCCCCTGCCTCTCCCGCTACCCTACAGTCTGCATCCCCCTCTACCCAAACACTCTGCACCCCCTGCATCTCCCACTACCCAACACTCTGCACCCCCTGCCTCTCCCGCTACCCTACAGTCTGCACCCCCTGCCTCTCCCGCTACCCTACAGTCTGCATCCCCCTCTACCCAAACACTCTGCACCCCCTGCATCTCCCACTACCCAAACACTCTGCACCCCCTGCATCTCCTGCTACCCAACACTCTGCATCCCCTGCATCTCACACTACCCAACACTCTGCACCCCCTGCATCTCACACTACCCAACACTCTGCACCCCCTCCATCTCTCACTACCCGATTGTCTGCATCCCCCCACTACCCAAACACTCTGCACCCCCTGCATCTCCTGCTACCCAACACTCTGCATCCCCTGTATCTCCCGCTACCCTACAGTCTGCATCCCCCTCTACCCAAACACTCTGCACCCCCTGCATCTCCCACTACCCAACACTCTGCATCCCCTGTATCTCCCGCTACCCTACAGTCTGCATCCCCCTCTACCCAAACACTCTGCACCCCCTGCATCCCCCTCTACCCAAACACTCTGCACCCCCTGCCTCTCCCGCTACCCTACAGTCTGCATCCCCCTCTACCCAAACACTCTGCATCCCCTGCATTCTCTCCCACTACACCTCAAATTCTGCATGCCTTGCATCCTCCTTCACTACCCCACATTCTGCACTCCCTGCATCCCCTATTACCTCAACAACACCTTGCATCCCCTGCGCTCTGCACTCTCTGCATCTCTCACTACCCTGCTTCTGCATCCCCCCTAGACCTTCTACTGCCCCACATTCTGCACCTTCTGTATTCTCCCACTACCCCCAAATTCTTCACCCCCTGCATATTCCTGCTCTACCCCTCATTCTGCACCCAATGCATCCTCCCCCATTACCCCATATTGTGCACCCCTTGAATCCTCCACTACCTTATATTCTGCACCACCTGTATCCCCCACTACTACACATTCTGCACCCCCTGCATCTCCTTCTACCCAACATTTTGTCCCCCCCCCCCCCGCATCACCCGCTACCCTGTATTCTGCACCCTCTGCATCACCTACTACCCCATATTTTGGACCTCCTGCATCACCTACTACCCCAAATTCTGCACCCCCTGCATCACCTACTACCCAATATTTTGCACCCTCTGCATCACCTACTACCCCACATTCTAAGCCCCCTGCATCACCTACTACCCCATATTTTGCACCCCCTGCATCTCCTACTACCACACATTCCATGCCCCCTGCATCGCCCACTACCTGCACCTCCTGCAACACCTACTACCCCACATTCTGCACCCCCTGCATCTCCCACTACCCTACAGTTTGCATCCCCCTGCATCCCCCACTACCCAACACTCTGCACCCCCTGCATCTCCCACTACCCAATATGCTGCACCCCCTGCATCTCCCACTACCCAACACTCTGCACCCCCTGCATCCCCACTACCCAACACTCTGCACCCCCTGCATCTCCCGCTACCCAACACTCTGCACCCCCTGCATCTCCCGCTACGCTACAGTCTGCATCCCCCAATACCCAACACTCTGCACCCCCTGCCTCTCCCACTACCCGACTGTCTGCATCCCCCCACTACCCAAACACTCTGCACCCCCTGCATCTCCTGCTACCCAACACTCTGCACCCCCTGCATCTCCTGCTACCCAACACTCTGCATCCCCTGCATCTCCCGCTACCCTACAGTCTGCACCCCCTGCCTCTCACGCTACCCTACAGTCTTCATCCCCCTCTACACAAACACTCTGCACCCCCTGCATCTCCTGCTACCCAACACTCTGCACCCCCTGCATCTCCTGCTACCCAACACTCTGCATCCCCTGCATCTCACACTACCCAACACTCTGCACCCCCTGCATCTCACACTACCCAACACTCTGCACCCCCTGCATCTCACACTACCCGACTGTCTGCATCCCCCCACTACCCAAACACTCTGCACCCCCTGCATCTCCTGCTACCCAACACTCTGCACCCCCTGCATCTCCTGCTACCCAACACTCTGCATCCCCTGCATCTCCCGCTACCCAACACTCTGCATCTCCTGCCTCTCCCGCTACCCTACAGTCTGCACCCCCCCTACCCAAACACTCTGCACCCCCTGCATCTCCCACTACCCAACACTCTGCACCCCCTGCCTCTCCCGCTACCCTACAGTCTGCATCCCCCTCTACCCAAACACTCTGCATCCCCTGCATTCTCTCCCACTACACCTCAAATTCTGCATGCCTTGCATCCTCCTTCACTACCCCACATTCTGCACTCCCTGCATCCCCTATTACCTCAACACCTTGCATCCCCTGCGCTCTGCACTCTCTGCATCTCTCACTACCCTGCTTCTGCATCCCCCCTAGACCTTCTACTGCCCCACATTCTGCACCTTCTGTATTCTCCCACTACCCCAAATTCTTCACCCCCTGCATATTCCTGCTCTACCCCTCATTCTGCACCCAATGCATCCTCCCCCATTACCCCATATTGTGCACCCCTTGCATCCTCCACTACCTTATATTCTGCACCACCTGTATCCCCCACTACTACACATTCTGCACCCCCTGCATCTCCTTCTACCCAACATTTTGTTGTCCCCCCTGCATCACCCGCTACCCTGTATTCTGCACCCCCTGCATCACCTACTACCCAATATTTTGCACCCCCTGCATCACCTACTACCCCACATTCTAAGCCCCCTGCATCACCTACTACCCCATATTTTGCACCCCCTTCATCTCTTACTACCACACATTCCATGCCCCCTGCATCGCCCACTACCTGCACCCCCTGCAACACCTACTACCCCATATTTTTCACCCCCTGCATCACCTACTACCCCACATTCTGCACCCCCTGGATCACCTACAACCCCCACATTCCACACCCCCTACATCTCCCTCTACCCCACATCACCTACAACCCCACATTCTGCACCCCCTGCATCCCCCACTACCAAACATTCTGCACCCCCTGCATCTCCTACTACCCAACATTCTGTATCCCCCTGTATCCCCTTACTCACCCATAGTCTGCAACCCCTGCATCACCTACTATCCCACATTCTGCACCCCCTGCATCACCTACAACCCCATATTCCACACCCCCTGTGTCCCTTATTACCACATATTCTGCACCCCCTGCTCCCCCCCCACTACCCAACATTTTGCACCCCCTGCATCCTCCCTTACTACCCCACATTGAGCATCACCGCATCCCCTACTACTCCACACTGAGCACCCCCTACTACCCCACATTCTGCACCAACTGCTTCCCCTACTACTGCACATTCTGAACCCCCTGCATCCTCCCCCATTACCACCCATTCTGCACTCCATGCATCCTCCACCACTACCCCACTAGAGACACCTCCTGTATCCTGCACTACCGTACATTCCACACCCCCTGAATTTCCCACTACATCACGATATGCACGTCTGTACTGGTTGTCATGGTGTCCTGTGCTGCTTCAAAATTCCTGGGCTGCAAGCCCCACCTGGACCCCCCCCCCCCCCTCCACCTTCCCAGGCACGGGGGATTGGGGGGCTGTGGTCAGAGAGGTGTGAGGGGTGCAGAGAGGAGGATGGAGGATTGTAAGCAGCCTGCAAGCAGCAAACCCTCCGTTGGGTCATAAGGGGGGCTTGGTATAGGGGGGCTGCCTGTTCCCGGCACACAACGCATTGCCTGGCGTCTCACTTCATATGTCGTCTGTTGGGGTGCACTGCATTTAAAAAGGGACCTAAAATATCACTTCTGGGTGGACTTTCGTTGTGATGCTTCAAGGCTGAGCAAGATCAGCTTTCTTCGCAAGAACAGGGGACAGGGAAATATGTCCTATCCCAGATATAAGACCCCGCAGGTATTTCTTAATAGTTGGAAAGTCGCCCCGTACAATACCGAGCACCTCCCACTGCCTTAGGCATTTGTCATTGCTCTGACCCACTTTCCAGTAAATCTTCTGTTTTATTGAAACTGCATCATGCTATTATTGGTCTGTAGTTATGCTCACATCAAGTGGTGGTTTGGCGCCATTACAACTTGTTTACTATGTGATTTTTGGTTTCTTCCTCTGCCCTACCCTCCTGTTTAGTGCTAGTTAGTTCATCCCTAGCTATTCCCTCCCCCCCCCCCTATTTTTTCCATGTCCACTTAGTGTTAGTTATTCACAGACACAGCCATCGTATTTTTACACTTCAACTGACTGGAAAAACATCCTCTGTACTGCGATTATCCAACGTAAAATTGCATTGGGTTCAACTTTTGTGCCTTTTCGAAGAGTTAAGCTGCCTGTGGATGGTGCCAAATTGGCAGATGACCCAGCTGTCCAGACATACTGGGGGGCCGTATCTCAATGCATAAAGCGGGGCAGCCTAAGAAATCCAATGGTCCACATACCTTCGTTTTTTTTATATATGTAGCACCCTCTGGTGTGCTACTGGTGTGAGTAAAGATACAGTTATGTTTTGGCTCATAGGTAACTGAGTGAGTCTTAATTGGGTCATGGGTTTACTGCAGGTCAGGCTGGATGACTCGTACAGGCAGGTCTCTGGTGCCTCCCTCTAGTTCTGGAAGTTCGGAGAAATTTCTAGAAGCTGGAGGGCGGGGGACAGGATGTTTGATCTGCCTACTTAGAGGAACTTGGACAATCCCCAGGCAGTGGGCCTTGAATGGTGGCTAAGCCAGCCAATTTTCAGTGCTGTCACACTATTCATTGACAATTGCGCGGTCATGCAACGCTGTACCCATATGACATTTTTATCCAGGGCTGTCTTTAACAAAAGGGGCAGCTGTCCTGGGCCCAGTCATTGTTGTGGGGCCCAAAGCAGCTGCCCCTTGAGCCCACACTGCCCACAATTAGTTGATAAGTGGATTTGGGAGGGCCCAGGAAAGTGTTTGCCCAGGGTCCAATCAATATTAAAGATGGCCCTGTTTTTATCATTGTTTTTTTACACAAATAGAGCTTTCTTTTGGTGGTATTTAATCACCTCTGAAGTTTTATTTTTTGCTAAATATATGAATAAAGACCGTAAATTTTGAAAAAAAGAACAAAAAACGTTTTCATAGTTTGTTATAAAATTTGGCAAACAGGTAATTCTTCTTCACTGACGAGGCGGCACTGATGGGCACTGATGAGGAGACACTGGTGAGGCTACACTGATAGGCGCCACTGATAGGCACTGATGGGCAGCACTGATGGGCACTGATAGCTAGGGGGCACTGATGGGCATTGGCAGGCGGCACGGATAGGTGACACTGACGAGGAGGCACTGATGGGCATTGATAAGCTGCACTGATGTGCACTGATGAGGCTGCACTGATGGGCACTGATAGGCAGCACTGATTGGCAGCACTGATGAGGTGGCACTAATGTGCATTGATAAGCTGCACTCATGGGCACTGATGAGACGGCACTGGTGGGCACTTATGAGGTTGCGCTGATGGGCACTGATAGGCGGCATTGATGGGCACTGATAGGCAGCACTGATGAGGCAACACTGTTGGGCATTGATAAGCTGCACTGATGGGCACCGATGAGGTGGAACTGGTGGGCACTGATGAGGAGGCACTGATTAGACTGAACTGATAGGCGTCACTGATGGGCACTGATAGGTGGCTCTGATGGGCATTGGTAGGCGGCACTGATAGATGACACTGATGAGGAAGCACTGATGGGCACTGATGGGCACTGATGAGGCGGCACTGGTGGGCACTTATGAGGTTGCACTGATGGGCACTGATAGGCGGCATTGATGGGCACTGATAGGCAGCACAGATGAGGCGGCACTGTTGGGCATTGATAAGCTGCACTGATGGGCACTGATGAGGCGGAACTGGTGGGCACTGATGAGGAGGGACTGATGAGACTGAACTGATAGGCATCACTGATGGGCACTGATAGGTGGCTCTGATGGGCATTGGTAGGCGGCACTGATAGATGACACTGATGAGGAAGCACTGATGGGCACTGATGAGGCGGCACTGGTGGGCACTTATGAGGTTGCACTGATGGGCACTGATAGGCGGCATTGATGGGCACTGATAGGCAGCACAGATGAGGCGGCACTGTTGGGCATTGATAAGCTGCACTGATGAGGCGGAACTGGTGGGCACTGATGAGGAGGGACTGATGAGACTGAACTGATAGGCATCACTGATGGGCACTGATAGGTGGCTCTGATGGGCATTGGTAGGCGGCACTGATAGGTGACACTGATGAGGAGGCACTGATGGGCACTGATTGGCAGCACTGGTGGGCACTGTTGGGACTGCACTGATAATCAGGACATTGAAAATCAGTGCCCTGATTATCAGTGTAATGTCCCTTTTAGAGAAGCCGGTTATTGGCTCTCCTCTCCTCCGTGTGAGGAACAGAGTGCCAATAACCAACTTTTGTTGACATCCGCGATCAGCGGTGATTGGACACAGTTGATCACGTGGTAAAGAACCGCTGATTGGCTCTTTACCCCGATCTATGTTCAGCAGTGTCCTCCGGCGGGCGCGATCACGGGACGGCGTCACATGAAGGCGTCCCGGAACTAGAGGACCGCACTGTAGCCATCATTTGTCTATAGCTCGGTCGGCAGGTGGTTGAGGGGCTTTTGCATCTTTTCTGATCAGAGACTTTCAGCGTTCAGGAAGAGGACAGTTCTGCAGAGTTTTTATAAAGGGGGGAAAAAAATCCCAGGTTTTGTTGCAAGTCAAGCTGGGCATCCCATAATTCCTATTCTCCATCCAAGATTTTACCCCCTAATAAAACAACAAAAAACCAAGACTGTTCCCTGTGTCTGGAGAAAGTGTGGAAAATGCTTGTTGCCTGGCTGTGCAGGATTGGGGGCACCCCCGTCATCTGCAGCTCCTGCAGGGGGTAGTGGAATCATCCCACGTATGTGAAACAAGCAAAGCTTTGCACATATTGATGATACAAGCAAAGTGTCTCTCTATATGTGATTTCTGAAGGCACTGGATGAATCTTTGGGGGTCGGAGAAAATTATTACAAAAGTGTAAAGTTTTCTTGCTACATTACATTACAATATGGCAAATGTTGGGTAAATCGCCCTTCCCTGCATGGTAAAACAATCTGCTTACATATTAATGCGAGAACACAGAGGGAGAGGTCGGGGTCAATTGTCTTTGTATTTCCATGAAATTGCCTTCAAGCTGATATGACTTCAAGTGTTTTCATTACCGGTGATGGTGGTGGGAAGGGGCTGGAGCAAGCAAAGGGCCCTCCAACCGATTCAGCACAGTAAAGCCTTCTTAGAACAAAAAGTATTTACATATCTTATTCCATCACATAGCCCAAAATGATGAGGATCATGTCAGGACATGTTGGGCAGAGCCATGCAAATCGGTTGCTTTATGCCCCATTGACCAGATACATGCCGAGAACGGTTGGTGTATGGTGCAAGTATACACTAATATTATATAGAGAAAATTGAGTAGTAGGAAAAATAGACTTTAACGTCACGTGTTGAAAAAATATAACAACGTTTTAATAGTTGACATGAATTACATATATGTACAGTACACATTTAATAAAACACGAAAAGATATATAGAGAGAGGACCCTTTGGTTAATCCAAAGGGAGTATTATTAGTATTATTATTATTATACAGGATTTATATAGCGCCAACAGTTTAGGCAGCACTTAACAATTTAAGGGCAGACTGTACAGTTATAATACAATAAAATACAAGAGGGTCCTGCTCAGAAGAGCTTACAATCTAATAGGGTGGGGCAGGTGGTACAAAAGGTTGTAACTGTGGGGAATGAGCTGATGGAAGTGGCAGAAGATTAGTTGGAGACGTTATAGGCTTCCCTGAAGAGATGAGTTGTCAGGGATTTCTTCTATCTTTTCATGTGACAAGACTGAAGAAATGACACTTGTCTACAATGTAAAGTAGTGAGTGTACAGCTTGTATAACAGTGTAAATTTGCTGTCCCCTCAAAATAACTCAACACACAGCCATTAATGTCTAAACCGCTGGCAACAAAAGTCAGTACACCCCTAAGTGAAAATCTCCAAATTGGGCCCAATTAGTCATTTTCCATCCCCGGTGTCATGTGACTCATTAGTGTTACAAGGTCTCAGGCGTGAATGGGGAGCAGGTGTGTTAAATTTGGTGTTATCGCTCTCACTCTCTCATACTGGTCACTGGAAGTTAAACATGGTACCTCATGGCAAAGAACTCTCTGAGGATCTGAAAAAAAGAATTGTTGCTCTACATAAAGATGCCCTAGGCTATAAGAAGATTGCCACGACCCTGAAACTGAGCTGCAGCGCGGTGGCCAAGACCATACAGCGGTATAACAGGACAGGTTCCACTCAGAACAGGCCTCGCCATGGTCCACCAAAGAAGTTGAGGTCACGTGATCAGCGTCATATCCAGAGGTTGTCTTTGGGAAATAGACGTATGAGTGCTGCCAGCATTGCTGCAGAGGTTGTAGGGGTCAGCCTGTCAGTGCTTAGACCATACGCCGCACACTGTATCAATTTGGTCTGCATGGCTGTCATCCCAGAAGGAAGCCTCTTCTAAAGATGATGCACAAGAAAGCCCGCAAACAGTTTGCTGAAGACAAGCAGACTAAGGACATGGATTACTGGAACCATGTCCTTTGGTCTGATGAGACCAAGATAAACTTATTTGGTTCAGATGGTGACAAGCGTGTGTGGGGGCAACCAGGTGAGGAGGACAAAGACAAGTGTGTCTTGTCTACAGTCAAGCATGGTGGTGGGAGTGTCATGGTCTGGGGCTGCATGAGTGCTGCCGGCACTGGGGGGCTACAGATCATTGAGGGGACCATGAATGCCAACATGTACTGTGACATACTGAAGCAGAGCATGATCCCCTCCCTTCAGAGACTGGACCGCAGGGCAGTATTCCAACATAAGGACCCCAAGCACACCTCCAAAACGACCACTGACTTGATATTGAAGCTGAGGGTAAAGATGATGGACTGGCCAAGCATGTCTCCAGACTTAAACCCTATTGAGCGTCTGTGGGGCATCCTCAAATGGAAGGTGGAGGAGCGCAAGGTCTCTAACATCCACCAGCTCTGTGATGTCATCATGGAGGAGGGGAAGAGGACTCCAGTGACAACCTGTGAAGCTCTGGTGACCTCCATGGCCAAGAGGGTTAAGGCAGTGCTGGAAAATAATGGTGGCCACACAAAATATTGACACTTTGGGCCCAATTTGGACATTTTCACTTAGGGGTGTACTCACTTCTGTTGCCAGCGGTTTAGACATTAATGGCTGTGTGTTGAGTTATTTTGAGGGGACAGCAAATTTACACTGTTATACAAGCTGTACACTCACTACTTTACATTGTAGCAAAGTGTCATTTCTTCAGTGTTGTCACATGAAAAGATAGCAGAAAAGATTTACAAAATGTGAGGGGTGTACTTACTTTTGTGAGATACTGTATCTTTTTGTGTTTTATTAAGCGTGTACTGTATACATATGTAATTCATGTGAACGAATAAAACTTTGTTATATTTTTCTACACGTGCCGTTAAAGTCCATTTTTCCTACCACTCAATTTTATCAATTTGTTAGGATGTGGCACATGTATATTTGGGGTGTTTGATTGCCACCCCAGGGCACTGCAATCAATCCATTCACTGATAATTTATAGTCATTTATCCAAACTGCATACAGCTGTTTGAGGATCTTTGCTGTGCAACAAAGATGGAGCCTCGTTGTTTTTTATTGGCTGGTGGTGTCTCGCCTTCTGCACAGCATCCCGATAGCTGGCAGCATTGCAGCATCACCAGTTCCATCCTCTGTGGCTTGATTGGCTGCAGTGCCGTGGCGCTCTATTTGAGCATCACAAACCCAGGTCTTGCTACCTGGCTCCCTACCCTGCCTTGGCTTGGCTTGCCGTTCCTGCCCGCCTATCCTAGTCATCTTGTAGGCAGTTGCAGTTAGCCTTCCCTCCTGTGGATGGCCTGGTGCCATTATTGAATGGGAAGGATAGTCTCGTAAGTGGTCAGCTATGTCAGGTCGCCAATACTACCAAATGGTGCCACATCCCTGAGAGAGTTGCAATAAAGAAATGTACTATGGAGGGGACTTTGGAGGCACTAAAATCAGTCATCAATTATTAATTTTGGTGCCTCCAAAGTCCTATCCATAGTACATTTCTTTATTGTTAGTCTCGTAAGGGAATTGGTCCTGTCCAGAGCCTTGAGAGAGGAAGGTAGTCTGAATGGACACCGAACTCTCGAGAGACTTTGGCGGGCATCTTGGGTGAGGGTACCTTTCAAATAAGGAACCACATGTCATTTTGGTGTACATCTGGTGAGCGAGTGGAAGGGTGAGGAACCCACTTGTGAGGGACAATGATTAGCACAGGGTCATGTTCCAGGCAGAGGTGGGATATCTCAGGGAAGGCTCCCTCATCCCTTCAAACACCCCGGTAAGTGGTGCGGAGGCACGAATCTAGTGCAGACTGCAGAAAATTCCTCTGCCTTTTTAAAGAACGGACACTACCCAAGATAGCAGAAGCCATCCTCCAGTACCATGTACTGCAAACACTGAGTATGTATATTATCTGGATTGCTTATATCGGTTCTGAAGAACAGTTTATCTTTTGCTGCAACCAAACTGTGCAAGAGTTATACTGAAGACATCAGTACCTAACTCAGGACCTGCCTACAACTGGATTCTTCCCCTGCCTAGAATACAGACTTCTCTTTCACGTGTTTCTGGATTACTCTACTCTGCTACTTGCTCTGACATTGGACTGCTTCTTGATATTGCTATGTCTGCTGCCTGCACTGACCTTGAACTGTTTCTTGATAACGCAATGTGTGCTGCCTGCACTGACCTTGGACTATTTCTTGATAACGCTATATCTGCTGCCTGCACTGACCTTGGACTGTTTCTCGATAACGCTTTGTCTGCTGCCTGCACTGACCTTGGACTGTTTCTTGAAAACGCTATGTGTGCTGCCTGCACTGACCTTGGACTGTTTCTCAATTACGCTTTGTCTGCTGCCTGCACTGACCTTGGACTGTTTCTTGATAACGCTATGTCTGCTGCCTGCACTGACCTTGGACTATTTCTTGATAATGCTTTGTCTGCTGCTTGCACTGACCTTGGACTGTTTGTTGAGAATGCTATGTCTGCTGCCTGCACTGACCTTGGACTGTTTATTGATAACGCTATGTGTGGTGCCTGCACTGACCTTGGACTGTTTCTTGATAACGCTGTGTCTGCTGCCTGCACTGACCTTGGACTATTTCTTGATAACGCTATGTCTGCTGCCTGCACTGACCTTGGACTGTTTGTTGAGAATGCTATGTCTGCTGTCTGCACTGACCTTGGATTGTTTCTTGATAACGCTATGTGTGGTGCCTGAACAGACCTTGGACTGCTTCTTGATAATGCTATGTCTGCTGCCTGCACTGACCTTGGACTGTTTCTTGATAACGCTATGTGTGCTGCCTGCATAGACCCTGGACTGCTTCTTGATAATGCTATGTCTGCTGCCTGCAATGACCTTGGACTGTTTCTTGATAAAGCTATATCTGCTGCCTGCTCTGACCTTTGACTGTTTCTTGATAACGCTGTGTCTGCTACCTACTCTGACCTTGGACTGTTTCTTGATAATGCTATGTCTGCTGCCTGCACTGACCTTGGACTATTTCTTAATAACGCTATATCTGCTGCCTGCACTGACCTTGGACTGTTTGTTGAGAATGCTATGTCTGCTACCTGCACTGACCTTGGACTGTTTATTGATAACGCTATGTCTGCTGCCTGCACAGACCTTGGGCTGCTGCTTGATAATGCTATGTCTGCTGCCTGCACTGACCTTGGACTGTTTCTTGATAACGCTTTGTCTGCTGCTTGCACTAACCTTGGATTGTTTCTTGATAATGCTATGTCTGCTGCCTGCACTGACCTTGGACTGTTTCTTGATAATGCTATGTCTGCTGCGTGCACTGACCTTGGACTGTTTCTTGATAATGCTATGTCTGCTGCCTGCACTGACCTTGGATTATTTCTTGATAACGCTATGTCTGCTGTCTGCACTGACCTTGGACTGTTTCTTGATAACGCTATGTGTGGTGCCTGAACAGACCTTGGACTGCTTCTTGATAATGCTATGTCTGCTGCCTGCACTGGCCTTGGACTGTTTCTTGATAACGCTATGAATGCTGCCTGCACTGACCTTAGACTGTTTCTTGATAACGCTATGTGTGCTGCCTGCACAGACCTTGGACTGCTTCTTGATAATGCTATGTCTGCTGCCTGCACTGACCTTGGACTGTTTCTTGATAAAGCTATATCTGCTGCCTGCACTGACCTTTGACTGTTTCTTGATAACGCTATGTCTGCTACCTGCTCTGACCTTGCACTGCTTTTGATAATGCTATGTCTGCGGCTTGCAATGACCTTGGACTGTTTCTTGATAATGCTATGTCTGCACTGACTTTGCACTGTTTTTGATAATGCTATGTCTGCGGCTTGCACTGACCTTGGACTGTTTCTTGATAACGCTATTTCTGCTGCCTGCTCTGACCTTGCACTGTTTTTGATAATGCTATGTCTGTGGCTTGCACTGACCTTGGACTGTTTCTTGATAATGCTATGCCTGCTGCCTGCACTGACTTTGCACTGTTTTTGATAATGCTGTTTCTGCTGCTTGCACTGACTTTGGACTGTTTCTTGATAACGCTATATCTGCTGCCTGCTCTGACCTTGGACTGTTTCTTGATAACGCTATGACTGCTGCCTGCCCTGACCTTGGATTGTGTCTGGATGATGCTAGCCAACTACCACCTGCCCTGACCACCAGCAGCCTCTGGACTTTAACAGGGACTCTTTTTATTTAGCACTGCCCTGTTTCCTCCACCACTAGACCAGAAGTATAGCATTGTGTACCAAGACCTGGGGGGCAACCAATCACTGGTAGGCCTGCTTGCCTTAAGAAAATGGGGGCTGCTAAGGGTGAAGCAACACTCACTATCATTGGGATGAGCATGGCTTTTATGGATCTATGGCCTATGTGATGGAATGAGACGTGAATATCTTATTTAGTGTGCTAAGCACTGATTTGATTTGGAGGCTTTTTGATTGCTTTAATCCCTTTTCATCAGAACCTCTGTATATCCCTATAAGCAGCTGTATTGTCCTGGAACTGGGGTCTCCTAAACTAAGGCCTGTGGGCCACATACAACCCAATACTAGACTTTATCTAGCCCCCAGCTGATGTGCACTGTCTCCGCTTCCCCCCCCCACCCCCAACAGTACCCCCAGCCCTTGGCTCAGTCTCTAGTACAGAAGCACGGGTCTACCCCAGCACCTCCTTAATGCCTCACCTCTGCACCGTGTTGTTGGTTTGGCTTTGATCGGGTCTCCGATGTAGAATCCCGGAAGCGACGCCATGACGTCACTTCCGGCTTACTCGGCTGCCAATGGCACAGATTTTTTAAAAAATTACAGTATTCAAAAGCAACGATTTTGTCGATCTGAATACTTTTAAGTGCAAAGGAGGGATTTGGGGGTCTTTCAGACCCCCCGATCCCACCATAAAGAGTACCTGTCACCACCTATTACTGTCACAAGGGATGTTTACATTCCTGGTGACAGCAATAAAAGTGATCAGAATTTTATTTATCATTGCCATACTAGTAAAAATTAAAATCAAAATATCTCATAGTTTGTAGATGCATCAACTTATGCGCAAACCAATATACGCTTATTGGGATTTTGTTTACCAAAAATATGTAGCAGAATACAATTGGCCTAAATTTATGAAGAAATTAGATTTTTTTTTAAATTTTATTGGATATTTTTTACAGCAGAAAATTATTTATTTATTTATTTATTTTAATTGTCGGTCTTTTTTTATTTATAGCGCAAAATACAAAAAAAACCTCAGAGGTGATCAAATACCACCAAAAGAAAGCTCTATTTGTGGTAAGAAAATGACATAAATTTTATTTGGGTCACACGACTGCACAATTGTCAGTTAAATGAATGCAGTGCCGCAAAAAATGGCCTGGTCGTGAAAAGAAGGGGGGGGGTTTAAATCGTCCGGAGATGGTGGTTAATTATTTATAGTGGGGAGTGAAAAAATACTGCGCAAATTATAAAATACCTAAAAAAAAAAGAAGAAGAAGAAAAATAACCATATGATGGAAGCAAAGCTGCTACACAGGAATGTGACAAAAATTCAAATAAGAAGGTGAGTAAATGTAGCACTAAGAATAATATCACAGTAAAGTGAATAAACAATCAACGAATAATCTAGTAAACATCTAATATGGTGATAAAGTCCATCATGGTAAGATAAGTAATGTGAAAATAAGTCCCATAAAATAAATCCAGTCCTAAAAAGGAAAGTCCTGTCCACAGCTATCAGGGCCGATCCCAGGCGGGGTGCACTGGGTGCAGTGCACCCGGGCGCCAGAGAGGTGGGGGCACTGAAGCGCCAGAATGCTCCCCTCCCTCCTCCTCCTCTTTGTGTCCAGAGGCAGGTCACTGTATTTTTCGAGGCTCAAGCCCGTCCCCCCTCCCTCCTCCTATCAGAGAAGGGGAGCAGCCGCTGGAGATCGGAGCGGCTAGTCTCTGTGTGGAGAGAGACCAGCCACGCAGTCACATCGCTGGGGGGGCAGTCTGTCGGTGCCTGACGTGTTCTCCTCTGTCTCTCACTCCCGCCCAAGCCTGTCTCCATCTGCTCTCCACCCGGGTGGCACGGCTGCACACTGTCCTCTCCTCTCTTCGCTATAAAGTGATAATCTTCAGACAAGTAGAATGAGGTGGCTGTAACAAGAAACATCCAGGATGGTGAGTCCCCTCTAAGTATATGAGATTAAACACTCTTACCGGAAGCGGGGAAGACCAGTGCACAGTGGGAACGCCACAGCAACTTACATCCAACCAGAGTATGCAGGAAGAAAAGAAGTGGGGGGATCCAATAGTGCAGGTAAACAAAGTTGGTTTATTACAAAAACCGACATACATAGAGTAAAAGTGATCACAAATAAAATAAGAGCAATGTGGGAAGCGATGAACCTTGCCTCAAGTTTGGACCCAGTTTGGTCGAAACCCATGAGGTCCTTTGGAGACATCACTGGATGTAAGTTGCTGTGGCGTTCCCACTGTGCACTGGTCTTCCCAGTTTGGTCAAAACCCATGAGGTCCTTTGGAGACATCACTGGAGATCCTGGGTCGTTTTGATCGTTTTGGAGAGCCATCCCTTTGGATATCCATGCCTTTATGATTCGGTGTCGATGACATCCGGGTCCACCGCTTCCGGTAAGAGTGTTTAATCTCATATACTTAGAGGGGACTCACCATAATGGATGTTTCTCGTTACAGCCATCTCATTCTACTTGTTTGAAGACTATCACTTTATAGCTATGGACAGGACTCCCATTCTATTCTCCTATTTAGGACTGGATTTATTTCATGGGACTCATTTTAACATTACTTATCTTACCATGATGGGCTTTATCACCATATTAGATGTTTACTAGATTATTCGTTGATTGTTTATTCACTTTACTGTATTCTTAGCGCTACATTTACTCACCTTGTTAATTATTTATAAACTTGACGTTTTACAAGCTTCCCCTTTTTTTAATCTATTTTTACCATTTTAATTAGATGTTCAGATATGTAGATTAGCTTTTACAATTCCTCTAATCATCAAATTGTTTAAAACGATTAGCCGCACGGGGAGTGCATTGTTTTTACTGAGTCACAGACTGGCACTGTGATAAGTAGCAGGTAAGCACAAGCCTTCTGTGGAACAGCAAAAGCAGGAAAGCGGATGACGTATATATAATGAGCTCTCATGGCTGCCCCCAGGTATACATAATTCATTATATATATATATATATATATATATATATATATATATATATATATATATATATATAGAAACAACATTTATAGGAGATTAATATACATTGATAGGATTCCTAACATCAAACTCATTTCTTTTACATGTAAAAAAAAATATTTAAATATTCTCATTTAAGTGTGGAAATACGGGCAATTTGCAGACTTCTAGTACTCAATGTCAACGTTATATACCATCCTCTGTAAGAAGCTTTTTCATAAATAAATAAATATTTAAATAATAAATGTTTTAATTCATTATTTAAATATATTTAAATATTATTATTTAAATATGCCGACCGCAATACATATACAGTATCTACGTTGCGTTTTGCAAGTTTTTTTTTTTTAATCTGAGCAACGTCATGACATAACTTCAGCTCTAGGCTGGAAGTAATTTTTTTTTTTTTTTACAGCAAAAAAATATTTTTTTTGATCTTTTGCTTTTAAAAGGTAAAGAAGACGAGATTTGAGGTCATATACAGTATATACGTTGCATTTTGCAAGTTTTTTTTTTTTTACTTGCGCGACGTCATGGTGTAACTTCAGCTCCAGCCTGGAAGTAATTTTTTTTTTTTTTTTACAGCAAAAAAAAGCATTTTTTTGATCTTTTGCTTTTAAAAGGTAAAGAAGAGATTTGAGGTCATATACAGTAAATAAGTTGCATTTTGCAAGTTTTTTTTTTTTTTTTTACCTGTGCGACGTCATGACGTAACTTAAGCCCCAGATCTCTCCAAAAAGATGACCTTTCATCCCTTATTTCTATTACAAGGGATCTCTGTACAGAGCGCCTCCAGGTGGCCATATTGCATTTTACAGAAAATTACAGCGACTGCAGATTGAAAAGGAAAGGGAATTTTTAATAACATTCGATTATAATATAATCTGTGTTCCGATTGTATATACTAGATTATTTGCTATTTTTTTCCCAACAAAAGTTGTTACTCGATAATAATGTAATCCATTAGAACCCTCCATTACCCCCCCCCTGGCTTCTCAACAGCTGAATGGCCAATATGCATTGGGGGTTATTTATGAAAGGCAAATCCACTGGCACTACAAGTGCACTGGGAAGAGAAGTCGCTGTAGATCTGAGGGGGACATGCAAGGAAAATAAAAAACAGCATTTTAGCTTGCACATGATTGGATGATAAAATCAGCAGAGCTTCCCCTCATTTCAGGTCTACCCCTCAGATTTACAGCGACTGCACTTCCAAGTGCACTTGTAGTGCAAAGTGTATTTCTCTATCGTAAATAACCCCCATTATCTCACAAAAGTAAGTACACCCCTCACACTATTGTAAATCTTTTCTTCTATCTTTTCATGTGACAACACTGAAGAAATGACACTTGTCTACAATGTAAAGTAGTGAGTGTACAGCTTGTATAACAGTGTAAATTTGCTGTCCCCTCAAAATCACTCAACACACAGCCATTAATGTCTAAACCACTGGCAACAAAAGTCAGTACACCCCTAAGTGAAAATGTCCAAATTGGGCCCAATTAGCCATTTTCCCTCCCCGGTGTCATGTGACTCGTTAGTGTTACAAGGTCTCAGGTGTGAATGGGGAGCAGGTGTGTTAAATTTGGTGTTATCGCTCTCACTCTCTCATACTGGTCACTGAAAGTTTAACATGTCACCTCATGGCAAAGAACTCTCTGGGGATCTGAAAAAAAGAATTGTTGCTCTACATAAAGATGGCCTAGGCCAGTGATGGCGAAGCTTGGCACCCCAGATGTTTTGGAGCTACATTTCCCATGATGCGCAACTACACTGCAGAGTGCATGAGCATCATGGGAAATGTAGTTCCAAAATATCTGGGGTGCCAAGGTTCGCCATCACTGGCCTAGGCTATAAGAAGATTGCCAAGACCCTGAAACTGAGCTGCAGCACGGTGGCCAAGACCATACAGCGGTATAACAGGACAGGTTCCACTCAGAACAGGCCTCGCCATGGTCCACCAAAGAAGTTGAGGTCACGTGCTCAGCGTCATATCCAGAGGTTGTCTTTGGGAAATAGACGTATGAGTGCTGCCAGCATTGCTGCAGAGGTTGTAGGGGTGGGGGGGTCAGTCTGTCAGTGCTCAGACCATACGCCGCACACTGCATCAAATAGGTCTGCATGGCTGTCATCCCAGAAAGAATCCTCTTCTAAAGACGATGCACCAGAAAGCCAGCAGTTTGCTGAAGACAAGCAGACTAAGGACATGGATTACTGGAACCATGTCCTGTGATCTGATGAGACCAAGATAAACTTATTTGGTTCAGATGGTGAGAAGCGTGTGTGGGGGCAACCAGGTGAGGAGGACAAAGACAAGTGTGTCTTGTCTACAGTCAAGGATGGTGGTGGGAGTGTCATGGTCTGGGGCTGCATGAGTGCTGCCGGCACTGGGGAGCTACAGATCATTGAGGGAACCATGAATGCCAACATGTACTGTGACATACTGAAGCAGAGCATGATCCACTCCCTTCGGAGACTGGGCCGCAGGGCAGTATTCCAATATGATAAAGATCCCAAACACTCCTCCAAGGTGACCACTGCCGCGCTAAAGAAGCTGAGGGTAAAGGTGATGGACTGGCCAAGCATGTCCCCAGACCTAAACCCTATTAAAATTCTGTGGGGCATTCTCAAACGGAAGGTGGAGGAACGCAAGGTCTCTAACATCCACCAGCTCTGTGATGTCGTCATGAAGGAGGGGAAGAGGACTTCAGTGACAACCTGTGAAGCTCTGGTGAACTCCATGCCCAAGGGGGTTAAGGCAGTGCTGGAAAATAATGGTGGCCACACAAAATATTGACAGTTTGGGTCCAATTTTGACATTTTCACTTAGGGGTGTACTCACTTTTGTTGCCAGCGGTTTAGACATTAATGGCTGTGTATTGAGTTATTTTGAGGGGGCAGCAAATTTACACTGTTATACAAGCTGTACACTCACTACTTTACATTGTAGACAAGTGTCATTTCTTCAGTGTTGTCACATGAAAAGATAGAAGAGAATATTTACAGAAATGTGAGGGGTGTACTTACTTTTGTGTGATACTGTATATACAGTATAACATTGCACTCATGTCACATTTCAGGTATAGCATGCAGTAGATACATCCTGTCTATTAGCTCAGGTAGTGATAATAAGTTCATTATACTGAAGCCGACAATGATTACAATCTGTACAGTACTCACCCTGTTCATCCGGCCATGGATTTTCTGCACAACGAGCGTCCTATTGATCGTTTTTTCTATAAAGTTGAACTCTGAAGAAGCAATCCTCAGAGATCACTGATGGAGGAGTGAGCACCCTGCAGGCTTTCTGAGTGTCTCTTTTCACTGTCACTTCCTCCTCTGTACTGACAACAAAGTCTCCGTAATTCATCGGCAAAACTCCACTAATGAGCTCCACGCTTTATTGATAATCTGCTAATATGTTTTGACTTGTGTAGAGGCCGAGGGCACAAGGAGATCTTCTCATTTTATTCACAACTGTCATAGATTTCTCTAGCTGGAGAATAATATTAGAGATACAATTATTGATGTGTGTTCAATGTGTATGTGCAATAGGATTGTAATGCTGATGTATGTATTGAGTGCAATACGAGGGCTGCACTGAATGTACTGTATGCAAAAAGTGGGCATAACTTCTCTATTTCCTTACATAGGTCATTCACATTTCACATGTTCACAGGTAACCTTCTCTATGATAATTATTACGTCTTCTTCTTTCTTCTTTCTTCGTCCTTCTTCTTCTTTGGTTCTCTTTCTTCTTCTTTCTTCTTCTTCTTCTTCTTCTTTCTTCTTTTGCTTCCTTCTTCTTCTTTGGTCTTCTTTCTTCTTCTTCCTCCTCTTCTTATTCTTCTTTCTTCTTTTTTCTTCTTTTGCTTCTATCTTCTTCTTCTTTCATCCTCTTTCTTCTTCTTCATTTTCTTCTTCCTCCTCTTCTTCTTTCTCCTTCTTTCTTCTTCTTCTTTCTTCCTATTTCTTCTTCTTCTTTCTTCTGCTTTCATTCTCTTTCTTTTTCTTTCTTCTTGTGCTTCTATCTTCTTCCTTCTTCTTCTTTGGTCTTCTTTCTTCTTCTTCCTCCTCTTCTTCTTTCTTTTTTGCTTCTATCTTCTTCCCTCTTCTACTTTGGTCCTCTTTCTTCTTCTTCTTTCTTCTTCTTCCTCCTCTTCTTCTTTCTTCTTAATCTTCTTCTTCTTTCTTCTTCTTTCATCCTCTTTCTTCTTTTGCTTCCTTCTTCTTCCTTCTTCTTTGGTCCTCTTTCTTCTTCTTTCTTCTACCTCCTCCTCTTCTTCCTTCTTTTTCTTCTACTTTCTTCTTCTTCTTTCTTCTTCTTCTACTTCTTTCTTCTTCTTTCTTCTTCTTCTACTTCTTTCTTCTTCTTTCATCCTCTTTCTTCTTCTTTCATCCTCTTTCTTCTTCTTACTTCTTTTGCTTCCTTCATACTTCTTCTTTGTTGGTCCTCAACCTTCTTCTTCTTCTTTCTTCTTCTTCTTTCTTCTTTCTTCTTATTTCCTCCTCTTTCTTCTTCTTTCTTCTTTTGCTCCCTTCTTCTTCCTTCTTCTTCTTTTGCTTCCTACTTCCTTCTTCTTCTTTAGTGACACACCATCATATAGATAGAATTCAGGTATGCAAGATGAGTCCTACATTTTCAACTATGATTTACCTGAAATAAACATTCAATTTCCCTAGGAAAATTGGGAATAGTTGATCAACTATGCACCATAAGAAAACCGGTACTACCTTACTATCTCACCATTTTTTTCTGTTAAACATAGAGAAAAGAGAAGAAGAGAAAAGAAAGAAAGGTAGGGGGGAATAAAAACAAAACAAAAGGCAGGGCAGGGGGTCGGCTTTGGGAGAGCAATCATAACCGGCATCACCATATAATTTCCCTAGTGTATCTTCCTGAATATATTGAAGAGTGGCCCTCGACCAGAAGCTCATCCCTCAAAGAAAGCTCTTCCCTCCTCAGAGTAGACAAACGTGTTCCAGAGCATCCAAGTCTTGGAGTACCGTTCCCGTTAATGCCGTGCAGTAAGGATCAAGTCCTCCATTTTATTGATTTCTTCCACTTTGTGGAGCCAGAGTTTAATGGTTGGTGGTTGCTGATGTTTCCAAGAAAGGGGAATACACAATTTAGCTGCATCAAGGATATGGCGTACCACAGAGCGTTTGTAAATTGTAGCTGAGATAGTGGCGGCGTGGAGAAGAAAGAAGGCCGGATCATCCGGGACCACATAATCTGTGAATTTTTGAACAATCCTCTGTACCTCTTTCCAGTAGTTTTCAAGTTTGGGGCAGGACCAAAAGATATGTAGCAATGTTCCTCGCTCCTCCTGGCATCTCCAACACTAATCGGTAGTGTTTGGGAAAAATTTGTGTAACTGAGACGGTGTTCGATACCATCGCGACAGTATTTTTGTGCAAATAGAGGATTTGAGAGCGAACATAATATAGTTCCTCTGCTCTGGAGTGAACGTGCGGTCTAGGTCGGTCTCCGAACTGGTGTTCCTCTGGAGTTGTGATCAGCAAATTATATGCTATGGATAGAGCGTAGGGCAGTGTGCCAGAGGCGTAACTAGAATCTTCAAGGCCCCAGTGCAAGAAACCATGAAGGGCCCCCATCAGGGGCATTGCTAGGTCTACAAAAAGATCTCGGACAGCGAAGTAAAGAAAGTCATATACTTCGGCGGGCATACACATAAGTGTATAATATACATGTGTGTGTGTATATACCGTATTTATCGGCGTATAACATGCACCGGCGTATAACACGCACCCCAATTTAGGAGGGAATTTTAAGGAAAAAAAAACTTTTAGGAGGGAAGTTGAGGGGAAAAAAACTTACATTTAAATGCCCATCATTGCAGCCTTCTCAGTGCAGCCTTGCCCCAGTGCAGCCTTGCTAGTGCAGCCTTGTCAGTGCAGCTTTGTCAGTGCAGCCTTCCCCAGTGCAGCCTTGTCAGTGCAGCCTTGTCAGTGCAGCCTTCCCCCAGTGCAGCTTTGCCCCAGCTCTTCTCGGCGGCTCTCGTTCACTTTCGGCTCCACTCGGGATGGGCGTGACGGTGAGCGGAGCTATCCGGACCTAGCCGAGTACGCTTGGCTAGGTTCGGGCGGCGCTCGAGTGAAGCCGAAAGTGGCCGAGAAGAGCCGAGGACCGGCACTGTGTATTTCAGCGCCGGCGGCGCCATTTTCAAATCGCGGTCGGCGATTTTTTAGATCTGACAGCGGGGGATCGCAGGGGATCGGCGTATAACACGCACCCGCGATTTTCCCCTGATTTTAAGGGAAAAAAGTGCGTGTTATACGCCGATAAATACGGTATATATACTGTATATATATATACACATACTGTATATTATCGCTACATATCTGAGTGCGGATCCCCCCCTCTACATCAGGGTGCCCAGAGCCCACTCATTACATCAGGGTCCCCAGAGAGCCCCCGCCTTAAATTAGGGTCCCCAGAGAGCCCCCACTAACATCAGCATCCCCAGAGAGCCCCTCCTTACATCAGGGTCCCCAGAGAGCCCCTCCTTACATCAGAGTCCCCAGAGAGCCCCCCACTTACATCAGGCTCCCCAGTGAGCCTCCCTTACATCGGAGAGCCCCCCCTTACATTAGGGTCCCCAGAAAGCCCCCCCTTACATCAGGGTCCCCAGAGAGCCCCTCCTTACATCAGGCTCCCCAGAGAGCCCCCCTTACATTGGAGATCCCCCTTAAATCAGGGTCCCCAGAGAGCCCCCCCTTACATCAGGGTCCCCAGAGAGCCCCCCTTACATTTTTCTTCTTCCTTTGTCCTCTTTCTTTCTTCTTCTTCTTTCTTCTTCTTTCATCCTCCTTCTTTTTCTTCTTTCATCCTCCTTCTTCCTTCTTCTTTCGTCCTCCTTCTTCCTCCTTCTTCCTCCTTCTTCCTTCTTCTTCAGCTTCAAGCCTGTGTCACCTGCCAGGGTTACCTGTGTGTGTACTTATCCAACTGATGGGTGGAAGCCTCTCTACTGCTATAGCTACTGGTCTCTAAGCCTGACCCCTGACCATGACAGGCCCCCATGTCTGGCTTTAATACTTCTAGATCCCAGACCCAGAACAAGCAATGCTGTAAATGTTACAGAAATCCCTTCTCTCTACCCTTGTTCCAAACCAACAACTTAAAATGCTGAAGACAAAGCCTCAGTATGGCATCAGTCTGACAGCCATTGGAATAAAATTCTTAAAATGAGAGGTTCATCTATGGAATGTATCGGCAGGTGGAGCTGGTTGGAATGAAAGGTCCACAATAAACCTTCTCCAGCAAAGACTCTTGCTTCACAGCTTTTATTATTCTCATTATATCATCACAATATACTCAATGAACCAAGAAATTCCTATTTTAGCCACTCCTTTGCACTTTCTGTTTGCCAGATTATTGCGCTCTCTCAAGCCAATATCTCGCTCTGATTACTCCTGCTGCCATCTGACCTTTAGCTTGTTTCCTGGACAAAGCTTCTGTATGATCCCAAACTACAACCACTTGTTAACTACCTTTGGCTTGTTTACTGACTATGCTTCTGCTTGATCCCTACCTGCTATATCTGCTGTTGAACCCTGGCTTGCTCACCTCCTAGTAGGGTGATCTTGAGGACCACAACCTGGTACTAACACGCAGCAAAAACCATCTCCACTATCAGGAGCTCTGGCGAATACCAGTTAGTGCTAAGACCCTGCACCTTGAGTGAGCTTGTGTCATCCGCCAGGGTGACCTGCTTGTTCACATATCCAGCTGGTCGGTGGGAGCCTCTCTACTGCTATAGCTACTGGCCTCCAAGCCTGAAGCCTGACCCCTGACCATGACAGGCCTCCTTGTCTGACTTTAATGCCAGACCGAGAAAAAGTATGTTGTATATGAGTCAGAAATACCTTCTCTCTACCCTTGTTCCAAGTCAACGACTCAAAATGCTGAAGACAAAGCCCGGTATGGCATCAATCTGACAGCCATTGAAACAAAATTCTCAAAATGAAAGGTCAGCCCAGAGCCTCATCTATGGAACGTATTGACAGGTGGAGCCGAGTAGAAGGAAGTAGAAGGAAAGGTCCACAATAAACCTTCTTCAGCAGAGACTCTTGCTTCACAGCTAAATAGAAAACATCACATATTTTTTAATTAATCTCATTATATCATCACAATATACTCAATGAACGATGTTCTCCTGCTCCCGGGAATACACAATAACAATATAATAATAGAACTCAAGTTGCCCCTTGACGTAGCACTCCAGCTCGTTTTGGCTACATAGCCCCCACTACACAATTTTCTGAACATGCGGCTTGACATTCTCAGCAGTTCAGTCATCATACACAGAAATACTCCCCCTATTTCCGCAATCAAATATCATTTATAATAATGCATAATTAGAGGCTACATTCCCAACACTGAACATCAGTACTCTTTTATTGTGACAATAAGTGCAAATATAATACAGGTGCCTGATCTGAGATAAACGTCTTTTCCACTTTAAAATAGGCCTCACGCATATGAATTTATGTTCCAAATAGGCGGCATTTTTGCTACCAGAACTTGGAGTTAAAAACATCACTGTTGCAAATTGGAAAAATATTTCCTTTTAAAAGGGTCAAATTACCCAAATATATTTATTATTATTATTAATATTATTATTATTTTTATTATTATAAAGGATTTATTTAGCGCCAACAGGTTCCTTATAGCCCTCAGGAACTACTGCACTGAGACCTCTGCATTTCTCACTCATTGTTCATTACTAGTAAAAAAAAAATACCAGTGTTTCCCCGAAAATAAGCCCGTGTCTTATATTCATTTTGGCAACCAAAAACACACTAGGGCTTATTTTCAGGGGATGTCTTATTTACGGTATGTACAATGATCTTAAAGTGGTTGTCGCCCTAAAAAAAAAAAAAATCCTGTTCCTTTAAAGCATGATAGATTGCATAGTGTTGTGTCATCTATCCATCTCCTGTGTCCCCCGTATTCTCCCCCCTCCCCCTGTCAGGTCAGGAGTCATTATTTTGACATAAAAAAAAAATCTTAAAATCCTCATAGAATTATGTAATCCATTTTGTAGGAATTGTGCTGCTATGGGGTGCAGCGTGTCTTCCTTTGTAATTGTTTTACGGGAAATACCCTTGTTACAGCTTTTTTTACAGCTCCCCATGGGCGTCACATGATCTGCCTGAGATCTTCTCCTCCCTGAGATCCCCGCTGATCTCAGTGCACTGAAGGGAGAGGGACCGCAGATGCAATGGCGTCACTAGGGGGGGCAGAGGGGGCCCTGACCCCCCCCCCAACATTATGCTGTGCCCCTTTACAAAAAGGCGATGTCTAAGAGGGAGAGCGTCCCCAGTCAGCTCCTGCGGGTGATTCCTCCCCCCTCCCTCTGCTCGCTGACACTGCATAATGCGAGCGCTCACACAACCACGGCCGCCCGATCTTCTCCCTCTCCTGCATCCTCATTGGCAGGGAGAAGAGCGAGTTGCAGGAAGGACTCCACCAGGACTCTCAGTTACTGAAAAAACAGACTGATTTCTCCGTCCTTAGGACAGGAGAACCAGCCTGTAAATTCCAAGAGATGCCAGACCAGCGCTGTCAATAGCAGGGGCAGCACAGCAAGAGGAGGCTGGGGAACCCCACAGTGGCAGAACACCAGGGCCCGGTGGTAAGACAACCTTTGCAACCCTGATAGTTCTCCCACTGCTTTGGACCCTTATATTTTCTTGGTATGCTGGTGACATATATCTCTTGTTTTCTGCCACCATGGGGGGGGGGCCCAATACAGTAGGAAGGGAGCTCGCCGTTGTGGGATCGTAGTAAAGGGCCCCAGGATATATAGAGATATATAATTGCATTTTATAGTTGCCCCCCTACTTTTGTCCCTGTCCCCCCATGTGCCCCCCCTAAATATGAAAGCTGGAGACGCCACTGCGCAGACGTCAGCCCGGTGTCTTGCCGAGAAAGTTCCCCCAGGGGATAAGGACCCCCCTGTACTGCGCATGCGCTGCTCTTGCGCAGTACGAACGACTACGGAACCGCCGAAAATTGCAGAAGAAGAACAGCTGATCGTCAGCTGTATACGGCGCCTGCGCACTACATTCTAACCTAAGTCCACGTTAAAGCCCCACCATCCAAGTGGACATAGAGTTAGAATATTAAAATGCCAAGTGCAGCGAGGCCGTGCCCGAAGCATGGTGAGGGGGGAGGAGAGCAGAATAGGCAAGAGCCGATATCCCCGCTGACGTCAGCCCGCTCCGTGCACTGAAAGGGGGAGGGGCCACAGACATCAGCCAGGAGGAGAGCAGAAGAGGCAAAAGCCGATATCCCCGCTGACGTAAGCCCGCTCCGTGCCCTGAAGGGGGAGGGGCCCGCAGACGTCAGCCAGGAGAGGATGAGAAGTCCTCCGGCAAGTCTGTAAAATAAAGTATTTTGTATGATGGCAGTTACAAAGGGAGTCATGCACGCCTTATAGCAGTGTAATCGTTCTGCAAGGTGGATTAAAAAATTTTTAACAAACTTTACTAGGGCTTATTTTCGGGGTAGGGCTTATATTGCAGCCCTTCCGGAAAATCATGCTAGGTCTTATTATCGGGGTAGGTCTTATTTTCGGGGAAACACAATAATAATAACAAAAATGCCATAAATCTATCCCCTATTTTGTAGACGCTATAACTTTTGCGCAAACCAATCAATGTTACATAGTTACATAGTTACATAGTAGGTGAGGTTGAAAAAAGACACACGTCCATCAAGTCCAACCTATGTGTGTGATTATGTGTCAGTATTACATTGTATATCTCTGTATGTTGCGGTCATTCAGGTGATTATCTAATAGTTTCTTGAAGCTATCAATGCTCCCCGCTGAGACCACTGCCTGTGGAAGGGAATTCCACATCCTTACCACTCTTACAGTAAAGAACCCTCTACGTAGTTTAAGGTTAAACCTCTTTTCTTCTAATTGTAATGAGTGGCCCAGAGTCTTATTAAACTCTCTTCTGCGAAAAAGTTTTCTCCCTATTGTGGGGTCACCAGTACAGTATTTGTATATTGAAATCATATCCCCTCTCAAGCGTCTCTTCTTCAGAGAGAATAAGTTCAACGCTCGCAACCTTTCCTCATAACTAAGATCCTCCAGACCCTTTATTAGCTTTGTTGCCCTTCTTTGTACTCGCTCCATTTCCAGTACATCCTTCCTGAGGACTGGTGCCCAGAACTGGACAGCATACTCCAGGTGCGGCCGGACCAGAGTCTTGTAGAGCTGGAGAATTATCGTTTTATCTCTGGAGTTGATCCCCTTTTAATACATGCCAATATTCTGTTTGCTTTATTAGCAGCAGCTTGGCATTGCATGCCATTGCTGAGCCTATCATCTACTAGGACCCCCAGGTCCTTTTCCATCCTAGATTCCCCCAGAGGTTCTCCCCCCAGTGTATAGATTGCATTCATATTTTTGCCACCCAAATGCATTATTTTACATTTTTCTACATTGAACCTCATTTGCCATGTAGTCGCCCACCCCATTAATTTGTTCAGGTCTTTTTGCAAGGTTTCCACATCCTGCGGAGAAGTTATTGCCCTGCTTAGCTTAGTATCGTCTGCAAATACAGAGATTGAACTGTTTATCCCATCCTCCAGGTCGTTTATGAACAAATTA
This sequence comes from Aquarana catesbeiana, assembly GCF_042186555.1. Classification (NCBI taxonomy): domain Eukaryota; kingdom Metazoa; phylum Chordata; class Amphibia; order Anura; family Ranidae; genus Aquarana; species Aquarana catesbeiana. The sequence continues at coordinate 7,385,271 of NC_133331.1, forward strand.
AATAGGATTGGTCCCAGCACAGAACCCTGGGGAACCCCACTACCCACCCCTGACCATTCTGAGTACTCCCCATTTATCACCACCCTCTGAACTCGCCCTTGTAGCCAGTTTTCAATCCATGTACTCACCCTATGGTCCATGCCAACGCACCTTATTTTGTACAGTAAACGTTTATGGGGAACTGTGTCAAATGCTTTTGCAAAATCCAGATACACCACGTCTACGGGCCTTCCTTTATCTAGATGGCAAATCACCTCCTCATAGAAGGTTAATAGATTGGTTTGGCAAGAACGATTCTTCATGAATCCATGCTGATTACTGCTAATGATATCGTTCTTATTACTAAAATCTTGTATATAGTCCCTTATCATCCCCTCCAAGAGTTTACATACTATTGATGTTAGGCTAACTGGTCTGTAATTCCCAGGGATGTTTTTTGGGCCCTTTTTAAATATTGGTGCTACATTGGCTTTTCTCCAATCAGCTGGTACCATTCCAGTCAATAGACAATAGTCAATATACGCTTATTGTGATTTTTTTTTACTAAAAATATGTAGAAGAATACATATCGGCCTAAACTGGAGAAGAAAATGGGTTTTTTTTATATTTTTTTGGGGGGATAGTTATTATAGCAAAAAGTAAAGAATATTGTTTTTTTTTTTGTCGCGCAAAAAATAAAAAATACAGAGGTTACATAGTTAGTCAGGTTGAAAAAAGACACAAATCCATCTAGTTCAACCATTAAAAAAATAAATAAATAAAATAAAAAATATCGTACAATCCAATATACCCAATTCTATACCCACAGTTGATCCAGAGGAAGGCAAAAAACCCCCAGCAGAGCATGCTCTAATTTGCTTCAGCAGGATAAAAAATTCCTTCCTGATCCCCCGAGAGGCAATCGGATTTTCCCTGGATCAACTTTACCTATAAATGTCAGTATCCAGTTATATTATGTACATTTAGGAAAGTATCCAGGCCTTTCTTAAAGCAATCTACTGAGCTGGTCAGAGCCACCTCTGGAGGGAGTCTATTCCACATTTTCATAGCTCTTACTATGAAGAAACCTTTCCGTATTTGGAGATGAAATCTCTTTTCCTCTAGACGTAAACAGTGCCCCCTTGTCCTCTGTGTTGACCGTAAAGAGAATAAACCAACACCAAGTTCCCTTATATATTTGTACATGTTGATCATATCCCCCTTTATTCTCCTCTTCTCAAGAGAGAATAAATTCAGTTCCTCTAATCTTTCCTCATAGCTGAGCTCCTCCGTGCCTCTTATCAGTTTGGTTGCCCTTCTCTGCACTTTCTCCAGTTCCCCGATATCCTTTTTGAGAACTGGAGCCCAAAACTGAACTGCATATTCCAGATGAGGTCTTACTAATTTGATGGTCTAACTGATTTGATGATTTGAGGTGATCAAATACCACCAAAAGAAAGCTCTATTTGTAGGGGAGAAAAAAGGACGTCAGTTATGTTTGGGTACAGCGTCACATGACCGCGCAATGGTCAGTTAAAACGATGCAGTGCCGTATCGCTAAAAATGGTCTGGTCATTAAGGGGGCAAATCCTTCCGGGGCTGAAGTGGTTAATGTGCTTCTTCTTGAGCCACTCCTTTGTTGCCTTGGCGGTATGTTTTGGGTCATTGTCATCCACAACCCATCTTCAGTGTTCTGTCTGAGGGAAGAAGGTTCTCATCCAAGATCTTACAATACATGGTCCCGTCCATTGGTCCCTCAATGCGGCAAAGTCGGCCTGAACCTTTAGCAGAGAAACGGCCCCAAAGCATCACGTTTCCACCTCCGTGTGTGACTGTAGGGATGGTGTTCTTAGGGTCATAGTCAGCATTTTTCGCCCCCCAAACACGACGAGCCGAGTTAATGCCAAAGAGCTCCATTTTGGTTTCATCTGTCCACAGCACTCTCTCCCAAACCCTCTCTGAATCATTTAGATGTTCATTGGAAGACTTCAGACGCGCCTGTACATGTGTCTTCCTGAGGAGGGGGACCTTGCGGGGGCTGCAGGATTCAATCCACGGCGGAGTATTGTGTTAGCAATGGTTTGTTTGGTGACTGTGGTCCCAACTGCCTTGAGATCCTTCACAAGCACCTCCCGTGTAGTTCTGGGCTGATCCCTCACTTTTCTCATGACCACCCTCACCCCATGAGGAGAAATCTTGCATGGAGCTCCAGACCGAGGGCAACTGATGGTTATTTTGTATTTCTTCCATTTGCGAATAATCGCTCCACCAGTTGTCTCCTTCTCACCAAGCTTCTTGCTGATGGTCTTGTAGCCCATTCCAGCCTTGTGCAGGTCTACAATCTTCTCCCTGACGTCCTCTGACAGCTCCTTGGTCTTGCCCATGATGGTGAGGATTGAATGGAAGAAAGAGATTTTGTGGAGCAACACGGGGGGGAAGTCTCAGGCAATAGGGGGAATTGCCACCACCCGCAGTGATTAGGGTGTGCCTTGGCACATCTGGCACATCTCCTGCACATGCCTATGCGTGAGCAGCCTATTGCAGTAGGGCACAAGCACACATGCGTGGATATCAGCAGAGAAGTGGATGGTGTCAGTAGAGCAAAGATTGGAGTCAGTAGGGCAGTCGACGGCGTTAGAAATTTATCCTAATAAAAAAATAAAAAAAAACTACAATTTGTACAAAATAATTTAAAAAAAATAATAAAAATAAAAAAACTCTTTTTATTTAGGAGCCCCATTGGGGGGCTTTGGTGAAATATCAAGGGTCTAAACCAGGGTTCTCAAACCCTCCAGCTATTGCGAAACTACAAGTCCCTTGAGGCAATGCAAGGCGGACAGTTACAAGCCTGACTCCTAAAGGCAGGGGCATGATGGGACTTGTAGTTTGGCAATGGCTGTAGGGCCAACAGTTTGAGATCCCCTGGTCTACACAGACCCCTGATGTCTTACTTTTGAGCCAGAGAAAGAAACCGAGGACAGAGATTCCCCACTCCCCTTCTCTGCAGCCTGCAGTAACCACAGTTTACTATGCTTCAGTTAAGAATGAAGACAGGAGGGATCGGTACAGATCACTCGCTGTGTTTATTCAGAAAAGAAAGGGGGTCGGTTAACTGAATATTTACCAGCCCCTTCCCCGCTCCTGAGAGAAGAGGAGGGAGGCTGGCAGCACTGCAGGGCGGAAATCGGTGCCGCACGGGGTGATTAGGGTGTGCCCAGGCACGCCCGGAACACCCTGTGCCAGTGCCTATGGTCTGCATTCTGTTTTCTAGATTGTTGCACCTTCACCATCATCAACCCTCCCGAATCTGTTATTTGTATTCCCTATAGCTGTGCCTGCAAAGTTTTATTGCACTAAAACTTTTAAAATCCTTTATCTTTTATAAATCTAATAGATATTATACAGCAGAATGTGCTGAAATCCCATAATATGCGCCCATTCCCTGTGCGCAGCGTTCTAATCCTTCTATAATTTCCACCACCAAATCAGCGTCGGTTGTACATGTTTGGAAATCAGAATGTTATTAATAGCAGGCTGCTTGTCTGTGATCCCGCCGGGACCCGTTTTATACATTGCGCTCCCTGCAGTTACTATCAGCCTTCTATTTACGATCGACCGGCAAATGTGAAATCCGAATCCACGGCCATTGTCAGGAATGCGAGGGATGAATTCGCTGCGAGGGAAGATAATTGGCTCTGACCATTCCAAGCATCTTTATTCGGATTTTTACTCCCCTGCTATTAATAATATCCAGACTGAAATACGTTCCTATTGATTTTTTCATAGAAACGCGAATTACTGTGTTATTTGCGCTCGCCTGTAATAACAATAATAATAGTGCTGTTAATATTATTATTGTTATTACTAAAAATAACAACAATATTAATATAAAGCAACATACTGTATATTCTATACTGCTCTACAGTATGCTTCACTGTAATTATACACTGTTAACAATAATCCAGCAAGTTCATAAAGTAAAAATAATAAAATTATAGGTAGAGGGGAAAAGTATACATTTTCTACCTATAATGTTTTATTTATTTATTTATTTTATTTTTTTTACTGAGCTTTGTTTTTTTTTATTATTATAATGTTTATATTATTATTAATAATAATATTATTATTACTGTTTATATTATAATTATTATTATTAATAATAATACAAATATTAATATATATCAATATATATATATATCCTCTGCAGTATGCTAAATTGTAATTATGCAAACACTGTTAACAACTATCAAGCAAGTCAATAAAGTAAAAAATAAATAAGTATAGGTAAAGGGGAAAAGTAAACATTTTCCCATTTACCTATAAATGTTTTTTTTTTATTTATTTATTTACTGAGCTTTGTTTTTTTTTTTATTATAATGTTTATATTATTACTATTGATATTATTATTAATTATTATTATTATTATTATTATTATTATTATTATTATTATTATTATTATTAAAAATATTAATATATATCAAAATATATATTATAGTCCTCTGCAGTATGCTAAACTGTAATTATACAAACACTGTTTACAACTATCAAGCAAGTCAATAAAGTAAAAAATAAATAAGTATAGGTAGAGGGGAAAAGTAAACATTTTCCCCTCTACCTATAATGTTTATTTATTTATTTATTCATTTTTTACTGAGCTTTGTTTTTTTTTTTTTATTATAATGTTTATATTATTATTATTATTACTGTTGATATTATCATTATTATTATTAATAATAAAAATATTAATATATATTAAAATATATTCTATAGTCCTCTGCAGTATGCTAAACTGTAATTATACAAACACTGTTAACAACTATCAAGCAAGCCAATAAAGTAAAAAAATAAATAATTATAGGTAGAGGAGAAAAGTATAAATTTTCCCATTTACCTATAATGTTTTTTTTATTAATTTTTGTTTTTTTTACTTACTGAGCTTTGTGTTTTTTAATTATAATGTTTAATTATTATTATTATTATTATTATTATTATTATTATTATTATTAATAATAATAATAAATATTTAATATATCAAAATATATTCTATAACCCTAAACAGTATGCTAGATTGTAATTATGCAAACACTGTTAACAATAATCCAGCAAGTCCATAAAGTAAAAAAAAATTAAATTAGAAGTAGAGGGGAAAAGTACCGGTACACGTTTTTCCCATCTCCCTTATAATGTATTTATTTATTTATTACATTTTTTTAATTACTGAGCTTTTTTTTTTTCATTATAATGTTTATATTATTTGTATTATTATTATTATTATTATTATTATTATTATTATTACTGTTGATATTATTATTATTATTACAAATAATAATATAAAGCAACATATAGTCAATAGTCCTTTACAATATACTAAACTATAATTATACAAACACTCTTAATAATAATCCAGCAATTCCATAAAGTAAAAAAAAAAAAGTAATTATAGGTAGAGGGGAAATGTATACATTTTTCCCATCTACCTTTAAAGTTTTTTTTTTATTTATTTTTTACTTACTGAGCTTTGTTTTTTTTTTTATTATAATATTTATATTATTATTATTACTGTTGATGTTATTAGTATCATTATTATTAATAACAAAATGAATATAAAAGCATCCTAAATTATATAACCCTCTGCAGTATGCTACACTGTAATTATGCAATGCAATATAAAACAATAAAAAAAACCCTGTAGAGTGCAGGGATTGATGCCAATGGCGTAGAACATTTGAAAGAGGAATTACACTTTTTGTTAGATATAAATATTGCATATAAAATAAGCACACAGGCCATTTTGCAGTCCAGTAAGTAAAAAGAAAAAAACAAACAAAAAAAACATATGTATGTATATATATATATATATATATATATATATATATATATATATATATATATATATATATATATATATATATATATACATACATATGTTTTTTTTGTTTGTTTTTTTTTTTTTTTGTTTTGTTTTTAAATTAGTGTCAGTGTGTTTTAGGTAGGATAAAAAAAGCAAAATGCGCACTATTGTTTCTGGGCTGTACTACGGGTACAAACAACAAATAACATACACATATGTGATATCGCTGCGATCATCAGGAACAGGAGAATTTATTTTGGGTTGCTCTGTGGTGGTAGGCTATGGTAGTAGCAAGAAATATACAGCTAAATTAAAAAAAAAATAATAATAATTTTTCTATTTTAGGCCAGTTTTCCTTTGATAATAAAAAAAATCAGGAGATATCCATTACCATTTGTCACCAAATGAAAGCCCAATTTGTCCTGAAAAAACAAAACAAAAAAAAAACGGTATAATCCACCTGGGTGGACAAAATAGTTGTGATGATATGTACGGTTTTACTAACACATGTCAAATTTTGCAAAATTGTGCTTAGGCATTAACATTTGTTTTACCCTTAGGCGCAAAGGGGTTAATACAAAGCAACATATATTATAAAGCCGTATGCCAAACTGTAATTGTACAAAACAATAAAAATATGAAAATAATTTACAATCCTGTAGGGATCAGGGAACAGGGAACTTTCATTAAATAAAAATATTGCATATAAACTAGCCACACAAGCCATTTTTCAGTTTCATTATAAAGTACTTTTCAATTCCAGTCTCCATTTCAAAAACTAAGCCGAGTAAGTAAAAAAAAAAAATCAAATTATAGGAAGAGGGAAAAAGTAAACATTTTTCTCCATCTACATATAATGTATTTATTTTATTTTTTTTACTTATTGAGCTTTGTTTTTTTATTATAATATTTATGTTTGTTAGTATTATTACTGTTGATATTGTTATTATTAGTATCATCGTTATTATTCTTATTCTTATTATTGTTAATAACAACGACAACAATATTATAAAGCAACATATATTCTATAGCCCTGTGCAGTATGCTACACTGTAATTATACAAACACTGGTAACAACACAAAACAATAAAAAAATATGAAAATAATCATTTTCAATCCAGTAGGGACCAGGGAACGATAGAAAGGCATAAAGTGTCTTTCATTAACCACTTGCTCACTGGGAACTCCCACCCCCATTCCTGCCCAGGACAATTTTCAGCTTTCAGAGCTGTAACACTTTGAATGACAATTACACGTTCATGCTACACTGCACTACATTTTCTTCACACAAATAAAGCTTTCCTTTGCTGGTATTTAATCACAGCTGGGTTTTTTTATTTTTTTGCTAAATAAACAGACTGAAAATTTAGAAAAAAAAAAAAAGTTTTTCATATTTTGTTATAAAATGTTGCAAACAGTTAATTTTTCTCCTTCATTGATGTGCGCTGATGAGGCTGCACTGATGGGCACTGATAGGTGGCACTGATAAGGTGGCACTGATAGGCTGCACTGATAAGGCAGCACTGATGGGCACTGATAGGCTGCACTCATAAGGCAGCACTGATGGGCACTGATAGGTGGTGCTGATAACGCGGCACTGATGGGCACTGATAAGTTGCACTGCTAAGGCGGCACTGATGGGCACTGATAGGCTGCACTGATAAGGCGGCACCGATGGGCACTGATAGGTGGCACTGATAAGGCAGCACTGATGGGCACTGATAAGCTGCACTGCTAAGGTGGCACTGATGGGCACTGATAGGCTGCACTGATAAGGCGGCACTGATGGACACTGATAGGCTGCACTGATAAGGCGGCACTGATGAGGCGGCACTAGTGGGCACTGATTAGGCTGCACTGTTAGGTGACACTGATAGGCAGCACTGATAGGTGGAACTGATAATGAGGCACTGATGGGCACTGATGGGCTCTGAAAGGTGGCACTGGTGGGCACTGCTTAGCAGTACTTATGGGCACTGGTAGGTGGCACTGGTGGGCACTGATAGGTGGCACTGATAAGGCAGCACTGATGGGTACTGATAGGTGGCACTGATAAGGTGGCACCGATGGGTACTGATAGATGGCACTAATAAGGCGGCACTGATGGGCACTGATAGGCTGCACTGATAAGGCAGCACTGATTGGCACTGATAGGTGGCACTGATAAGGCGGCACTGATAGGCACTGATAGACTGCACTGATAAGGCAGCACTAATGGGCACTGATAGGCTGCACTGATAAGGTGGCACTAATGGGCGCTGATAGGCTGCACTGATGAGGCGGCACTGGTGGGCACTGATTAGGCTGCACTGATAGGTGGAGCTGATAATGAGGCACTGATGGGCACTGATAGGTGGCACTGATGGGCTCTGATAGGTGGCACTGGTGGGCACTTCTTAGCAGTACTTATGGGCACTGGTAGGTGGCACTGGTGGGCACTGATGAGGCAGCAGACTGATGTCCTTCTTACACAAGCTGGTAATCAGCTTTTTTTTTTCCTTCTCACGCTGTCAGCCTGAGGAAAAAAAAGCCAATTACCGGCTTCTGTTTACATCACGTGATCAGCTGCTATTGGCTGACAGCTGATCACATAATAAGGGGCCAGAATGGGCCCTTTACTCGGATCTGTGATGGACTCGCTGATCACAGAGTGCGGCGCCCTGCCAGGGGGCTCGCAGGCCGCTCGAGCACGGGAGGATGTACATGGACACCCTCCCGGCAATATAGGCCGTAGCCTTTGGCTATAGCGCGGGCGGGAAGGGGTTGAGGAAAAATATTAAATATAAAATAGCCACTCAAGCCATCGGTTTCACTCTCCCGACACTCCTCTGCGGCTATAGATTTAGATTGCAGATCGCTACGTCTGATGGTTCGGTCATCCGATGCTCCGGGATTAGAACTACAGCTATGTGCCGTTCTAATCCAGTTGTGATAGCTCAGAACAAACACCAGGCAGGCTGTATGTAAGTTCAACCAGGAATCTCTTTTATTGAAAGGAATACAGGCTCTTTTATACAGTAAGAGAGGAGGTGCATACCTCCTGCTCATATTACTCGGAACATACACCTGTGACCAGAAACCTAATTAACATGGGCTAATTAACTAATCCCTTTAGACAGCCTAGATGACTCAGTCATGACCTTTAGGCCAGACTGGCCGTCTTGTAGCTCAGAAAACCCAATCAACATTATCACAAATCAACACAGAACTCTTCTTCACACAATAGCAGAGTTAATTAACACAAACAACAATGGGGATTTAATGACTCTTAGATCCCATATTAGACTTATTTACAATACACATTCTAGCAGGCAACAGACAGACAGGTGGCTGCAATTGACATCAGCATCTCCTAACAGTATTATGAATCAGCCACTATTTCTAATATGGCAAATCCAGGGTCCCCAGAGTCTGTGTGTCCTGGGGGACCAGAACCCGAATCCACAGTAATACCACCTCAAGGGTCCCCAGGCATACAGCTCACAAAGAGCACCGTTCCCCCAAATGCCATAATCGGTCGGCAAGAGGCTTGCATTCAGTCCCCTCCAAAAGCCTCTATCCCGGGTGAGTCTGTCACACATGCTATACATACAATATAATAAATGTTGCCTTTTTCTATAGTATATTCTATTCTATTATTTTCCTTTTACGTAGTCAGACACATAAAGCTCCTTTATTGATTTAGAGAAGCGATCTCTTTCCATTATGTACATTTCTACGTACTGTTGTCACACTTATGTCTGTGGGAGGGGGGTGGGGGGTATTTATATCCTTGTATAATAAATGACTTGCTGGTCATGGTCTTTTATGTACGTTAAAATTAATTCCTATAATTTCTGTCACTCGGGTTTATTGAAGCCCTTGGGCGGTTTAATTATATTTATTAATGCTACTGAAGCATGACATGTTTAATACAATCATTATCTGTATATCATACCATATACTTATCAAGGCGGGCTTCATAGACATCATTGATTGGCATGTTGGTTTGTGTTGTTATTATGCATTGATCTCGATGTAAAACGTAGGCCGGTAGTGTCTATCCTCATGCAAAACTTACAACCATCTCCCAGAGGAGTTATACACTCAGTGGCTACTCATTTAATATCCAATCGGACCCTTGCTTGGCTGAAGCATTTGCAGTAGTAGTAGGGAGTCCACAAGTTGCCAGAACATTCCTTTTTGTATTTTGATACATGCCGACTCAATAGCACTTCCATCTCAAACAAGATTCCCCCAGTGGTTGCAAAGGGTTCCTTGAGCTGATAGACCTCCCATCTAAAGGAGCCTGCATAGATCCACAGACTATGCCACTTGATATCAATGACCTTTTTAATTGTCTGTAGAGGTGGCATTATGTAATGTAAGGAACATTCTTCTCACTGATCACCAATGTAAGGGACATTCTTCCCACTGGTCACCAATGTAAGGACCATTCTTCTCACTGATCACCGATGTAAGGACCATTCTTCTCACTGATCACCAATGTAAGGAGCATTCTTCTCACTGAACACCAATGTAAGGAACATTCTTCTCACTGATCACTAATGTAAGGAGCATTCTTCTCACTGATCACCAATGTAAGGAACATTCTTCCCACTGATCACCAATGTAAGGAACATTCTTCTCACTGATCACCAATGTAAGGAACATTCTTCTCACTGATCACCAATGTAAGGAACATTCTTCTCACTGATCACCAATGTAAGGAACATTCTTCCCACTGTTCACCAATGTAAGGGACATTCTTCTCACTGATCACCAATGTAAGGGACATTCTTCCCAATTTTTCTTTATTAAAAATCTTGCAATCAATAAGCATAAAATCACTATATATAATATACATAAATATATACATATTTACATAAATGAAAATAAATATAGCAAATCTGCTCTCAAACAAAAAATGACTTTACAGCAAAAACAAAACTCATCATGAACATGTCATTATTGGGGATAATCTCACTACAACTCACACCAATACACCAGACATCCAAACTGTGAGGTCAAGAAACAAACCCGCACCCATTATGCATGCAGCCCTTCTTCAAAAAGAAGATACTAACCAACAAAAGCTAAGGGAGTGAAAGAAACAGAAAAAGAAAAGGAGCACCTCACCCAGAGATGGGCAGTTCACCAAAGGCAGGTCTGATATTCCTCCACGCCTTTTTCCAGACCGCCCGAGGCTCCCTGCCCCTCTCAAGACCCCGAATTTTCCCAACCTCACCCAGAATATCGTGCACCACCACCTCAACAGAGAGGACTTTTTTCCGCAGGGTAATCTGGCACCGTGCATTCCATGTGAAGTAACGGACAACTATACTAACTAAAAACAGTGTATCCAAATCAAAATCCCAGCAAGTCGGGAATGCCCCGTACACCCACTCCGCATAACTCATGCGATAGAAAAAGGGGATACCTAGAGCCCTCCCCACCCTTTTATACACCTCTATGTTAAAGGGACACTGCAGCAAAAAGTGGTCCATAGACTCCACTTTACCAACACACTCCGCTCTAGGACAATCCCGATCATCCACAGGGCGATGCTTCAAGTTCCCTCTGACATAGAGCCTTCCATGGAAAGCGAGCCAGGCTTGATCCCTAAACTTCAAGGGGATTCTTTCTAAATTGATTAAACGCAACCCCTCCCTCATTACAGAGCCTGGGCAATCCCTTAAGGCCAGTGACACACTGAAAGCAGAGCTCAAAATCCTCTTCTCCAGAAGCTTCCTGGGGAGGGACTTGATATCCTCCACTGTCACCTGCCACTGCCGAAGTATTTTCAGACACGGGGCAACATAAGCCGGGAGCTTGCCATGTCGGACTCTCAGACTTTTCACTGGCCCGCCATCTTCCCAGCATCGCAGAAAAGGCCTAAAACAAGACTGAAAAATGCCCACCCATCCCGGCGGGTTCCCTGCTAGCATGTTACCAAGATTGTACTTTAAAAAGAGCAGAGAAAAGAAAACTATTGGGTTGACCATTCCTAGGCCACCCTCCCGCCTAGACAGGTAAGTTACATTGCGTTTGATCAGGTTCAGCCTACTTCCCCATAACAGTTGGAAAAAACAGCTGTACACCCTTGCATAGAGAGATGCTGGCAAGATACAGACGAAGCTGACATATAAAAAGATTGGGACCAGGTACGTTTTGATCAAGTCAACCCTCTCCCTCAAGGAAAGCTTCCATTTCTTCCAGCTTGCTACTTTGGCATTGGCACACACCAACCTGCTTTCCCAATTTCGATGACCATAGTCACCAGGACCAAATTTGATGCCCAACACTTTAATTTCCTGCTGGGGCTCTGGGAAGGCATCCGGAAGTTCGAAGCTTTCACCCTCCTCACCCATCCAGAAAACTTCACTCTTTTCATGGTTGACTTTAGAACCAGAAGCCTCCGTGTACTGCTCTATCATAGAGACCACCTCCTGCGCCTCCTCTGTCCCAGAGACAATAACAGACACATCATCGGCATAGGCCACGACCTTCAGAGGCGGCACACCAGCAATGCCCAAAGGCACCCCGCACAAAGATCCACTCTCTAGCCTTCTTATGAAGGGGTCGATTGCGAATACATATAACAGGGGGCTCAGAGGACATCCCTGGCGCACACCAGAGCCAACCTCAAAAGGCTGTCCAACCCAACCATTAACCAGTGGGAAGCTCTCAGCCCCTCTATATAATGTCTTCAGCCAATCTATAAACCTCCCCTGCAGGCCGTATCTACCAAGTAGCAAATACAGGTACTCGTGATTGACTCTATCAAAAGCCTTCGCCTGATCCAATGCCAGCAAGTACTTTCTCCATCCAGCAGCCCTGCATCGTTCCAAAGCCTCCCGGACAGCTAAAACCGCTGAAAAGGTACTTCTACCTTGGACCGAGCAGTGCTGATGACTGGACAACAAATCGCCTGCTACTGACGACAAGCGAAAAAAAAGAATCTTCGCCAGGATCTTTCTATCAACATTAAGAAGACTGATGGGGCGCCAGTTCTCAATCATTGAGGAGTCTTTACCTTTTGACAGAAGAATCACAGCGGATTGCCTCATGGAGGGAGGGAGCGAACCCTCTTCTAGACAGCTGTTATAAACCTCTACTAAAAAGGGAGCCAGAATGGACTTAAAACACTTGTAGAATTCAGCTGTCAACCCATCTGGCCCAGGCGATTTTTTGGTAGCCAGCTTCTCTATAGCATGAACTACCTCATCCACTGAAATTGGTTCTGTCAAATCCATCAAAGGCAATGTACCATTTCCCAATCCTGGAGTAGAATCCAGAAAGCTTTCCATCCTGTCCCGACAAAGGTCCTTTCTTCCCAGAAGGTCTGCGTAATATGACCTGAAGATCTCCAGGATCCCTGATCTGGACTTCACCAGGGAACCCGTACTATCCCTCAGGCCTATGACCGTCTTAACTGCTATGCCTTGCTTACAGTTCTGGTAAGGATCAGGCGAGTGATATTTTCCATAATCCCTCTCCAGAACCAAGGAGGCATGCCGGTCGTATTGACACTTCCTAAGAAGAAACTTCACCTCAGAGATCTCCCCTGGATCTCCTCTATACGAGACAAGACGATCAAGCTTCCTCCGCAAATGCTGGTAGGCAATGTACATACCAAGCTGCTTCTTCTTACTTATGGCCTTGAAAAGTCCTATTGTCCTTTGTTTCACAAGCTCCCACCACTCTGACTTACTGCTGCAAAAGTCCAGAATAGAAACCTGTGCCTGAAAAAAATCCTCAAAGGATTGTCTTACCTCTACATCTTCCAGGAGAGCCGAATTCAGTTTCCAGGTACCCCTTCCCCTGGGTGGAGTGTCCGAGGCATTCAGAGTCACAGACAGCATACAGTGGTCAGAGAACTCCACCGCCCTCAACTCAGGAGCCGAGAAAGCAGAGTTCTCCTTTAAAAAAAACCTATCTATCCTACTCTGACTATTCCCTCTCTGAAATGTGAATCCCGTGCTGCCAGGGCAGTGCTTAATATGCACATCTACCAGGCCTGCTTGTCTCACCATATCTCTAAGAAAAACGCTATCGTAACCCAGCCTGTCTATGGAGCCTCTCCTGTCTTCAGGCCTAATTATGGTGTTAAAATCACCTCCAAAGACAACCTGCTGGGACGTAAAAAGGAAGGGCTTGATCTCTGTGAGGAGGCATTTCCTGCCCCATTTTGACTGCGGTCCATAGATATTGATCAGCCGCAGGTCCTGCCCCCTAACAGAGACGTCCAAGACCATGCATCTCCCCATTTCTACCTCAATTACCCGCCGGCATGTTACCATATCGGTTTTAAAAAGGACCGCAACTCCGCTGCAGGGCTCAGCCGCAAGAGACCAAAAGGAGGGACCGCATCTCCACTCCCTTTTTGCTAGATGGACATCGGCCAAAGTATTGAGCCAGGTCTCTTGCAAAAATAAAATCTCGGCATCAAACTCGCTGAGCAAAAATAAGGCAATATCACGAGCTCTTGCAGATTTAATGCTGGCGACATTAATGGTCGCCACCTTTATCGGAGTGGGAACTGCCATCAGGATGATTGGGGTAGTCGTTTCTTAACCTTTGCCACACTCTCATCACCAGAAACAGCTCTCTTCAGACTACGTGACTCCCCCTCATCCATGGATGATAAAGAGAAAGATATATCAGACATATCATCACCTGACAAAACTGAAAAGGTATTACCAAGAGAAACCCCTCCTGGGTCCGACCCTGAGGAAGAAATGACCACTTTACTTGTCTTCCTCTTCTTCTTTTTCTTCCTCCTAAACTTCTCCCACCCCTCATCATCCGAATCCCCCTCAACAGAGGGTGAGACATGGGATATGGACACCCTTCTATCAGCCCCACCCCCATCCAGCACCCCCACATTCCCCTGACCACGTTTGTGCCGCTGAGGGACAGGGACTGGAGGCCGAGTGGGAAGATCCGCCAAACCTGCCCCCCCAGCAGCTTCTACCAGTCTGGAGGATCTACGTACAGTAGGATTAGGGACCACCACATGGGGGACAGACTCAGGGACCACATTACTAGGTGAAACAGAATCCGAAACAACAGATGTAACAGACACAGGAGGGACAGACTCAGGGACCACATTACTAGGGGAAACAGAATCCGAAACAACAGATGTAACAGACACAGGAGGGACAGACTCAGGGACCACATCACTAGGGGAAACAGAATCTGGAACAGATATAACAGAAACAGGAGGGGCAATAACAGTTTTAGCGGCCTCATCCTCCTTATCAAGTCTCTGCAACTCAGCCTCCAATCCTGGCAAGTTATGTAATGCCTCCGGGCACTGACTATAAGGATGACCCAGCTTTTGGCACAAATTGCACCGAATTTCAGTACAATCCTTAGCCAAATGGTCCAGATCCTGGCATAGTGAGCATTTCTTACGGGTACAAGTAGATGCAAAATGGCCTTTGTCACCACATTTATTACAGACTTTAGGCTGACCCTGGTAAAAAATAGTCAGCCTATCTCTCCCCAGAAAAGCTGAACAGGGAAGGTGTTGAACTACATTGCCCAGCATGCCCAATTTTAGTGACACTGTCCAGGCCCCTGTCCATATCCCATGCTCATCAAGGACCTTCCGCAGTGGAGCGAGGACCTCACCATATCGGCGTAGCCATACTATCAAATCAGCCTCTGGTATGGATTCGTTACGCACCAGGATCGTCACCGACTTTATCAGAGGCTGCCTGGAAATCACCTTTGACACCAAACCACTCCACTGCGGAAGGCCCTTGCACCTACTATACCTCTCCCAAAATAAATCCAAACCCTCAGGCTTTACAAAGGACAAATCAAATTCATAACTGCCCACTGGGCAAATCAAAGCAAATATATCTGATGCTTTAAACCCCATTTCCAGAACCAACTCAGCCACCCTCCCCCTTACTGGTGGGGTCCCCTCCCCCTCCCACTTCAATTGAACCACATTCCTCCTCCTGTACCCACCAACCATCCCACCACCAAGCCTCCCCAAATTGTGACCACTAAAATTCCCTCCACCCTCCTTGGTGCGACTCCCCAGAACAGACGCATAACTGCCCACATTTTTCCCAGCAGAAGAAGCATTTGTGTGCTTTGAACCGTCTGTCACATTTCTAGCAGATATCGATTGTACAGATTTGGTCTGCACAATCGATGAGTCTTTCCTCTGCTGAGCAGGGAGAGCAATGTCATTTTTATTTTTCCCAGCAGTATTAACCCCTTCACCACCACCCACCACTAGGGATGAGCTCCGGCGTGTTCGCATGGCGCACGTGCCGAGCCCGCCAGGAAGTCGGCACGGCGCAGCGCTAATCACAAGCAGTGAGACATTTCCCGATGTGCGGCTGCAGAGATCGGGAAATGTCTCCCTGCCTGTGATTAGCGCTGCGCCGTGCCGACTTCCTGGCGGGCTCGGCACGTGCGCCATGCGAACACGCCGGAGCTCATCCTTACCCACCACATTCATAGTTTTATCATTACTGTCATTCTTAATACTTGCTGGTATATTCACAGTTCCTGTAGTCTTCCCAACAGTGTCAGTTCCCACTGCTGTGCTGGTGGAATCTTCAGCTGGCCTGTTCTCCTCCATCAGGACAGGACTTTCAGCAGGCTGGTCTGACACCTCCATGGCTTCCACTGCACATGGTGCAATGTGCTGATCCCCTCCCCCATCACCATCAATCAGCTCTGTTGGAACACAGGGAAGTTCAGGTGAGGCAATCTCTTTGCTGGTGTCAGCCATACTGTGTGAAACACATGCAGTAAACTTGGTAGAAGAACTACTGGTCTCAGCAAACGCAGGAGAAGAAACATCCATGTTCAGGGTGTTTGGTGCAGGTCCATCTTCATTCCCTGGTTTATTTTTCCTCTCATCCTCAGGGGTTTCTGATGGATCATCAGATATGGCAAACTTGTCTGCTCTCAGGGGTGACTCCATCTGCTGGATGAAGGTCAGGGTGCCATGCTCACTCTCAACCCCCTGGCTGGTTGCCGCTGGCGATTCCAAGGCCTTACATGGGGGGAGAGGTGCAGAGGCAGATGGACCCGGGTCATCCATAACCTGAGGCTGCTGATCCATGCGACTTACTGACGACTGGCTGGCAAATCTCTTCTCATTGTCGAACTTTTCTTTAAATGCTCCACTTCTGGATTTTAACTTCTCCAACAATAAAGTTTGCTGCTTTACTTTTTCCTCTAATTCCTGTAACTCAGGCTTCATGGCTGTGCGATTTCTACTCCAGGCCTGGAAGTATTTGGCTCTGAAGTTCTTATGTTCAGTTTTCAAAACTTGAAGTTTCTCTTCAGCCCTTCCAATTTGCCTAAAACGATCAACAATCTTCTGTCTGAAGACACTCGCATCCATACCAGGGCCTGGACCCACAGTCAGATCCTCCACCTCCTCCTCACTAGGCCCCGTGTCATCAGGGGGATCCCTCCCTGGGCCTCCCCCAGGATCAGGCATTGTTCCTGGGCCAAACTAGCAGGCAAGGCCCAGGCTTGAAAAAAGGCTGGTTCTCAGAGAGCTCCTTGGGTGTGTCCTCCTCCTCCTTCCCACTGACCACCAATGTAAGGAGCATTCTTCCCACTGATCACCAATGTAAGGGACATTCTTCCCACTGATCACCAATGTAAGGAACATTCTTCTCACTGATCACCAATGTAAGGAACATTCTTCTCACTGATCACC
Source organism: Aquarana catesbeiana (assembly GCF_042186555.1). Classification (NCBI taxonomy): domain Eukaryota; kingdom Metazoa; phylum Chordata; class Amphibia; order Anura; family Ranidae; genus Aquarana; species Aquarana catesbeiana. The sequence goes on from NC_133331.1 coordinate 7,402,787, forward strand.
AATGTAAAGGACATTCTTCCCACTGTTCACCAATGTAAGGGACATTCTTCTCACTGATCACCAATGTAAGGGACATTCTTCCCACTGACCACCAATGTAAGGAGCATTCTTCCCACTGATCACCAATGTAAGGGACATTCTTCTCACTGATCACCAATGTAAGGGACATTCTTCCCACTGACCACCAATGTAAGGAGCATTCTTCCCACTGATCACCAATGTAAGGAACATTCTTCTCACTGATCACCAATGTAAGGAACATTCTTCTCACTGATCACCAATGTAAGGAACATTCTTCTCACTGATCACCAATGTAAGGGACATTCTTCCCACTGACCACCAATGTAAGGAGCATTCTTCCCACTGACCACCAATGTAAGGAGCATTCTTCCCACTGATCACCAATGTAAGGAACATTCTTCCCACTGATCACCAATGTAAGGAACATTCTTCTCACTGATCACCAATGTAAGGGACATTCTTCTCACTGATCACCAATGTAAGGAACATTCTTCTCACTGATCACCAATGTAAGGGACATTCTTCTCACTGATCACCAATGTAAGGGACATTCTTCCCACTGATCACCAATGTAAGGAGCATTCTTCCCACTGATCACCAATGTAGGGGCCATTCTTCCCACTGATCACCAATGTAAGGAACATTCTTCTCACTGATCACCAATGTAAGGAACATTCTTCTCACTGATCACCAATGTAAGGAACATTCTTCTCACTGATCACCAATGTAAGGAACATTCTTCCCACTGATCACCAATGTAAGGGACATTCTTCCCACTGATCACCAATGTAGGGGCCATTCTTCTCACTGATCACCAATGTAAGGAACATTCTTCTCACTGATCACCAATGTAAGGAACATTCTTCTCACTGATCACCAATGTAAGGAACATTCTTCTCACTGATCACCAATGTAAGGGACATTCTTCCCACTGATCACCAATGTAAGGAACATTCTTCTCACTGATCACCAATGTAAGGAACATTCTTCTCACTGATCACCAATGTAAGGAACATTCTTCCCACTGTTCACCAATGTAAGGGACATTCTTCTCACTGATCACCAATGTAAGGGACATTCTTCCCACTGACCACCAATGTAAGGAGCATTCTTCCCACTGATCACCAATGTAAGGGACATTCTTCCCACTGATCACCAATGTAAGGAACATTCTTCTCACTGATCACCAATGTAAAGGACATTCTTCCCACTGTTCACCAATGTAAGGAACATTCTTCTCACTGATCACCAATGTAAGGAACATTCTTCCCACTGATCACCAATGTAAGGAACATTCTTCCCACTGATCACCAATGTACGGAACATTCTTCTCACTGATCACCAATGTAAGGGACATTCTTCTCACTGATCACCAATGTAAGGGACATTCTTCCCACTGACCACCAATGTAAGGAGCATTCTTCCCACTGATCACCAATGTAAGGAACATTCTTCTCACTGATCACCAATGTAAGGAACATTCTTCTCACTGATCACCAATGTAAGGAACATTCTTCTCACTGATCACCAATGTAAGGAACATTCTTCTCACTGATCACCAATGTAAGGAACATTCTTCCCACTGATCACCAATGTAAGGAACATTCTTCCCACTGATCACCAATGTACGGAACATTCTTCTCACTGATCACCAATGTAAGGAACATTCTTCTCACTGATCACCAATGTAAGGGACATTCTTCCCACTGACCACCAATGTAAGGAGCATTCTTCCCACTGACCACCAATGTAAGGAGCATTCTTCCCACTGATCACCAATGTAAGGAACATTCTTCCCACTGATCACCAATGTAAGGAACATTCTTCTCACTGATCACCAATGTAAGGGACATTCTTCTCACTGATCACCAATGTAAGGAACATTCTTCTCACTGATCACCAATGTAAGGGACATTCTTCTCACTGATCACCAATGTAAGGGACATTCTTCCCACTGATCACCAATGTAAGGAGCATTCTTCCCACTGATCACCAATGTAGGGGCCATTCTTCCCACTGATCACCAATGTAAGGAACATTCTTCTCACTGATCACCAATGTAAGGAACATTCTTCTCACTGATCACCAATGTAAGGAACATTCTTCTCACTGATCACCAATGTAAGGAACATTCTTCCCACTGATCACCAATGTAAGGGACATTCTTCCCACTGATCACCAATGTAAGGAACATTCTTCTCACTGATCACCAATGTAAGGAACATTCTTCTCACTGATCACCAATGTAAGGAGCATTCTTCCCACTGATCACCAATGTAGGGGCCATTCTTCCCACTGATCACCAATGTAAGGAACATTCTTCTCACTGATCACCAATGTAAGGAACATTCTTCTCACTGATCACCAATGTAAGGAACATTCTTCTCACTGGTCACCAACGTAAGAAACATTCTTCCCACTGATCACCAATGTAAGAGGTTCTATTGTTGCTGGCTACCGGGATTTCTTATTGCTGGGGGGTCCTTTTAATGCTGAAGGGTCTATTGTTGGGGGGTATATTATTGTTGGGGTGGATCTACTGTTTTGGAGGAGCTCTATTGCCGCTGGCTGCCAATGAGTCTATTAATACTGGCAGCTAGGGTATCTATTGTGAGGGGGGGGATCTTTTGTTGCTATGGGGGCCTATTCTTGCTGGGGGGGGGTCTATGGTTTCTGGGTGGGGCGTCTATTGGGAGATGAATTGAGAGTGTTTTAACATATCTTGAAGAGTTGCTCCCCTTTTGGGCCTGCACAGTCCAATTCTTTTTCCAATGTTTTCTACTGGGGAGTACCTGTGCCTATTCTCTGTGAAAGAAAAAACTGATCTGGGATCTATGAGACCCCAGATCTCTCCTCTACGTTTGAAATCAAAAGCTAAAAAAAAAAAAAAATGTATCTTTTGCTTAAAAAAAAAAAAAAATTGTCTACGTCCACACTAGATCAGAAGTGACGTCATGACGCCGCTCCAGTCCTCCAAGACCATAGAGGTGATCAGAGATGATCTGGTCTCTGTTCACTTCTGTGACCAGCTGTGTGATCCTTCAGACCGTTTCCCGGGCTTGCCGGTAAGAACAGTAAGCACGAGAAACCACGGAGCGAAGGGAGGGGGAGGGGGGAATGACCCCTCCTGCTGCTTCTGAAAGCGATCCAGCCGCTAATTAGTTGCTCGGGCTGCTTTCATGAGAGAATCGCCAGCTGGAAAAAAAACAATTCCGGGGATTATGGATGATAGCTTCAGACTAGACATGTGCACTGCCAAAAAATGTGTTTTTACGGTCATTCGTTATGATTGAAATTTGTTATTTCGGATAAATTCGGAAATTCGAGAATCTGAAAAATTAGAAAATCCAAAAATAAGAAAGAAAATCCGAAAATTCAAAAGAACAAAAATAAGAATGAAAATCCGAAATAATAACTAACTAATAATTAACTAACTATTAAATTATAGGTATTGGAATTTCCTTTAAAAATTGGCAGTTGGTGAACGTAACGAGTTTATCCGAAATTACAAATTATCCAAAGTAACAAATGCCGCATCTAAACTAATGGAACGTAACAAATTAATTCTCTGTATGGAATATTCCTGTGTCTATAGGACACCGCTGGGCATAAATAAACATGACTTATAACTGCATCTTTGTAAAAAAAATATCTTTTTGTTGTTTTATCAGTATTTTGTTTCAAGGAGTAATTATAAATGCCCTACAAAGGAGTTTTTTTATGTTTTATATATGCATTATTAACATTTTACCTAACATCATTTTATGATATAGCTAATTTCTCAATTTTGTATCTTTAGTTTATATCTTTAGTTTGTAAAAGGCCCTGACGAAGCGGGGGTTCCCGCAAAACGCGTAGGCCATACTTCTGATATTTTATACCGGGATTCGTACAACCTGGACCAACCAAACAGTAAACTGTACTCTCTTTCAGATTGTAATGTTTTAAATATTCTCATCCAAGGATGGTAAATAAAGTATCTTTATATCTTTTTAAAAAAAATATTGTGTTCTAAATTATTATCCATACTCCATCGAGGCACATGTAAAGTCCCACTTCACGTCTTTCTAAATTTCGATTAATAAATAAGTTATTATTATTATTATTATTATTATTAATTTGATACATTCCATTTGTTTAGATGCGGCAATTGTTATTTCGGATAATTTGTAACTTCGGATAAATTGGTTACGTTCACCAACAGCCAAATTTTAAAGGAAATTCCAATGCCTATAATTTAATAGTTCGTTATTATTAGTTAGTTAGTTAGTATTACAGATTTTCTAATATTTGGGTTTTCTAATTTTCAGGTTTTCTCATTTTAGATTTTCGAATCTTCGCATTTCTGTATTTTCGTATTTTTGAATTTTTGTATTTTCGTATTTTGGAAAAATTCGTTAAAACGGGTTTTCGTTAATTCTAATATTTCCGAATTAACAAATTTGTCGAATTTTGTCGAAAAATTTAATTCGTAACGAAACTAATTGCACATGTCTACTTCAGACATAATCCCGGCAAACCACTTGCAAGCCGCAGCGTATATATACGTATTGCGGTCGGCAAGTGGTTAGAGTTGGGGCAGAATTTCTTGCTGTCTGGTAATACTAGCCAGGGAGAAGAGCTAAGCTTATTTGTTTGGTGAATGAGCCCCAACTCTACAGACTGTAGTACATGAGAGTCTCAGGTGGACGACACATGCTGGGAGGCAGCAACCATCTGGCACTAGCAAAGCCGCTTGGATCAATTTTCTTCCCTATTCTTATGTTTTTGGGGCAACAACAGCGCCTGCTGATCATATTAAGCTTGCTCTTTGGCAGCGGCGTGATTTTCCATTTTGCTTTAAGTAGCAGCTGCACCTAATAAAGCGCCATCTGAGAATACGGTGCATGCGGCGTCAGTACTCCAAATATAGAAAATAGATGGTGTACGTTCCCTCCTTGTATGAGGATGTGAGATTGTTACAATGGTGGATGTTTTAGGTAATAGGTAATATTAGGAGATCGCTGGCCACAGCAAACACTCTCATTATATAACATCAGCATGCACACAGGATCTCACAAAAGTAAGTACACCCCTCACATTTTTGTAAATGTTTTCTTCTATCTTTTCATGTGACAACACTGAGGAAATTACACTTTGCTACAATGTAAAGTAGTGAGTGTACAGATACTAAATAAACCAAAAAAAAAAAGTGAAACATAATAGTGTTCCATATTAATTGTCAGTGGGAGGAATAGTGCCCCATCATTGGTGTCAGTGGGAGAAATAGTGCCCCGTCATTGGTATTAGTGGGAGGAATTGTGCCCCATTATTGGTGTTAGTGGGAGAAATAATGCCCCATTGTTGGTGTTAGCAGCAGGGATTATGCCCCAATTTTGGTGTCAGTGGGAGGAATAGTGCTCCATTATTGGTGTCAGTGGAATGAATAGTGCCCCATCATTGGTGTCAGTGGGAGGAATAGTGTCCCATCATTGGTGTCAGTGGGAGGAATAGTGCCCCATCATTGGTGTCAGTGGAAGGAATAGTGGCCCATCACTGGTGTCAGTGGGAGGAATAGTGCCCCATAATTGGTATCAGTTGGAGGAATAGTGCCCCATCATTAGTATCAGTGTGAGGAATAGTGTCCCAACATTGGTATCAGTGGGAGGAATAGTGCCCCATCATTAGTATCAGTGGGAGGAATAGTGCCCCATCATTAGTATCAGTGTGAGGAATAGTGTCCCAACATTGGTATCAGTGGGAGGAATAGTGCCCCATAATTGGTATCAGTTGGAGGAATAGTGCCCCATCATTAGTATCAGTGTGAGGAATAGTGTCCCAACATTGGTATCAGTGGGAGGAATAGTGCCCCATCATTAGTATCAGTGGGAGGAATAGTGCCCCATCATTGGTATCAGTGGGAGGAATAGTGCCCCATCATTGGTATCAGTGGGAGGAATAGTGCCCCAAGGGCCAGATAAAGGTGAGCAAATTGCCAAATCCGGCCCCCGAGCTGCAGTTTGGCGACCACTGTTATATATATTTATGATCTCAGATGAAATAGGTAAAATTTTACAATAACTAAGCATTGATTGTGATGATTTTAGTGTCTTTTCCTGTATGCCATGATCTGCAGTCTTCATACTGTATTATTCAGAAGCGGCTTTAATATATTTTGCCTCTCCTCTATAATGGTGTTTGACTTACTCCACTAAACGAATTGCCTTATCAGAGATTTGCATGACGGAATAATAAATCGATTCCCTTAATCATTGACCATTGTTCAACCATTCAATTAATGCCGGTCACTTAGAGCTGTGAAAAGAGCAATCAGAGTGTACTTATTGCAACCTAATTTTGCTTCTTTTATAGTAATTATTGTTTTCTCTTCTCTCTCTTTAGTATTGAACCCTCTGAACTTGAGTTTCTGAAATGAACCGCTCAAAGACACGTGTTTTGAACGAATGCCAGAACCACATCAACTTCGAAAATGAGTCCTCGTGGAACGACGGCATGGCCTTCAACCATACCCGTGGGACGTTGAACCGCCTTTTCATTGGAGCCCAAAAGCAGGAGCCCAACTATGTGGCCATACCCGCCACCGTCTTTTGCAGCTTACTCTTCTTCTTTGGTATTTTGGCCAACGGGATTAGCATCCTTACACTAATGAGAAACGGAAGGATGAAGGTGAGCGCAGTCCGGTTCTACCTCTTGAGTTTGGCCTTGGCAGACATTTTGTTGCTCTTTACCATCCCAGTAACTCTTTACCGATATTTCTGGCAATATTACCCTTGGTCACTCTCCGACTCTGTGTGCAAATTGTACTTCATGATCCGGCACATCTACTGTGCTACCACCAGCTGGACCATTATCGCCTTCACTTCCGAGAGGTACTTTGCCATATGCCATCCTATGTGGTCCATCACCGGGCTTCGGAAATCTCGCATGGCTTATTTACTGGCCTTCATCTGGATTTTATCGTTTATCAGCACTATTCCTGTGGCTTTGGTGTACGGAGAGTCTGCAGCTTGCATCTTGGACTATACGGCCACCACCCAAGAGGAAGTGGTGCTTGATTCCACCGTTTGTGAAATGCTGGAGCCAAAACCCTACATTATATACAAGAGCATCCTGCAAATTCGGAGCATCTTATACTTCGTGGTGCCTCTGGCTACCATTATCATCTTCCACCTACTGATCTACCACCACCTCAGTATCAACCATCGCCAGAGGGAGAAGATTGGCCTAACAAGAACGCATTGGCGGTTTTCTTCCAAGGGCGTAACTCAGCCTCAGAGACGCCCCTTGTCAGAAAAGAAGGCCCGTCAGCTAATGGGTGAGTGCATTGGGCTTTGTTTATAAAGACACTTGTTGCTTTACAACTAGACATAAGCGATTCCTTTCTGTCTGAATGTAAAATCGGCTGAATTGTTGGTTGTTTGGAGATTCGGATGTATCCGAATCTCCGAATGAAATAGTAATGAATTTGCTTGAAATTCATTTCATTTAGTTTAATTTATCCGTTTTCTGACGAATTCCAAATTTTCAAAACGATTCAAATTCCTTGTGAAGAATACCTTGTTAGGGAGCGGTGTGGCGGGCGTTGTGATTGACGATGGATCTACACCGAGGGAATTGTCAAAAACTTGTGTAGTGTCTTTATTCACTTTTTTTAGTGAATGGGTAGGAAACCTATGTACCTATGTAACCTATACTCATTCACATAGGGGGGGTTGCGGAATCTGGGGGCCCCCTTGTTTTCAGGGGGCTTCCTAATTCCGATGAGCTTCCTGCCCGCAGACCCCCAACGACCACCACCCAAGGTTGTGGGGAAGACGCCCTCTTCCCCATCAACATGGGGACAAGGTGCTTTGGGGTGGGGGAGCTGAGACCCCCCCCCCTTGTTGAGGGCATTTGGCCTGGTATGGTTAAGGAAGGGAATGGCGCTCGCTCGTCCCCCCCTCCCTTTACTAGCCTGCATGCTCTGAAAAGTGGCTGGTATGGATTTTTTTCGGGGAGGGGGGCCCGCACACCGTTTTTTAAACATTTTTGCCTAGAGTTCCCCTTGAAATCCCTGCCAGAACTAAATGAATCGTGATGACCGCCGGCCACGAGCAATCACGGGCACGAGAGGCAGAACAGGGACGTGTGTGTGTGTAAACACACAAATCCCTGTTCTGTTCTGTGAGGAGCGGAGAGACAGATTGTGAGTCCCTAATAGCTGGGAATCACGATCTGTCATTTCCTCTAGGTCAGTCCCCTCCCCCTACAGTAAAGAAACACACACAGGGAACACATTTAACCCCTTGATCGCCCCCCTAGTGTTAACCCCTTCCCTGCCAGTGAAATTTTTATAGCACTGATCGCTGTATAAATGCCAATGGTCCCAAAAAATGTGTCATAAGTGTCCGATCTGTCCACCATAATGTCGCAGTCCCGATAAAAATCGCAGATCGCCGCCGTTACTAGTAAAAAAAAAAATAATAATAAAAATGCTATAAATCTATCCCCTAGTTTGTAGACGCTATAACATTTGGGCGAACCAATGAATATATTGCTTATTGCGATTTTTATTACCAAAAATATGTAGAAGAATACATATATTTGGGTTCACCCAAAAAGCCTATCTTTGTCTGCACGTACTATGCAAATTCAATCAAATTTATCAATATTGATGTACTTTTTGTCTTTTATGACTTAAGTCTTTTACTCATTATACAGGTGATACTCGAAAAATTTGAATATCGTGCAAAAGTTCATTTATTTCACTAATGCAACTTAAAAGGTGAAACTAATATATGAGACTCATTACATGCAAAGCAAGATAGTTCAAGCCGTGATTTGTCATAATTGGGATGATTATGGTTTACAGCTCATGAAAACCCCAAATCCAAAATCTCAGAAAATTAGAATATTGTGAAAAGGTGGAATATTCTAGGCTCAAAGTGTCCAACTCTAATCAGATAATTAAGCCATAAGACCTGCAAAGGGTTCCTGATCCTTTAAATGGTCTCTCAGTCGGGTTCAGTAGGAATCACAATCATGGGAAAGACTGCTGACCTGACAGTTGTGCAGAAAACCATCATTGACACCTTCCATAAGGAGGGAAAGCCTTCAAAAGATACTTGCAAAAGAAGTTGGATGTTCCCAAAGTGCTGTATCAAAGCACATTAATAGAAAGTTATGTGGAAGAAAAAGGTGCCCAAGCAGCAGGGATGACCGCAGCCTGGAGAGGATTGTCAGGAAAAGGCCATTCAAAAGTGTTGGGGACTTTCACAAGGAGTGGACTGAGGCTGGAGTCAGTGCATCAAGAGCCACCAGACACAGACGGATCCTGGACATGGGCTTCAAATGTCGTATTCCTCTTGTCAAGCCACTCCTGAACAACAAACCACATCAGAAGCGTCTTACCTTGGGCTAAAGAAAATCAGACCTGGTCTGTTGCTCAGTGGTCCAAAGCCCTCTTTTCTGGTGAGAGCAAATTTTGCATCTCATTTGGAAACCAAGGAGCCAGAGTATGGAGGAAGAATAGAGAGGCACACACTGCAAGATGCTTGAAGTCCAGTGTGAAGTTTCCACAGTCTGTGTTGATTTGGGGAGCCGTGTCATCTGCTGGTGTTGGTCCACTGTGCTTCATTAAGTCCAGGGTCAAAACAGCCGTCTACCAGGAGATTTTGGAGCACTTCATGCTTCCTTCTGCAGACGCGCTCTATGGAGATGCTGACTTCAATTTCCAGTAGGACTTGGCATCTGCCCACACTGCCAAAAGCAGCAAAACCTGGTTCAATGACCGTGGGATTACTGTGCTTGATTGGCCAGCAAACTCACCTGACCTGAACCCCATAGAGAATTTATGGGACATTGCCAAGGGAAAGATGAGAGACATGAGACCGAACAATGCAGAAGAGCTGAAGGCCGCTATTGAAGCATCCTGGTCTTCCATAACACCTCAGCAGTGCCACAGGCTGATAGCTTCCATGCCACGCCGCATTGAGGCAGTGATTGCTGCAAAAGGGGCCCAAACCAAGTACAGAGTACATATGCATGCTTATACTTTTCAGAGGTCTGATATTGTTCTATGTACAATCCTTGTTTTATTGATTGCATGTAATATTCAAATTTTCTGAGATTGTGGATTTGGGGTTTTCATGAGCTGTAAGCCACAATCATCACAAATATGACAAATCACGGCTTGAACTATCTTGCTTTGCATGTAATGAGTCTATGCCATATATTAGTTTCAGTGGCGTCTCCAGCTTTAATATTTAGGGGGGCACATGGGGGGATAGGGACAAAAGTAGGGGGGCAACTATAATATATATATACAGTATATATATGTTTCCTGGGGCCCTTTACTACGATCCCACAATGGCCCTTTCACATGTTCTGCAGTGAGCTCCCTTCCTACTGCATTGGGGCCCCCCCAGGTTGGCAGAGAACAAGAGATATATGTCACCAGCATACCAAGAAAATATAAGGATCCAAAGCAGTGGGAGAACTATCAGGGTTGCAAAGGTTGTCTTGCCACTGGGCCCTGGTGTTCTGCCACTGTGGGGTTCCCCAGCCTCCTCTTGCTGTCCTGCCCCTGCTATTGACAGTGCGGCCATGGTTGTGTGAGCACTCGCATTATGCAGTGTCAGCGAGCAGAGGGAGGGGGGAGGAAATACCCGCAGGAGCTGACTGGGGACGATCTCCCTCTTAGACATTGCCTTTTTGTAAAAAAAATAAATAAATAAATATGTTTTTTTTTTTTAAATTGAGGGGGCACATGGTGGGGCACTGCATGATGTTGGGGGGGTCAGGGTCCCCTCTGGCCCCCCCTAGTGACGCCATTGATAAGTTACATTAGTGAAATAAATGAACTTTTGCACGATATTCTAATTTTTTCGTGTATCATCTGTATGTGTTTTGTAATAAATTTACCTTTTTTTGACAAAATATATTGTTCCTGGTCACTTTTAAAGTCCCAACTACCTATGGGGGTTGTATGTTCTTTCTATTTATCCTGGGATGTGGTGACCTAGAACTTATGACTCCATGGATCTTGGAATTCTTTTTTTCGAAGAATACATATCGGCCTAAAAAAAAATGAGGATATTTATTATAGCAAAAAGTACAAAATATTGTGTTTTTTTTCACAATTGTCGCTCTTTTTTTGTTTAGAGTGCAAAAAATAAAAAACGCAGAGATGATCAAATACCACCAAAAGAAAGCTCTATTTGTGGGAAAAAAAAGGACATCAATTTTGTTTGGGTGAAACATTGCACGACCGCGCAATTGTCAGTTAAATCGACGCAGTGCTGAATCGCAAAAAATGGCCCGGTCATTCAGCAGCCAAGTCTGAAGTGGTTAAACTAATAACTATTTACACCCCAATCAAATGGTTTCTTGTTCTGTACTTCTTCCAGTGGCAGCTTCCTACTCCAGTTCTCCTGTGGTTGCTCTGCTTTCTACTGTATGTTAGGCAGTAGGGAGGGCTTGATCCAGCCTTGTCAGGAAGGTCAAAGTAGAACTATAGGCAAAACATTTTTTTTGTTTTTTTTGTTTTTCATTTTGGATCGAGCAAGGGAGGGGTTATAATCCCTGTCAGTTTAATTTTTTTGCCATCTGTGTCCCATTTGGGAGATTTACCTTCACTTCCTGTCCCATAGCCAAAACAGGAAGTGAGAGGAAATCCCTGCAAATTAAGGGAATCTCTTGGGGACCCATAGGTCACCAGAACTAGTGTCCCTATTGGACGATTTACCCTCTATTGCTTTTCTGGGGACAACCATAAATTTGGGATTTTCTGTTACTTTCAAATGATAATGGTAAACCTGACAAATAGAGAATGTGAATCTCCCTAACGGGGGTACAGACAGCGATAAAGACCTGACAGGGGGTCTAATCCCTCTCCACTGCATCCAAAAAAAAAAAGTTTTGCCTTTAGTTATACTTTAATCCCATCCAAACCTTACTTTAGGGTGTGGCAGCCCACTTTTATTAAACAAAATGGAAAGTTCAAATCAGTTGCCCATGCAAGGATTCTTCCACATCCACATGAACAGTCAACTGAAAAATGCAGAGCCACCTGGGCTTCCTTGTCAGCTAGACTTACTCCTGGGAAAAGACCTCCTGGTTACTGGCTGGGGCACCTCTGACCCTCTGGATGAGACCCCCTTTCTCTTGGCTCCTGGCTGGGGCACCTCTGACCCTTGGGTGAGATCTCTTGTCTCTTGGCTCCTGGCTAGGGCACCTCTGACCTCCTGGATGAGACCTCCTGTCTCTTGGCTCCTAGCTGGGGCACCTCTGACCCCTGGGTGAGATCTCCTGTCTCTTGACTCCTGGCTAGGGCACCGCTGACCCCCTGGATGAGATCTCCTGTCTCTTGGCTCCTAGCTGGGGCACCTCTGAACCCCTGGATGAGACCTCCTGTCTCCTGGCTGGGGCACCTCTGACCCCTGGGTGAGACCTCCTGTCTCTTGATTCCTGGTTTGGGCGCCTCTGACCCCTGGGTGCAGGGCCAGGACAAGAGGTGGGCAGGAGGGGATGGCTGCCCTGGGCACTGTCGTACCATGGGAGGTGGGGTCACCACAAGGAGATTAGGGGGGTGGGAATTTGAGGGGCGGCAAGGGGTAAGTACTGTTCTAGGAGGGGAAATTTGATCCAGGATTTGTGTTGGGAGGGGGAATGGGGTGATAGGGGAAAGATTTGTGATAGGAGGGGGGATTTGGGGGCGAGTTTGTGCTGGAAAGGGAGGGATTTTAAGTGGGGGGAGAAGATGTGTATTAGTTTCCTCTTACTGACACCAGTGTCAGACAGTAAACTTGTTTAGAAAGTTTGGAGACCCCCGATCTATGGTACATCTTCCAAGGAACAAGCTAGAAACTGTGCAGAACAGCTATGTGAGATGTGAGGCTCCCACCTTTGTTTTTTTGGTTCTCCTTTAAAGATACACTATATTGTCAAGAGTATTGGGACGCCTGCCTTTATACACACGTGAACTTTAATGACATCCCTGTCTTAGTCCGTAGGGTTTAATATTGAGTTGGCTTCGCCCTTTGCAGCTATTACAGCTTCAACTCTTTTGGTAAAGCTGTCCACACGGTTTAGGAGTGTGTCTATGGGAATGTTTGACCATTCTTCCAGAAGCGCATTTGTGAGGTCAGGCACTGATATTGGACGAGAAGGTCAGGACTCTGGGTTAAGGTGCAAGCCAGTCAAGTTCCTCCACCTCAAACTCGCTCACCCATGTCTTTATGGACCTTGCTTTGTGCACTGGTGCGCAGTCATGTTGGAACAGGAAGGGGCCGTCCCCAAACTGTTCCCACAAAGTTGGGAGCATGAAATTGTCCAAAATGTCTTGGTATGCTGACGCCTTAAGAGTTCCCTTCACCCGAACTAAGGGGCCAAGCCCGACCCCTTAAAAACAGCCCCACACCATAATTCCCCCCTCCACCAAATGATTTGGACCAGTGCACAAAGCTAGGTCCATAAAGACAGTTTGCGGTGGAGGAACTTGACTGGTATTAAAGTTCATGTGCGTGTAAAGGCAGGTGTCCCAATACTTTTGACAATATAGTGAATGTGAGATGCGTGGCTCCCACCTTTTCTTTTTTTATTCTCCTTTAAAGATATATTACATTTTTTTTTTTTTAGCTGAGTTCTACTAACTAATGTCCTTTCTTCCAGGGGCTGTAGTGGTGGCATTCTTCCTGTGCAATTTTCCTGATACTGCCTCGTCACTCATGCAGATCTACATAGACAACTGGAACACACACATCCATAAGCTCTACACCTTGCTGAAGACCTACCTATCGCTGCCACTTTGGTACCTCAATAGCGCTCTGGACCCAATACTGTTTTGCATTTCTTCTACGTCGTTCCGCAGCGCATGCTGGGAAACCCTCACAGCTGTTCTGCCGTGGCAGGATAAATCCGTAGATGGACCCAGCCACACATACCACGCTTCCTGCGCTCGGTCTGGTGGATCTTCCCTGGTGTCGGCTCCAAGCACCCGATCAACGTGGACACTTAATTCAAACGAAGGAGAGCAAAAAGAATGCTTGGGTCAGTCTCGAACCAATGACCCAAAACTCGTTTCCTTCAGGCACCTTGACGTCATGGAAACCAGAGACTACGCGTTTCCGTAAGGACTTTTCAAACTGTTGCAAAGGATGCCCATACTTTCAATGACAGGACCACGGTGTTACGGCGAGTTGCTGAAAAAGGGTTACTTCTAATAAAATTATCCCTGGTATGAATTTAATTGTATTGGAATTGCAAAAAAAAAAAAAAAAAAGCTGTGAGCTGGCGAGGAAATGTAATATTCACTTCGTAAGAGGATTATAGAATCAAGGCTCCAAATAAGGCCGAGACTTTAAGGCAGCGTCTTTGTGCAGCTGATACCAACGACGTTTCGGTCTGAGAATTCTTTCAAGCTCGCATAAAAGAGGATTACATGAAATAGCGCGATGGGGGTTTAATTGAAAATTAATCTATTGTTGCTTTCTATTAAAATTTGAATTTGAGATGCCTTTGGGGGAAAAAAAAAAAACCAACAATATATAATGGCAGTCACTATTTGTCATCTATGAGGAATCCTGTATCCAGCATGAACTGTTGAGAAGGTTCAGGCAGCATATAGCACAAGCCTTGATGGTGGTTCCTCAGGTGGATCTAAGCTATCACATCTGTCAAGACTAATGAAAGCTTGCATTGAGCATTGTTTGAACTCAAACTGTAATGGCAACACCCATTTAATTGGTCACTTCAGCACCCAACTCTCATAGGCCTGGAACTTTAGGTCACCATTGGCTTTATCAGGGGTCCTTGGGTGACTCTAAGATATCACATCTATCGTGACTAATGAAAGCTTGTACTTAGCATTTTTTTTAAAGTTAAACTGTGAGTGATGGTGTAATCCATTTAATTGGTAACTTCAGCACCCAACTCTCTGGAGTGGGTCGGGCTCCTTGAATTTTGGGTCATTGTTGCCTCCATCAGGGGTCCATGGGTGGCTCTGAAATATCACATCTGTCGTGACCAATAAAATCTTGTGTTTACAATCATTTAAGCTGTGAATAATGGCACCATCCATTAAATTGGTCACTTCCGCACCCAACTATCTGGAGTGGGTTGGGGCTCCTTGAATTTTGGGCCATTATTGCCTCCATTAGGGGTCCATGGGGGGCTCTGAAATATAACATCTGTCATGACCAATAAAATCTTGTGTTTACAATAATTTAAGCTGTGAATAATGGCACCATCCATTAAATTGGTCACTTCCGCACCCAACTATCTGGAGTGGGTTGGGGCTCCTTGAATTTTGGGCCATTATTGCCTCCGTCAGGGGTCCATGTCGCTCTGAAATATCACATCTGTCGTGACCAATAAAATCTTGTGTTTACAATCATTTAAGCTGTGAATAATGGCACCATCCATTAAATTGGTCACTTCCGCACCCAACTATCTGGAGTGGGTCGGGGCTCCTTGAATTGTGGGCCATTATTGCCTCCGTCAGGGGTCCATGGGTCGCTCTGAAATATCACATCTGTCGTGACCAATAAAATCTTGTGTTTACAATTATTTAAGCTGTGAATCATGGCGCCATCCATTAAATTGGTCACTTCCGCACCCAACTATCTGGAGTGGGTTGGGCTCCTTGAATTTTGGGTCATTGTTGCCTAGACATGTGCAATTCGTTTAGTTCCAAATTCGTTTCTTAATGAATTCCAACAAATTTGTTAATTCCGAAACATCCGAATTAACGAAAACCAGTTAAACGAATTTTTCCGAATATTCGTAAGTTCGAATATTCGAAAATTCGTAAATTTGTAAATTCGAAATTCGTAAATTCGAAATTTGAAAATCTGAAAAACCGAAAATTCAAAAATCTGAAATAATAACTAACTATTAAATTATAGGTATTGGAATTCGAATACGAATTTATCCAAAGTTACAAATTATCCGAAATAACGAATGCCGTATCTAAACGAATGGAACTTAACAAATTGATAATAATAAATAACAATAGTATTAATAATAAAAACGTTTTATTATTATTATTTATTATTAATTTATTCCATTCCATTTGTTTAGATACGGCATTCGTTATTTCGGATAATTCGTAACTTCGGATAAATTCGTATTCGTTACGTTCACTAACAGCCACATTTTAAAGGAAATTCCAATACCTATAATTTAATAGTTAGTTTATTATTAGTTAGTTATTATTTAGAATTTTCAGGTTTTCGTTCTTTCGAATTTTCGTATTTTCTTTATTATTTTAGTTTTTCCGGATTTTCAAATTTACAAATTTACGAATTTTCAAATTTACGAAATTACGAATTTTTAATTTACGAATTTACAAATTTTCTAATTTACAAATTTACGAAATTACGAATTTTTTAATTTACGAATTTACAAATTTTCTAATTTACAAATTTGCGAAATTACAAATTTTTTAATTTACGAATTTACAAATTTTCTAATTTACAAATTTACAAATTTACGAATTTTTGAATTTACGAATTTACAAATTTTCTAATTTACAAATTGCGATCATAACGAATGACCTGAAAAACAGAAAAAAAACTCAAATGAAACGAAAACGAACAAATTTTTCGGCATTGCACGTGTCTATTGTTGCCTTAATCAGGGATCCTTGGGTGGCTCTGAAATATCACATCTGTCGTGACCAATAAAATCTTGTGTTTACAATTATTTAAGCTGTGATAATGGCGCTCAATCCATTTACCGGTAATTAGTCACTTTAGCACCCAACTATAGTTCTAGACACTTAATGGAGTGGGCAAGGCTCTTTGGACTTGGGGCCAATGTTGCCTTGATCAGGGTTTCTCAGGTGGCTCATATTTGTTGTCACTAATAAAAGCTTGTATTACAGTGCTGGTGACACCTACTTTTCCTTTAAATTGTGAATAATCCATGGGTGGCTCTGAAATATCACATTTGTCGTGACCATTAAAATGTTGTGTTTACAATTATTTAAGCTGTGAAAAATGGCACCACCCATTTAATTGGTCACTTAGCCACCCATCTATAGTTCTGGAGACCTTATGGCATGGACTAGGGTTAATGTTGCCTTGATCAGGGTTTCTCAGGTGGCTCACATCAGTCGTTTCTAATAAAAGCTTGTATTGCTGTGCTGGTGACACCTACCTTTCCTTTAAACTCTAAGTAATGGCATCATCTGTGTACTTGGTCACTTCAGCACCCAAGCCTCAAAGATCTGACACTTTAATGAGTTGGCCAGGCTCCATAAATTGCCTTGATCAGAGGTCCTCAGGTGGCTCTAAGATATCACATCTGTCATGACTAGTAAAGCTTGCACTAAGCATTATCTTAATTTCTACTGACTATTGACAATGGCATCATTCGTCACTTCAGCAGCCAACTTCCATAGATCCAGAGTTGGCCAACCTCCTTGAATTTTGGGTCTTTCTTACCTTGTTCAAGGGTCTTCAGGTGGTTCTGAAATATCACATTTGTGGCAACTAATAAAATCTTGTATTGAGCCTTTAATGGCACAATCCATTTAAATGGTCACTTCACCACCCAACTCTTATAGTTCTGGACACTTACTAGAGTGGGCCAGGCTGGTTGAATTTGGGGTCATTGTTGCCTTGATCAAGGATCCTCAAGTGGTTTTGAAATATAACATTTGTGGTGACTAATAAAATCTTGTACTGAGCATTATTTTAATTTAAACTATGACTGATGGTACCATCCATTTAATTGGTCACTTCCGTGCCCAACTCCAAAAGATCAGACACTTTATCGAGTGAGACATGCTCCATAAATTGTCTTGATCAGAGAGGTCCTTTAGGTGGCTCTAAGATATCACATCTGTCATGACTAATAAAGTTTGCACAGAGCATTGTCTTAATTTCAACTGACTATTGGCAATGGTACCATTCACTTAATTAGTCACTTCAGCACCCAACTTCCATAGATCCAGAGTTGGCCAACCTCCTTGAATTTTGGGTCATTGTTGCCTTGTCCAAGGGTCTCCGGGTGGCTCTGAAATATTACATTTGTATTGAGAATTTTTTGAATACCGGGTAATGGCACAATCTATTTAAATGATCACTCCACCACCCAACTCTTATAGTTCTGGGCACTTAAATGAGTTGACCAGGGTCCTTGAAATTTGGGTCAATGCTGCCGTGATCAGGGTTTCTCAGGTGGCTCATGTTTGTCATCACTTATAAAAGCTTGCTTTGAGCAACCTCAATCGGGGGGGGGGGGGGGTTGTTTTGAGCATTATTTTATTTTAAACTTTGAGTAATGGCATCATGTATTTCATTTGGCACTTCAGCGCCCAACCCTCATAGGTCTGGAGTGTGTCAGGCTCCTTGAATTTGAGGTCATTGTTGTCTTGATCAGGGATCCTCAAATGGCTCTGGAATATCACATTTGTGGTGACTAATAAAATCTTGTACTGAGCATTGTTTTTCATTTAAACTGTGAATGATGGTACCATCCATTTAATTGGTCACTTCACCACCCAACTATAGTTCTAGACACTTAATGGAGTGGGCAAGGCTCCTTGAAATTGGGTTCAATGTTGCCTTGATCAGGGTTTCTCAGGTGGCTCATATTTGTCATGACTAATAAAAGTTTGTATTGCAGTGCTGGTGGTGACACCTACTTTTTCTTTAAATTGGGAATAATGGCATGATCTGTATTACTTTAGCATCCAACACTCAAAGGTCTGACACTTGATCGAGTGGACGGTCTCCTTGAATTTTGGATCATAGTTGCCTTGATCAAGGGGTCCTCAGGTGGCTCTGAAATGTCACATTTGTCAGGACTAATAGAATCTTGTATTGAGCATTATTTAAACGGTGAGTAACGGTACCATGTATTTAATTTGTCACTTCAGCGCCCAACCCTCATAGGTCTGGGGTGGGCCAGGCTTTTTGAATTTCGGGTCATCATTGCTTTGATCAAGGATCCTCAGGTGGCTCTGAAATATCACATTTGTGGTGACTAATATAGGGTGACTGTTGCTTTGATCAGGGGTTCTCTGGTGGCTCTAAGACATGGGTGCTAAACCTGTGGCCCTCCAGATGTTGCAGAACTACTAAACCCATGAGCCATTGAAAGGCTGACAGTTACAAGCATGACTCCAGAAGGCAGAGGCATGGTGGGACTTGTAGTTCCACAACAGCTGGATGGCCACAGGTTGAGCACCCATGTTTTAAGATATCACATCTGTCAGGACTAATGAAAGCTCCTATTGAGCAGTGTTTTAATTTAATGTGAGTGATGGTTTCATCAATTTTATTGATCACTTCCGGACCCAAATTTCATAGGTCTGAGGTGGGCCAGGCTCCTTGAATTTGGGGTGGCTGTTGCTTTGTCAGAGGTCCTCAGGTGGCTCTAAGATATCATATCTGTCTAGAATAATGAAAGCTTGTACTGAGTGTTGTTTTAGCTTGAATTGTGAGTATTGACACCATCAATTTAATTGGACTCTTCAGCACCCAACTCTGATAGGTCTGGAATGGGTCAGGCTCCTTGAAACTTGGGTCCCCCTTGCCTTGGTCAAGGACCCTCAGGTGGCTCCAAAATATCACATTTGTGGTGACTAATACAATCTTGTGATGAGCATTAGTTTAATTTAAAATTTGAGTGATGGCATCAATTATTTAATTGGTCGTTTTAGCACCCAACTCTCATAGCTCCAGGCACCTAATAGAGTAGACTTAGTAGGCTTCTTAAAATTTCGGTCAATGTTGCCTTGATCAGGGTTTCTCAGATGGCTTACATTAATCGTAGCTGGTATTGAACATCGTTGCAGTGTTGGTGACACCTACTTTTCCTTTCAAACTGTAAGTAATGGTAGTACCAGGACCAGGAATGGGTCAGGCTCCTTGAATCTTGGGTCCCCCTTGCCTTGGTCAAGGATCCTCAGGTGGCTCCAAAATGTCACATTTGTGGTGACTAATACAATCTTGTGATGAGCATTAGTTTAATTTAAAGTTTGAGTGATGGGACCATCCATTTAATTGGTCGTTTTAGCACCCAACTCTCCTAGCTCCAGACACCTAATGGAGTAGACTTAGTAGGCTTCTTAAAATTTTGGTCAATGTTGCCTTGATCAGGGTTTCTCAGATGGCTTACATTAATCGTAGCTGGTATTGAGCATTGTTGCGGTGCTGGTGACACCTACTTTTCCTTTCAAATTGTAACTAAAGACAGTACCAGGACAGGTTCGTCCAGTGCCCAGGGCAAGGATGCAGAACGGCACCCCCTACACCACTGCTAATGCACGCAGTAGAATGGGTATACAGCTCTATGCACATTCTCTGCCCCCTTGCTTTGGCTGCTCATGCTTGGCATTGGGTGTGCACTGCACATGCGCAGCTAATCACTTGCTTTTCAGCAACTAGAACAGGGATATGCAATTAGCGGACCTCCAGCTGCTGCAGAACTACAAGTCACATGAGGCATAGCAAGACTCTAACAGTCACAAGCATGACACCCAGAGGCAGAGGCATGATGGGACTTGTAGATTTGCAACAGCTGGAGGTCAGCTAATTGCATATCCTTGAACCACAAGGTAGTTGTGCATGCACGGTATGCTTTTAGTGTCAGCTATGGTGAACGAGGTGGAGAATGGGCATGTTATAGTACAGTGTGACTGCAGTAGCTGTCAAGGTGGGCATGAAGCTACATCCCGCTGGTGGCCAGCCACTTACCTGAAGTGTATGTGTGATGAGGAGGTGCTCCCCCTTACACCTGTCCACTGTCTATATACTTGGTCACTTCAACACCCATCTCTCAAAGGTCTAATACTTTATACAATGGGTCGCCTTTTTAAAGAGACGTTCCACCCCCCCCTCCAAAAATAAAGTGAGTAGCTACAAATACTGTGGTAATATACCTGCCCAGGCGTCCAGCGCCATCTTCACACGAGCCGATTCCTGAATCGACTCTCGGGTGCTAGAGTCGCCACCTTGGGTAAGGGAAACTTCACAGCCATGTTCCTACTGCCCATGCGTGAATTCGGGGGGAAAGGAGGAGAGGAGGAGAGGACCAAACTTCCGAGGAACTAGGTACCCACTCCCCCCAAAGGCAGACAAGTGAAGCTTCCCCTTTTGGATTGAGCTCCGCTTTAATTTTTGAGTATCAGTTTCCAAGGACATGACATACATTATTATTTCAAAGATCAATGAAGGTTCCTTCAGTATGTTTGCTAATGGTAATGGTTCTTTTAGAATAAACTCCTACCCCACCCCCTCACTCCCTTCAATAAATTGCCAAATTGCAAAACAGACTTCAGATTAAGGGGTTTGCAAACCCCAGACCAAGAGCAGAATCAGGAGCCAGGCCAGATGTCATACACGGTGGATCAGTCAATAGCAGGTCGGACGCATAGATAGGGGGGGTCCCTGCATTATGGGCCTCCACTGGCTGGATCGGAGGGGGCTCAGGTAAGGATTGGAGGGGGGGCTGCGAGCCTGTGCCACCTTTTTATTTTGCCGGTTTGGGACATGTTTTGCAGAAAACAGGCGCACTAATGAGCCAGGTGTGCACTTGGCTTATGTTAGAGGTGAGAGTAGAGGTCAGTGGCAAAAACCTTCCGAGGTGGTAAGTCTGTGCAAGGAAGCTGCTAGGAGCACGTTGCTCCGTACTGTCCATGCTAGGACAGTGAAAGGCCCGAGCCTGTAAGGATGTAGTAGCAGGGAGCTGCAGGAGAAACAGTCAGAGTGTCATGAATCGCCAGTAATACCTTCATGCCCTGTCTGTCTGCTTACCTGGTCTGTGTGTCAGCCTTGGGCTGCACTCTTACACCTGCATGGTTAAGTAATCTTCTATCAGCGTGGCTCCACCCTAGCCTCTACAGGATACACTATTTAACACTGTGCTGTCCAAGCCTGCCTTGTCCGAGCAATATTGTGTGTTTGGTTAACTGTCTCCTGCTTGCCGTGTGCTCTACGTCTGTTTCTGTTACCGATCTTGGCTTGTTCTTTGACTAGCCCTGCCTGCTTGTTACCCTGACCTCTGGTGTGTTCTCTGTTTATCCTTGTCTGTTAGTTGCCCCAACCTTTGGCTTATCTCCTGACTATCCCTTTGTTGTCCTGGGCTGCTGCTTCCTCTCTATCTTCCTGTAGCCTACCGTGAGCGTGAGCTGGGAGACCCTGGGGGCCACGACCTGGAGCCAGTTGCAGCGCAATCCATCCTCACCACTAGAGGCTCTGGTGAACACCTGCTGGCTCTTAGACTCTGCGCCCTGGGGAATCTTATGCTTTAGCTCCCAGTGGGATCTGTGTTGGTGCTCCAGTGGACCTGCTTTTCTGAACCACTCAGAGTTCCATCCACAGCAGTCAGTCATAGGGTCCACTACCATAGCGGTGCACTCCTGACCCCAACGATGTGCATCTGTCACCTGGCCTCAGGTGACCTGACAGTTTGCTTGGACCATGGACCTGGCTGATGTGCCGCTACCTGCCATTGACCAGCTGCAGGGAGTAGTCCACAGACTCGAGACACAGGAGTCTAATCAGACCCCAGTGATGCAATTCCTGCAAGGTTTGGCCACCCGCTTTGAACAGTTTCAGGCCTCATTTGGATCCCAAGTTCAACAACCTCAATCGTAGCCGGTGGTTGTACCTACTCCGCTTACGGTCCCTACCACAAATTCGTTGCATCTACCAGCTCCTTCTCATTTCTCTGGTGACTCCAAGGCCTGCAGGGGGTTCCTTAGTCAGTGCACCATCCATTTTGAGCTCCAGCCTCACAACTTTTCCTCTGATCAAGCAAGAGTAGCCTATATTGTTCTACCTCCTGACCAACGAGGCTTTGGCCTGGGCTGCCCCTCTGTGGGAGAGGAATGATCCAGTGGTCTCCAGCTTGTCTAACTTCCTGAAACTCTTCCAGAATATTTTCGAGGAACCAGGCCGTGTTTCTTCCACGGCCAGTACCCTTTTACTTTATCTTCGTCAAGAGTCTTCTTCGGTGGGACAGTATGCCCTTCACTTTTGCACTTTAACTGCTGAGCTGAGCTGGAATAATGAGGCCTTAGTTGCAACAATTTTACAAGGCCTCTCTGACAGAGTGAAGGATGAGTTGGCAGTAAGAACCATTCCCTCAGGTCTGGATGATGTCATCCCCGTCTGCAATCAGATCGATATTCGCTTCCAGGAGAGGACCCTAAAGAAAAGGCATCAGTACTCCATGGTTCTTAGCCAGCCCGAGCTCCCCTTTCCTCGATGTGTGAAGCATCCCTCGCCAGCTGTGGAACCTATGCAGCTGGACTGGACTAGGTTACCTCCTGAAGAGTGTGTCAGGCGCAGAACTCTGGGCTTGTGTTTCTACCGTGGGGGCAAAGGTCATTTTCAGGACACCTGCTTTCTCCGACCGAGAAACGCGGGTCTAATACATCTAGAAGGTGGCATATTGGACCCAGGAAAATCACCTTCATTGTCCCATCTCCTTCTCTTTGTGCTCCTCCATGTTGATGCTTCCCCTCATGCAGTCACGGCCTACCTGGATTCCGGAGCCGCTGGAAATTTCATGGACTCAGGAACTACGTCTTCCATGAAAATTCCTCTTTCACCTCTCACCTCTCCACTGGTGGTCTCGGCGATTGATGGTACTGTTCTTCCTTGGGGGCCCATCAGCTTCCAGACCTTCCCTGTCAAGATGTCTATAGGGGTACTTCACCAGGAGTGTATATCCTTTCTCGTGCTACCTAAAGCCTCAACCCCAATTGTATTGGGCCTTCCTTGGTTACTCCATTCTCCACACATTGATTGGACCATTGGGCAGATCCTGGCTTGGGGTCCCTCTTGTTTCTCATCCTACCTACTCAAGGTTACCCCAAAGGAGAGAATTCCTATGGCCACCACATCAGTATCTCCTGCTCTTCCTGCTGCATATAGTGAGTTTCTGGGATGTATTCTGCAGAAAAATAGGCTGAGGTACTTCCTCCTCACAGGCCTTTTGACTGTGCCATTGACCTTGTTCCCGGTAGAACCCTGCCCATGGGCCGGACCTATCCCTTGTCCATTCAGGCCATGTCTGAGTATGTTGCGGAGAATCTAAAGAGAGGGTTAATTCGGAAATCCTTATCCCCTACGGGAACAGGGCTATTTTTTGTAGCCAAGAAGGATGGGACCTTAAGACCCTGCATTGACTATCGAGGCTTAAATGCTCTGACAATCAAAAACTGATACCCCTTACCCTTAATACCGGTTCTGTTCAACAGATTGAAAGGCGCCTCCATTTTCACTAAGTTTGATCTCAGGGGGGCGTACAATCTGATCCAAATACAGAGGGGTGATAAATGGAAAATGGCATTTAACACTAGAGATGGGCATTATGAATACTTGGTTATGCTCTTTGGTCTGTGTAATGTCCCAGCTGTGTTCTATAACTTTGTCAACAAGACATTCAGGGATGTGCTTTATCAGTTTGTTGTCATGTATCTGGATGACATTCTCATCTTTTCGGAAAATCTGCTTGTTCACAAAAACCATGTCCGGATTGTACTTCAGCGCCTTAGAGAAAACAATCTGTATGCCAAGCTGGGGAAATGCTCTTTCGAATATTCCGAGGTTCTGTTTTTGGGATGCGTTGTCTCTATCTTGGGTCTTTGTATGGATCCTGAAAAGGTCTCGGCCATTACCAACTGGCCTCTTTCCGCAAGCCTCAAGGCCACGCAGCACTTTCTTGGGTTCACTAATTATTACAGGCAGTTCATTAGGAATTACTCTTCCATTGCTGCGCCTATTATCGCCTTGACCAAGAAGGGTGCGAATGCGAAGGAGTGGCCCCCTGAAGCTGTCTCTGCATTACATGACTTGAAACAGGCCTTTGTTTCTGGACCTTTGTTGAGGCGACCTAACCCTGGAGATCTATTTTTTATTGGAACTTAGAACAGAAATAAAACCAGAAAATCAATCAGCACAAACATATAACCTGACCTATAAAGCAGCTGTAACAATCAAGACCAATATATACAAATCCTGGATAGAAATGTACAAATAGAATGATGCAGCGCTAATAACATTTAATACTGAAATTCATATATATTATAAAATGCAGCCTTAAAAGACAATAGTCCAAACTCTGAGAGAAAAGTCCATGTACAAATGTAGAAACGGAAAAACAGGAACAGGGATTATGAAGGAAAAAATCCTCAGATGTGATTACTGTGCCTAGAAAGGGTTCTCAGCTGTGCATATTCGTGATTGTGATTGTACTCACAAAGCACGGATACTTTTTGCATAAACACTCACTTTATTAGGTCCACCTTGCTAGTAGCGGGTTGGACCCCCTTTATTAGGTCCCCCTTGCTAGTAGCGGGTTGGACCCCCTTTATTAGGTCCACCTTGCTAGAAGCGGGTTGCACCCCCTTTATTAGGTTTACCTTGCTAGTACCGGGCTGGACCCTCTTTATTAGGTCACCCTTGCTAGTAGCGAGTTGGACCCCCTTTGTTAGGTCCACCTTGCTAGTAGAGGGTTGGACCCCCATTATTAGGCCCCCCCTTGCTAGTAGCGGGTTGGACCCCCTTTATTAGGTCCCCCTTGCTAGTAGCGGGTTGGACCCACTTTATTAGGTCCCCCTTGCTGGTAGCGGGTTGAACCCCCTTTATTAGGTCCCCCTTGCTAGTACCGGACTGGACCCACTTTATTAGGTCCCCCTTGCTGGTAGCGGGTTGAACCCCCTTTATTAGGTCCTCCTTGCTAGTACCGGGCTGGACCCACTTTATTAGGTCCCCCTTGCTAGTAGCGGGTTGAACCCCCTTTATTAGGTGTACCTTGCTAGTACCGGGTTGGACCCCCTTTATTAGGTCCCCTTTGCTAGTAGCGAGTTGGACCCCCTTTATTAGGTCCACCTTGCTAGTAGAGGGTTGGACCCCCTTTATTAGGTCCCCCTTGCTAGTAGCTGGTTGGACCCCCTTTATTAGGTCCCCCTTGCTAGTAGCTGGTTGGACCCCCTTTATTAGGTCCCCCTTGCTAGTAGCGGGTTGGACCCCCTTTATTAGGTCCCCCTTGCTGGTAGCGGGTTGGACCCCCTTTATTAGGTCCCCCTTGCTAGTAGCAGGTTGGACCCACTTTATTAGGCCCCCCTTGCTAGTAGTGGGTGGACCCCCTTTATTAGGTCCACCTTGCTAGTAGCGTGTTGGACCCACTTTATTAGGTCCCCCTTGCTAGTAGCAAAGTAGACCCCCTTTATTAGGTCCCCCTTAGTAGCGGGTTGGACCCACTTTATTAGGTCCCCCTTGCTAGTAGCGGGTTGGACCCCCTTTATTAGGTTCCCCTTGGTCCTGACTGGCTTTGCACCCATCCCAGACTTCTCCATCCCAGTCCTCTCAGGCGTGCCTCCCAGTCCTCTTGACTGTGTGTCACTCACCAGCCCTCTTGGCTGTTCCTGTTCTCATGGAGACTCGCCCGGCAGTGTTCTTCTGCTGTCCTCCTTGCTCCCAGTGCCTCCTGGCCAGGACACCTCCGTGGGTTTAGGAAGTTCCCATCTGCACCTGAGCCCAGACCCAAGGTCACCCCCCTACCCAGAATGGGGAGCTCCCTCAAAGGCAACAACAGCCTAACACTCCATCTTCAGCCTTCTACACTATGTGTCACTCACCAGCCCTCTTGGCTGTTCCTGTTCTCCTGGAGACTCGCCCGGCAGTGTTCTCCCGCTGTCCTCCTTGCTCCCAGTGCCTCCTGGCCAGGACACCTCCGTGGGTTGAGGAAGGTCCCGTCCGCACCTGAGCCCAGGCCTAAGGTCACCCACCCTCCCCCTCAGATTGGGGAGCTGCCTCAAAGGCCATGACAGCCTAACACTCCATCTCCAGCTTCCAGCTGAACAACTCCTCCCCAGCTGGGCTGACCCAGAGTATTTGAGGGAGCCTGCCCTCTGCCCAACCCAAGCTGGGGATTGGTCAGGGCCCTCAGAATACTCCAGGCAGCTCCACCTTACTTCCCCTCCTGTCTTTCTAGAAGGTTCAAGCACATTCTAGAAATAGAGGGGAGGTCTCAGTGATGCTGCCTGTGAGTCATCCAGCTCTCCCTGGATCTCCGCCCAACCCAGGACAAAAACAGATAGGCTTGGCCACCAGCCACGCCTGCATACATTTACCTACACTGCACAAAACTCTAGCAACACAGTTAGAGGGTGCTACAATAATAAAAAAATGAAAAACCCAGTGGTGATCGAAAACCACCAAAAGAAAGTTTTGGTCTCAATTTGGATTCGTAAAAAAATTAATTGCACATGTCTACTTGTGGAAATATGCCGGGATTCAGTATACTGCCAGTAGGCATATGTGGTGCAAACTGATGGACATATGTCTCCCAAGTGGGATACTTCATTATACACAGCTGGTTCAGCTGGACATGCATAGGAAGTCAAGAGTGCTTATGCATATTGAATCAGGCTAGAAGCAGACTGCCAATTACAGGCGATCGACTCAATCAGATTTAAACAGGCTCAGGGATTCCCACAATGATGGTAGATCATCATATATATCGGGTTGAACCCATCTGACCCCTCCAACTGCCTCAATCAGACTATTTGGCTCCAAGATTTCCGCACCATGTTTGACAACTAAGTGGAAAAATTAAAAGAAGTCAGCAAGGTAAAGCGGGTATGCTGCTATCACATGTAGCAAAGCAAGTGCCCTACGTTCACACTCTTTTTTGTGGGTTTTTCCGTTTTTTCAGAAATGCACTTAACATGGTTTCCTATGGTGCACGTTCACATCTATGCGTTTATCAGGTGGTGTGTTTTTTTTTGTGGAAAGGGTCGGGGACTTTTTTCCCGCTGCCACCCAACACTATAACAACCAATGACATTCTAAGGCCAGGGCACACGGCATCATTCTTTGCTATGGTGATGATGGCCAGCTTGCTGACACCATGGCTAGCATGACTCTGAGCAGGTAGCATGCAGGGCCGTCCCTAACATTCTGGACAAGATGGAACCCTTGCCTCCTCCACAGCTGCTCCACCTCCTATCCTCTGCTGCACTGCTGGAGCCAAAAAGATGGAGCTCTGATGTGAAGAAGACACTGTATGATTGGGGGGGCTCTGTGATGGGGACTGTGTGATTGGGGGGCTCTGTGATGGGGACAGTGTGATTGGGGGGCTCTGTGGTGGAAGAACTGTGTGATTGGAGGGTTCTATTATGGGAAGCCTCTGATGTAAAGAGAGGACTCATTTATAAGGGCAAGTCTAATGTGATGTGGTGCCTCCATGTGTGGAGCAGGGGGGCTCTAATGTGAAGAGGGAGCCACTGATATGATGGGGGACCTCTGATATAAATGGAGCTCCCTAATGTGGTAGGGGGACCTCTGACAAGAAGGGGGACCTCTGAAGTGATGGGGGACCTCTGATGTGATGGAGGATGTCTGATATAACGGGGGGGCCTCTGATGTGACGTAGGACCTCTGATTTTATGGGAGACATCTGATGTGGAGGGGGGCCCCTGATGTGATGGAGGAACCTCTGATGTGGAGGAGGGACCTCTGATGTGGAGAGGGGACCTCTGATCTGATGGGGTAACATCTCATGCAAAGGGGGGACTTCTGATGTGATGGGGGAACCTCTGATGTGGTGGGGGGACCTCTGATGTGATGGTTGACCTTCGATGCTGAGGAGGGGCCTCTGATGTGATGGGGAAACCTCTGATACAAAGGGGAACCTCTGATGGGATGGGGGAACTCTGATGTGAGGGGGGACTTCTGATGTGATGGGGGAACCTCTGATGTGGTGGGGGGACCTCTGATGTGATAGGGGACCTCTGATGTGATGGTTGACCTCTGATGCTGAGGAGGGGCCTCTGATTTGCTGGGGAAACCTCTGATACAAAAGGGAACCTCTGATGGGATGGGGGAACCTCTGATGCGAAGGGGGGGAACTCTGATGTGAGGGGGGGCCTCCTTTGTGATGGAGGGACCTCTGATGTGGAGGGGGACTTCGGATGTGATGGGGGAGCCTCTGATGCAGAGGGGGGACCTCTGATGTGATGGGGGAACCTCTGATGTTGAAGGGGCCTCTGAGGTGATTGGGAGCCTCTGATGCGGGGGTGGGCTTCTGATGTGGTGGGGGGGACCTCTGATGTGGAAGGGGGACCTCTTATCTTATGGGGGAACCTCTTATGCGGAGGGGGAACTTCTGATGTGATGGGGGAGCCTTTGATGCAGAGGGGGGACCTCTAATGTGATGGGGGGTACCTCTGATGTGGAGGGGGCCTCTGATGTGATGGGAGAGCCTCTGATGTGGAGGGTGGGCTTCTGATGTGGTGGGGGGACCTCTCAAGTGATGAGGGACCTCTGATGTGATGGAGGGACCTCTGATGTGGAGAGTGGGCTTCTGATGTGGTGGGTGAGCCTCTCAAGTTATGAGGGACCTCTGATGTGGAGTGTGGGCTTTTGATTTGGTGGAGGGACCTCTGATATAATGGGAGAACCTCGGATGTGGAGGGGGGACCTCTAATGTGATGGGGGACCACTGATGTGATAGTTGACCTCTGATGGGGAGGAGGGACCTCCGATGTGATGGGGGAACCTCTGATGCAGAGGGAGAGCTCTGATGTGATGGAGGGTCCTCTAATGTGTTGGAGGGACATCTGATGAAACCTAAGGAGGGCTTCTGACATGAAGTTAATGTTTTCAAGGTGGTCGTGTGCATCGTCCCACATCTGTTTCCCATTGATAGGTAACATTTATAAATTTTACACAGTAGACGTCGGTGAATCTGGATTGTTCATACTTTTAAAGGGCGCTGTGAAAAAAGGTTGAGAAGCGCTGATCTATGGATTCTGGTTTACAGACAACTTTTTGATGGGTAGCTATAATCGTTGGCCTTGGGCCATTGTAGTTCTTTGCCTCTTATTACAATGTCCTTGTAGACAATGGTGGCATAAAGGAACAGGACCTTTCCAGGAACCGTTTGTAGCTCCAGTTCTGGTGGATGTGATAACATGTTTATAGAGGGCTGAGACTACAAACGATCGTTGTGATGTCTGCTTCTGACCTTCACGTTTTGTACAGATGCCAAATGTGACATTCATGGTTTGGCGGGAGCCGGCGGGCCTCATGAATTCCTCTCTATTGTTCAGTCTGATCTTGCATGCTTGTAGCCGGCCCTCCCTTCCATATGTGAACTTTGGACATCGTTCCTGTGCCGTGGATCACAGTTGCTGCATTGTTATTGGGGGTTTACTGAGTGACAAGGGGATTCCATTATTAATATTATTCTCTGTATTTTACTGTAAGATTTTTATATGTAACTTTTCTAATTAAAAAATACATCAAATCAGATCCCTTCTCCGTGTCATTCTTTATACATTCCAATCGAGGTGCTGC
This sequence comes from Aquarana catesbeiana, assembly GCF_042186555.1. Taxonomy (NCBI): domain Eukaryota; kingdom Metazoa; phylum Chordata; class Amphibia; order Anura; family Ranidae; genus Aquarana; species Aquarana catesbeiana. The sequence continues at coordinate 7,433,113 of NC_133331.1, forward strand.
TATTCTTTCTCCATTGGGAATGGAAAGACTGGGGGGCTGACCCAGTGGACCCAAGAACGGCTGTTACAGTCGTTTGTTCCACAGTAGAAGCGATCCATAGTGGCTCCAGTTCTGGATATCTGCAGATAGAAGGAACATTGTATCCAAGTCACCAAAAACAATATCCTTATTCTTCAAAAAAATTCCATACACATCCACTACGTTGTATCCCCCTCCCTTCCATTTGTTATGACGGAGCAGTGGACGTTAGTTGTGGTCATGTACACTCAGTGGTGGCTGGTGCTCAAAATTTTTGGGGGGGCACAAACAAACTGAAAAGTACTGAACCCCCCCCCATCAATTGCAGCCATTGTGCCCATCAAATGCAGCCACTGTGCCCATCATATGCAGCCACTGTGCCCATCATATGCAGCCACTGTGCTCATCAAATGCAGCCACTATGCCCATCATATGCAGCCAAGTGTGCCCATCATATGCAGCCAAGTGTGCCCATCATATTCAGCCATTGTGCCCATCATATGCAGCCACGTGTGCCCATCATATGCAGCAACGTGTGCCCATCATATGCAGCCACGTGTGCCCATCATATGTAACCACTTGTGCCCATCATATGCAGCCATTGTGCTCATCAAACGCAGCCACTGTGCCCATCAAATGCAGCCACTTGTGCCCATCATATGCAGCTACTGTGCCCACCGACCCCCCCACTTGCGGGGCTCACGGCTCTCGCGGCTCTGGCAGGACCCCCCCCCGCCGCGTGTGTGGCTCTGACAGAGGGGACTTACCGCAGCAGCTCCTCTCCCATGCACCAGAGCGGCAGCGACCTCCGCTCCAGCGTGTCTCCTCCGCTGAGTCCGCTCCTCTTCCTAAGCACCAGGCATCCAATAGGGTGGCCTGGCGCTTTGGCCAATCAGGAAACAGGTCTGATGCCCTGCCTCCTGATTGGTGGGGAGGAAGGTTAGTGTGAAAATAGCGAAAATTAATTCGCGATCATCACACAATTGGGTGGGGTCAGGGCGCACTCTCTGCACCCCGAGCCCACCCTATTTTGAAGCCTATTAGAGCCGCTGGCTCTAATCAGGTGCTTAAAAAAGTACCACCCCCTCCTGCCCCCGCCATAGGAATCCGTGCGTCCAGTGTCCTGAAAGGGGCCGGGCGCATGGATGGGGGGGGTGGGTGCCTGTGTGCCCACAGTGCACGGACCGCCACTGTGTACACTGCTCTATGTACACTACACTTTCCAGTCCAGGGATCTCTAAACTACGGCCTGCTACAAGATTTTATCCAATCCTCAGCTAATGTCACTAACATATCCTCAAGATGCTGCCTATGGTCTCCGCTTCTGAGGTAAGGGGAGACTCTGATTTGGACCCTGATGTAAGGGGAGACTCTGATGGAGACCCTGATATAAGGGGAGACTCTGATTGGGACCCTGATATAAGGGGAGACTCTGATGGAGACCCTGATATAAGGGGAGACTCTGATTGGGACCCTGATGTAAGGGGAGACTCTGATGGAGACCCTGATGTAAGGGGAGACTCTGATTTGGACCCTGATGTAAGGGGAGATTCTGATTGAGACCCTGATGTTAGGGGAGACTCTGATTGGGACCCTGATGTAAGGAGAGACTCTGATGGAGACCCTGATGTAAGGGGAGACTTTGATTGAGACCTTGATATAAGAGGAGACTCTGATTGGGACCCTGATGTAAGGGGAGATTCTGATTGAGACCCTGATGTTAGGGGAGACTCTGATTGGGACCCTGATGTAAGGAGAGACTCTGATGGAGACCCTGATGTAAGGGGAGACTTTGATTTGGACCCTGATGTAAGGGGAGACTCTGATGGAGACCCTGATGTTAGGGGAGACTCTGATTGGGATCCTGATGTAAGGAGAGACTCTGATGGAGACCCTGATGTAAGGGGAGACTTTGATTGAGACCTTGATATAAGAGGAGACTCTGATTGGGACCCTGATGTAAGGGGAGATTCTGATTGAGACCCTGATGTTAGGGGAGACTCTGATTGGGACCCTGATGTAAGGAGAGACTCTGATGGAGACCCTGATGTAAGGGGAGACTTTGATTGAGACCTTGATATAAGAGGAGACTCTGATTGGGACCCTGATGTAAGGGGAGACTCTGATTGGGACCCTGATGTAAGGGGAGACTCTGATTGGGACCCTGATGTAAGGGGAGACTCTGATGGAGACCCTGATGTAAGGGGAGACTCTGATTGACATCCTGATGTAAGGGGAGACTCTGATTGAGACCCTGATGTAAGGGGAGACTCTGATTGAGACCCTGATGTAATGGGAGGGACTCTGATGGAGACCCTGATGTAAGGGGAGACTCTGATTGGGACCCTGATGTAAGGGGAGACTCTGATTGAGACCCTGATGTAAGGGGAGACTCTGATTGACATCCTGATGTAAGGGGAGACTCTGATTGAGACCCTGATGTAAGGGGAGACTCTGATTGGGACCCTGATGTAAGGGGAGACTCTGATTGGGACCCTGATGTAAGGGGAGACTCTGATTGAGACCCTGATGTAAGGGGAGACTCTGATTGGGACCCAGGATGGATTAAATACCACCGAAAGCACCCACAGTCACCTCGTGGATAACACACATGGGGAACACCCTTGTTATGAAAAGATATATCTATCAACACAGGGGGAGCCCGGGTAGATTTGAAGGTTTTTGGTCACCATGGTTAGATATACACCAGGACTGAGCCCCAGGGAGTTGGTAATGTCCAGACTTCTACAATGCCCTACAGGATAATTATGCCACGTTTCTGACACAATGTAACGGTTGTATTAAATATATGAACAAGTTTTGATGACACAAGACCTTGATTAGTATGTATAATAATTCTTACATAGTTACATAGAAGGTGAGGTTGAAAAAAGACACAAGTCCATCAAGTCCAACCTATGTGTGTGATTATGTGTCAGTATTACACATAATGGCACATTGACGAACCTGAGAGGTAAATGTAGATTTTTGCAAGTGCAACGTATGTACATGGGAAGTTGTTGTCAGGGCTGGGCTCAGCCCTTCCTTCTCTGAGCTGGCCGCTCAGCTCTCGGCTAATTGCCAGCTCCTATCTCTCCACAGTCACTCACCTGTTGATGATATCCTGCTCGTCAGTCCTGCCTACTTAAGCCGTCCAGCCCAGATGATCTCTGCCTTCGCCTTGGTCACATCTCTAGAGACGCTGTCTTATGTTCCTGTTAAAGACTTGGCTTGGCTGACATTCCTTTTGGTCCAGATCCTGCTTGTTGTTCTATTACGCTCATCTCTGGCTCCCTGACGTTTTGGCTTGTCTGACTATCTGTTCCGGTTCCTGAACTCTGGCTATGTTTTGACTATGTTTACCTTTTTTTATTATTATTAAACAAGTGAGATTTAACTGTACTTCTGTCTCAGTCTGATTCATGGTTTCTGACAGTTGTTTACATATGTTTAATAAAACATTTTTTGATTAATAAAAAAAAATACCACCAAAAGAAAGCTCTAGTTGTGTAAACAAAATGCTAAAAATGTCATACGGTGCTTCCTGATGATGGCCCTTTGGTTGGCTGAAACGCGTCGAGGCTAGTTCGCACACTTCCGTCCGCAGCCAACCTCCGAGTGGAACCGCGGCAGCGGTCAACCATCTACTGTGGGCCGATTTCCCTTAAAATAATCACCTGCTATTCACACCGGGTGCAAGGACGTAGGCACCCCTACATGTGAGTGTATCATATTGTTTTTACCAATAAATCTTCTCAAACGGGTATTGCGCAATGAGGTTTCTTCTTTATTCCTATCCATATTTATGAGGCATATCAACTTCAAGCACCGCCAGCAACGGAGATCTCCAGGGGTCTTCCCACACGCTTGTTTGACCATACCAGCGATATGTAGGTCAACACAGAGGGGTGAGTGTACATCTATGTGGGGCACCCAGTCTGAGCACCAAGGAGCACAGGTATTTTTTTGAGCATGAGCACTTGTCAACACCACTCTGTTGGGACTGTCACATTGCAATTTACCATATATACTCGAGTATAAGCCGAGTTTTTCAGCACATTTTTTTGTGCTGAAAATGCCCCCCTCGGCTTATACTCGAGTCAAGCACTTTTCTGCAGCAGAGAATGACATTTTCTGAACCGACTTGGGGCCACTTGGTGCTAGGAACCCCAAATTTGGTGTGCAAACCCAGTGGAACTAGCACTACAACATAGTGGTTCCTAGCACCAAGTGGCCCCGAGATACGGGGGCCCCAAAGTTAGTTCGGAAAATGTCACACACTTTTCTGCAGCAGAGAATGACATTTTCCAAATAGACTTTGGGGCCCCTTATCTCTGGGCCACTTGGTGCTAGGAACCCCAGCTTTGGATATGTAGTACTAGTTCCATGGGTTTGCACACCAAATTTGGAGTTCCTAGTACCAAGTAGCCCCGAGATACAGGGCCCCAAAGTAGGTCAACTGTCTCCATCTGCAGCAATGTCATTTCGGGACCACTTGGGTCCAGAGACCCCAAATTTTGGCTGCAGCTAGGGGGCATCTAGGAGCCCTTAACTACCAAGTTTGAAGTTCGGGGGACCTATGGCTGCAAATGGGCACAGTGAGGCTGCAAATGGGCACAGTGAGGCTGCAAATGGGCACAGTGAGGCTGCAAATGGGCATTGTTGACCCTCTTTTCCACTTACAGTAGCTGCGCATTTCTCACCCCAGGCTTATACTCCAGTCAATAAGTTTTCCCATTTTTTGTGGTAAAATTAGGTGCCTCGGCTTATATTCGGGTCGGCTTATACTCGAGTATATACGGTAGATAACATATATTATTGCCTTATATCACAGTGAATTGGTCCTTTTTATACAGTGTAGCATGACCGCGCAATTGTCATTCAAAATGCGACAGCGCTGAATGCTGAAAATTGGCCTGGGCAGGAAGGGGATGAAAGTGCCCAGTATCTTCGCATAGAGAGACACGGGCAAAACACAGACAAAGCTGACATGCAGAATTACCGGGATCAGGTAAGTTTTAATCAGGTCAATCCTTTCCCTGTAAGAGAGTCTCCAATCCTTCCAGCTGGCAGCCTTGGCATCGGCATCTTGTAGTCTGCAGTGCTGAAGTGTAACCACCTATGTACTGTAGGACAGGATCAGTGGCGGCTGGTGCTCAAAATTTTTGGGGGGGCGCAAACAAACTGAAAAATTCTGGGAAAAAAACATCAATTGCAGCCTCACTGTGCCCATCAATTGCAGCCACTGTGTCCATCAACTGCAGCCACTGTGCCCATCAAATGCAGCCACTGTGACATCAAACGCAGCCACTGTGACATCAAACGCAGCCACTGTGCCCATCATTTGCAGCCACTGTGCCCATCAAATGCAACCACCGTGCTTATCAATTGCAGCCACTGTGCCCATCAAACGCAGCCACTGTGCCCATCAAATGCAGCCACTGTGACATCAAACGCAGCCACTGTGCCCATCATTTGCAGCCACTGTGCCCATCAAATGCAACCACTGTGCCCATCAATAGCAGCCACTGTGCCCATCAAATGCAGCCACTGTGCCATCAAACGCAGCCACTGTGCCCATCAAATGCAGCCACTGTGACATCAAACGCAGCCACTGTGCCCATCATTTGCAGCCACTGTGCCCATCAAATGCAACCACTGTGCCCATCAAATGCAGCCACTGTGCCATCAAACGCAGCCACTGTGCCATCAAATGCAGCTGGTATGCCCTTCAAATGCAGCCACTGTGCCCATCAAACGCAGCCACTGTGCCCTTCAAAAGCAGCCACTGTGCCATCAAACGCAGCCGCTGTGCCATCAAACGCAGCCACTGTGCCATCAAACGCAGCCACTCTGCCGATCAAACGCAGCCACTGTGCCATAAAAAGCAGCCACTGTGCCCATCAAATAGTGCCACTGTGACCCCCCCGCCCGCTCGCCGTCTGCCCGGCACTTACCCTGTCTCGGTGGCTGCCTGTAGCACCTGCCGTTTCAGCCAATCAGGTGACAGGTAACAGACCCGTGCACCTGATCGGCTGAGAGACGGTTCAGTGTTAGGAAAGCGAATATTCATTTGCTGTTCTAACACAGCTGTGTGAATGCTCTGCGCTCGCAGTTCACCTTTTTTGAAGCCTATTAGAGCCCAGGAAGAGTACACACATTGTAGTGCACACAAACACCATATAATCCCCAATTTTATGATAAGATATAAAAAGATGATGTGACGTCATTTAATCAGATACCCAACATGGTAAGATTTACAAATGAGCCCAGCTGTGAAATGATGACAAACTGCAGAGCCCAAATGTCTCCATAGACAAGGCCTTAAATACCTTTACAGGTTATCAGTTTAGAGTTAAAGTGATGATCCCTCTATATATATATTACACTCCATAATCTCTCTCTCTATATATATTCCACTCCATAATCTCTCTATATATTCCACTCCATAATCTCTCTATATATATATATTACACTCCATAATCTCTCTCTCTATATATATTCCACTCCATAATCTCTCTCTCTCTCTATATATATTACACTCTATGATCTCTCTGCACTATCAGTGTCAGGCTGTCAGCTCTCTGATCTCTCTCTACATATCACACTCTATAGTCTCTGGCCTCTCTACATATCACACTCTATAGTCTCTGGCCTCTCTATATATCACACTCTATAGTCTCTGGCCTCTCTATATATCACACTCTATGATCTCTGGCCTCTCTATATATCACACTCTATGATCTCTGGCCTCTCTATATATCACACTCTATGATCTCTCTGTGTATTTCCTCCTCCAAACACACAGCGAGAAGTCTCCGCCCACCTCAGGAGGAATATTCAAACCCACCAATGGCCATGGCCCTCTATATGAGTGTCCGCCAATGAGCGAGAGGAGGTGGGCGGGGCGGATGGTGTGGCGGAGGATTTGAAGTGGTGATGGCAGCGGAGGGGAGGATGGAGTGTGAGCGGTGAGTGATGATCGGATCCATTGTATACATTGTACGGGGAGCGGATCCATTCTGTTTGCTGGTCTCTGTAGTCCCATGAATGGCCGCACATCGGAGCTCCGTCTGATCTCACCGATCAATAGATAGATATATATATGGGGGAGGGGATATATAGATTGGAGGGGGGGAGGGGTTTATAAAAAAGTTGTTTACTTTTTGCAGCAATGTACTGAATATCAGCAATAATAATATCCCCCCCCTGTCTGCAGAGTATTGCAGCTCCATCACTGGGGGGTAATTCTCCTCCCCTGCAGACTCCCCCCCTCCCCCCCCCCCCCCCCCCGGTCTATATGGGGGGTGCAGACTGAGGTCCATGGACTATAAATCTGTCTACACCCTCCAGGCGCTTCCCCCTATTTGCCCAAATGGGTGATTCCCCCCCCCCCCCCCCCCCCGCCGGCTGATCTCTGGGTGTTGGGTAGTTTGTTGCTGCAAATGTCATATAAATACCTCTGTCTGATGTCTATTGCAGCTTAAAGGGGGTGGTAAAAATGCAGTTCCAGAGAGTCCCCCCCTCCCCTTACATCATCAGGGTCCCCCCCTCCCCTCCCCTTACATCATCAGGGTCCCCCCCTCCCCTCCCCTTACATCATCAGGGTCCCCCGCTTAGTCCCCCCCCACATCATCAGGGTCCCCAGCTTAGTCCCCCCCTCCCTTTACATCATCAGGGTCCCCAGCAGAGTTGCTCCCCCCCTACATCATCAGGGTCCCCAGCAGAGTTGCTCCCCCCCTACATCATCAGGGTCCCCAGCTTAGTCCCCCCCCCTCCCCTTACATCATCAGGGTCCCCAGCAGAGTTCCCCCTCCCCTTACATCATCAGGGTCCCCAGCAGAGTTCCCCCTCCCCTTACATCATCAGGGTCCCCAGCAGAGTTCCCCCTCCCCTTACATCATCAGGGTCCCCAGCAGAGTTCCCCCTCCCCTTACATCATCAGGTCCCCAGCAGAGTTGCTCCCCCCCTACATCATCAGGGTCCCCAGCTTAGTCCCCCCCCCTCCCCCTTACATCATCAGGGTCCCCCGCTTAGTCCCCCCTCCCCTCCCCTTACATCAGGCTCCCCTGCTTAGTCCCCCCCCACATCATCAGGGTCCCCAGCTTAGTCCCCCCCTCCCCTTACATCATCAGGGTCCCCAGCAGAGTTCCCCCTCCCCTTACATCATCAGGGTCCCCAGCAGAGTTCCCCCTCCCTTACATCATCAGGGTCCCAGCAGAGTTGCTCCCCCCCTACATCATCAGGGTCCCCAGCTTAGTCCCCCCCCCTCCCCTTACATCATCAGGGTCCCCCGCTTAGTCCCCCCTCCCCTCCCCTTACATCAGGCTCCCCTGCTTAGTCCCCCCCCACATCATCAGGGTCCCCAGCTTAGTCCCCCCCTCCCCTTACATCATCAGGGTCCCCAGCAGAGTTGCTCCCCCCCCCCCTACATCATCAGGGTCCCCAGCAGAGTTCCCCCCTCCCCTCACATCATCAGGGTCCCCCAGCTTAGTCCCCCCCTCCCCTCCCCTTACATCATCAGGGTCCCCAGCAGAGTTCCCCCCCCTCCCCTTACATCATCAGGGTCCCCAGCAGAGTTACCCCCCTCCCCTCTCCTTACATCACCAGGGTCCCCAGCTTAGTCCCCCCCCTCCCCCTTACATCATCAGGGTCCCCAGCAGAGTTGCTCCCCCCCTACATCATCAGGGTCCCCAGCTTAGTCCCCCCCCCTCCCCTTACATCATCAGGGTCCCCAGCAGAGTTCCCTCCCCTCCCCTTACATCATCAGGGTCCCCAGCTTAGTCCCCCCCCCCTCCCCTTACATCATCAGGGTCCCCAGCAGAGTTCCCCTCCCCTTACATCATCAGGGTCCCCAGCAGAGTTCCCCCTCCCCTTACATCATCAGGGTCCCCAGCAGAGTTGCTCCCCCCTACATCATCAGGGTCCCCAGCTTAGTCCCCCCCTCCCCTTACATCATCAGGGTCCCCAGCAGAGTTGCTCCCCCCACCCTACATCATCAGGGTCCCCAGCAGAGTTCCCCCCTCCCCTCACATCATCAGGGTCCCCAGCTTAGTCCCCCCCCTCCCCTCCCCTTACATCATCAGGGTCCCCAGCAGAGTTCCCCCCCCCCTCCCCTTACATCATCAGGGTCCCCAGCAGAGTTACCCCCTCCCCTCTCCTTACATCACCAGGGTCCCCAGCTTAGTCCCCCCCTCCCCTTACATCATCAGGGTCCCCAGCAGAGTTGCTCCCCCCCTACATCATCAGGGTCCCCAGCTTAGTCCCCCCCCCTCCCCTTACATCATCAGGGTCCCCAGCAGAGTTCCCTCCCCTCCCCTTACTCATCAGGGTCCCCAGCTTAGTCCCCCCCCTCCCCTCCCCTTACATCATCAGGGTCCCCAGCAGAGTTCCCCCTCCCCTTACATCATCAGGGTCCCCAGCAGAGTTGCTCCCCCCCTACTATCATCAGGGTCCCCAGCTTAGTCCCCCCCCTCCCCTTACATCATCAGGTCCCCCCCTCCCCTTACATCATCAGGGTCCCCCGCTTAGTCCCCCCTCCCCTCCCCTTACATCAGGCTCCCCCGCTTAGTCCCCCCCCACATCATCAGGGTCCCCAGCTTAGTCCCCCCCCTCCCTTACATCATCAGGGTCCCCAGCAGAGTTGCTCCCCCCCTACATCATCAGGGTCCCCAGCAGAGTTCCCCCCTCCCCTCCCCTTACATCATCAGGGTCCCCAGCAGAGTTCCCCCCCTCCCCTTACATCATCAGGGTCCCCAGCAGAGTTCCCCCCCTCCCCTTACATCATCAGGGTCCCCAGCAGAGTTACCCCCTCCCCTCTCCTTACATCATCAGGGTCCCAGCTTAGTCCCTCCCCTCCCCTTACATCATCAGGGTCCCCACAGAGTTGCTCCCCCCCTACATCATCAGGGTCCCCAGCCTTAGTCCCCCCCCCTCCCCTTACATCATCAGGGTCCCCAGCAGAGTTCCCCCCCTCCCCTCCCCTTACATCATCAGGGTCCCCAGCTTAGTCCCCCCCCCTCCCCTTACATCATCAGGGGTCCCCAGCAGAGTTCCCCCCCTCCCCTCCCCTTACATCATCAGGGTCCCCAGCTTAGTCCCCCCTCCCCTCCCCTTGCATCAGGGTCCCCAGCAGAGTTGCTCCCCCCCTACATCATCAGGGTCCCCAGCTTAGTCCCCCCCCCTCCCCTTACATCATCAGGGTCCCCCAGCAGAGTTCCCTCCCCTCCCCTTACATCACCAGGGTCCCCAGCTTAGTCCCCCCCCCCTCCCCTTACATCATCAGGGTCCCCAGCAGAGTGCCCCCTCCCCTTACATCATCAGGGTCCCCAGCAGAGTTGCTCCCCCCTACATCATCAGGGTCCCCAGCTTAGTCCCCCCCCTCCCCTTACATCAGGGTCCTCAGCAGAGTTCCCCCCTCCCCTCCCCTTACATCAGGGTCCCCAGCAGAGTTACCCCCTCCCTCTCCTTACATCATCAGGGTCCCCAGCTTAGTCCCCCCCTCCCCTTACATCATCAGGGTCCCCAGCAGAGTTCCCCCTCCCCTTACATCATCAGGGTCCCCAGCAGAGTGCTCCCCCCCCTACATCATCAGGGTCCCCAGCTTAGTCCCCCCCTCCCCTTACATCATCAGGGTCCCCAGCAGAGTTCCCCCCCCCTCCCCCCTTACATCATCAGGGTCCCCAGCCTAGTCCCCTCCCCTTACATCATCAGGGTCCCCAGCTTAGTTCCCCCCCCTCCCCCTTACATCAGGGTCCTCAGCAGAGTTCCCCCCCTCCCCTTACATCATCAGGGTCCCCCCCAGCTTAGTTCCCCCCCCTCCCCTTACATCAGGGTCCTCAGCAGAGTCCCCCCCTCCCCTTACATCATCAGGCTCCCCAGAAGTGTCATTCCCCCCCCCCCCTCACATCAGCAGTGTCCCTCCCCTTAAATCTTCAGAGTCCCCAGCATTGTCCCCCCACATCATCAGGGTCCCTAGCAGAGTCCCCTCCCCCCTTACATCATCGGGGCCCCCTGCAGCATCCCCCCCCCTTTACATCAACCGGGTCCCCAGCAGAGCCGCCCGCCCCACCCCTTTACATCATCAGGGTCCCCAGCAGAGTAGTTCCCACACCCCGCCCCCCTTACATCAGGGCCCCCGACAGTCCCACCCCCACCCTTACACAGGGTCCCCAGCAGAGTCCTACCCACCCCTCACATCATCAGGGTCCCCAGCAATCCCCCCCCCCCCCCACTTACATCATCAGGGTCCCCAGCAATGTCCCCCCCCTTACATCATCAGGATCCCAGCAGAGTCCTACCCCCCTCACATCATCAGGGTCCCCAGCAATGTCCCCCCCCCCCCTCACATCAGGGTCCCCAGCAGAGTCCCCTCCCCCCCTTACATCATCGGGGCCCCCTGCAGCTACCCCCCCCTTTACATCAACCGGGTCCCCAGCAGAGCCGCCCCACCCCTTTACATCATCAGGGTCCCCAGCAGAGTAGTTCCCACAACCCCCCCTTACATCAGGGCCCCCGACAGGGTCCCACCCCCCCCCTTACATCAGGGTCCCCAGCAGAGTCCTACCCCCCCTCACATCATCAGGGTCCCCAGCAATGTCGTCCCCCCCCCCCCCCCTTACATCATCAGGGTCCCCAACAGAGTCCTACCCCCCCTCACATCATTAAGGTCCAGCAGAGTCGCCCCCCCCCCATTACATCATCAGGGTCCCCAGCAGAGTCGTCCCCCCCCCCCCCCCCCTCCCCTTACATCAGGGTCCCCAGCAGAGTTGCTCCCCCCCCTACATTATTAGGGTCCCCAGCAGTGTCATTTCCCCCCCCCCCCACATCATCTGGGTCCTCAGTAGAGTTGCCCCCCCCCCCACACATCATCACGGTACCCAGCAGTGTCCCTCCCCTTAAATCTTCAGGGTCCCCAGCATTGTCCCCCTACATCATCAGGGTCCCTAGCAGAGTCCCCTCCCCCCTTACATCATCGGGGCCCCCTGCTGCACCCCCCCCTTTACATCAACCGGGTCCCAAGCAGAGCCGCCCCACCCCTTTACATCATCAGGGTCCCCAGCAGAGTAGTTCCCACACCCCCACTTACATCAGGGTCCCCAGCAGAGTCCTACCCCCCCCCCCCCCCCACATCATCAGGGTCCCCAGCAATGTCTCCCCCCCCCCCCCCCCCCCCACATCATCAGGGTCCCCATAAAAGTCTCTGCTCCCCCCTCTTACATCAGGGTCCTCATCAGAGTCTACCCCCTCCCTCCCCTTATATTGGGGTCCCCTTCAGTCCCCCCTTCCTCCCTGTTACAGCTGCTGACCCAAGATGTGAGCCAGATGTGGCCCCCCGGCCATAGTTTGGAGATCCCTAAACGATATCTGATATCTCCATTACAGGAGCGGCTCTTGTGTTTGCCGAGTCCCCTTCTAATCGTCATGGAGAACGTTGTTGGTCTACATAGGGACTTGAAATGGACTTTTATCGGGGAAGAGGCGGGGGGGGGGGGGTGGCCATGGCACAGGGGTGACCACCAGTGTTCATTTAGTAGACAAAAATATTTTTGTAGACTAAAATATGACTAAAAATAAAATTTTTGGTCCATAAGAACGCTGCAGACTGTCCTCCCAAATTGTACTCATGGGGGGGGGGGGGTCAGACGGGGGACATTCCATCTATCAGAAATAAATGGCAAAGGCTGCATAGGGGCCGACAACGCAAGACAAATGAGAGGGGCGTGTCTTCACTTGGCACAGCATGGGGCCGACAACGCAAGACAAATGAGAGGGGCGTGTCTTCACTTGGCACAGCATGGGGCCGACAGCGCAAGACAAATTAGAGGGGCGTGTCTTCACTTGGCACAGCATGGGGCCGACAATGCAATATGGAGAGGGGCGGTGGGGGGGTATCTTCACTTTGGCAGAACACAGGGCTGACAACGGAAACCAGAGGGGGGGATGTAGGGGCGTGTCTTCCCTTGGCATAGCGCAGGGTCGGCAATGCAATCTAAAGAGGAGGGTCTGCAGGGGCTTGTTTTTACTTGGCCCAATGGAAAACTGACAACACAGGTCAAAGGAGGGGGGCTGTAGGGGCGTGTCTTTACTTGCCACAACACAAGCCAGAGGGGAGGGGCGTGTCTTTACCTGGCACAACACAGGATTGACAACGCAAGGTGGAGGAGAAGGGCGTGTTTTACTTGGCATAGCATGGGGCTGACCATGAAAGCCAGAGGGGAGGGGCATGACTTTGCTTGGCACAGCATGAGGCCGACGCCTTCACTTGGAAGAGCATAGGGGCCAACAACAAAAGCCAGAGGGGGAGAGGATGTGGAGGGGGGGGGGTCTTCACTTGGCAGAACACAGAACCAAAAACGCAAGCTGGAGGGGAGGGGGCGTGTCTTCGCTTGGCACAGCACAGAGCCGACAACGGAATATGGAGATGGGCGGTGGGGGGGGCGTGTCTTCATTTGGCAGAACGCAGGGCCAACAAGGCAAGCCAAAGGGGAGGGGCGTGTCTTTACCTGGCACAACACAGGATTGACAACGCAAGGTGGAGGAGAAGGGCGTGTTTTTACTTGGCATAGCATGGGGCTGACCATGAAAGCCAGAGGGGAGGGGCATGACTTTGCTTGGCACAGCATGAGGCCGACGCCTTCACTTGGAAGAGCATAGGGGCCAACAACAAAAGTCAGAGGGGGAGAGGATGTGTGTGTGTGGGGGGGGTCTTCACTTGGCAGAACACAGAACCAAAAACGCAAGCTGGAGGGGAGGGGGCGTGTCTTCGCTTGGCACAGCACAGAGCCGACAACGGAATATGGAGATGGGCGGTGGGGGGGCGTGTCTTCATTTGGCAGAACGCAGGGCCAACAAGGCAAGCCAAAGGGGAGGGGCCGTGTCTTTACCTGGCACAACACAGGATTGACAACGCAAGGTGGAGGAGAAGGGCGTGTTTTTACTTGGCATAGCATGGGGCTGACCATGAAAGCCAGAGGGGAGGGGCATGACTTTGCTTGGCACAGCATGAGGCCGACGCCTTCACTTGGAAGAGCATAGGGGCCAACAACAAAAGTCAGAGGGGGAGAGGATGTGTGTGGGGGGGGGGTCTTCACTTGGCAGAACACAGAACCAACAACGCAAGCTGGAGGGGAGGGGGCGTGTCTTCGCATGGCACAGCACAGAGCCCACAACGGAATATGGAGATGGGCGGTGGAGGGGGCGTGTCTTCATTTGGCAGAACGCAGAGGACCAACAAGGCAAGCCAAAGGGGAGGGCGTGTTTTTACTTGGCACAACATGGGACCGACAATGCAAGTCAAAGAGGAGGGGCGTGTCTTTACTTGGCACAACACGGTGCTGACAACGCAAGCCTAGAGGGAGGGGGCGTGTCTTCAAGATTTTTTTTTTTTTTTAATTTATTTTTCCAAGCACCCCTGTTTTGTCAGATTAGGCGACCCGTCAAATTTTGTAATGGAAGTGACGTTCCCTCACGGTCGTCATGGTACACCAGTATATGCATGTTTTATCTTTCATGAACCTAATACATTTTCCAATTTGTACACCAGTTTACCTCATTACAAGTACGCACTTCATTTAAAGTCCCACCCTTGTTGCTTTCCCCACTTTGATTAGTGCAGGGATGGAAACACGTGACCTTTCCAGGCCACGGTTTCATTTAAAGTGGAGGGCCACCCTGAAAAAAATTGCACCAAAAATCCTAAAAAAAAAAAAAAATTTTATACTTACTTGAACCCTTGTTGCTAGGCAGTCTTCCTAATCTGCCTGGTCCTATTCCGCGGCGTGTTCTGCTCCTCGGTGAGAGGCCCCGTTGCCTTCTGGGAACTGTGTGCGTTCCCAGAAAACCACGGGGCCATTCACAGATCGCCACGCCGCTCGCGCTTGCGCAGTAGAAAACTGGCAGTGAAGCCGCAAGGCTCCACTTCCTGTTTCCCTTACCTAGGATGGCGGTGCCGGGACCCGAGGGACGGGTTGGCCTCGGGTGGCCAACATCGCGGCCAGCCCAGTTCAGGTAAGTACTTATTAAAGTCAGCAGCTACAGTGTTTGTAGCTGCTGACTTTAAAAACATTTTTTAGCTGGCCGGAATCCCGCTTTAAAGTCCTGAGGGATGGAAATAGTTTGGCCTTACCAGTCCACAATTTCATGCAAAGTCCCTACATTTCCTTCTTCCTTTTATCATTTCTTTTGGTGGTATTTGATCATCTCTGCGGTTTTTAATTTTTGCGCTGTAAACAAAAGAAGAGCGACAATTTTGAAAAAAAAAAACACAATTTTTTACTTTTTTACTATAATAAATATCCTAATTAAAAAAAAATATATATATATTTTTAGGCCGATATGTATTCTTCTACATATTTTTGGTAAAAAAAAAATCGCAATAAGCGTAAATTTATTGGTTTACGCAAAAGTTATAGCGTCTACAAAATAGGGGATAATTTTATGGCATTTTTTATTTATTACTAATTTTTTTTTTTTTTCTAGTAATGGCGGCGATCTGCGTTTTTTTTTTTTTTTTTTTTTTTTTTTTTTTTTTTTTTTGTGACTGCGACTAGGGCTGGGGAAAAAAATTAATTTAAATTTTGAATCAGGTTGAGAGGTCAAATCGATTCAAAATTTAGCCAAATCGATTTTTTTTTTTTTTTTTTTTTTTTAGATTTTTTTTCCCTGCCAGTGACATTTATACAGTAATCAGTGCATTTGTATAGCACTGATCGCTGTATAAACGTGAATGGACCCAAAATGGTGTCAAGTGTCCGATATGTCCGCTGCAATGTCGCAGTTAGGGCTGGGAGATTTACTTTAAAAAAAACTCGATTCACGATTCGAGTTTTCCTTTTTTTTGGGCACTGCGCCGTCCTGAGGCGCTGCGGGCAGGAGCCTTTAGGTGAGGCCTAGTCCGAGGCCGGACGCTGCGGACTAGGCCGAAGCTGCGGCCTCGCCTAAAAACTCATCCCCGCTGCGCCTCAGAACCGGCGCGGTGCCCAAAAAAAAGGAAAACTCGAATCGTGAATCGAGTTTTTTTTAAAGAAAAGCTCCCAGCCCTAACTGCGACATTGCAGCGGACATATCGGACACTTGACACCATTTTGGGTCCATTCACGTTTATACAGCGATCAGTGCTATAAAAATGCACTGATTACTGTATAAATGTCACTGGCAGGGAAGGGGTTAACAGTAGGGTGGCGATCAAGGGGTTAACTGTGTTACCTAGGAGTGATTCTAACTGTAGGGGGAGGGGACTCACAAGGGGAGGAGACTGATCGGTGTTCCTCTGTACTGGGAACACACGATCGGTCTCCTCTCCTCTGACAGGACCGTGGATCTGTGTGTTTCCACACAGATCCACGGTCCTGCTCTGTTCGTGGGTGCCCGTCGGACATCGCGGCCGCCGGGCACACGCATCAGTTCCCGAGTGACGCGGGGGCGTGCGCCCCCCAGATGGCCGGGAAGCCTAGGAAGTAGTATGACGCCCGCCCAGGATTGAAGATCCCTCCTGCGGACGTCATAAGATAATGGGGCGGGATGAGAAGTGGTTAAGGAGCACAATACGATGATACTTGAACAAAAAAGAGCTGCATGGTCAAGTTGCCAGAAAGAAGCCTTTACTGCACAAGTTCCACAAAAAAGCCCGGGTACAATATGCCCAACAACACCTTGACTTCCCTCATTGGCTCTTTTGTGGCATTGGCGCAGTAAAGGCTTCCTTTTGGCAGCTCAACCATGCAGCTCTTTTTTTGTTCAAGTATTGATTGATTGTGCTCCTTAAAAACAACCCACACCGTCTTTTTGGAGAGCAACCTGTATTTCTCCTGAGGTTACCTGTGGGCAGGGGCGTTGTAGGTCTACAAAAGATCTGGGGCTAAAGCCATAGCAGTGTAGTAAAGAAAGTCATATGCTTGAGTGTGTGTATATCCCCAGGGAGCCCCCCACTTACATCGGGGTCCCCAGAGAGCCTCCCCTCCCCTTGGGGACTCCTGCAGAGACTCGGGGCTATAGCCCCAAAAGCCACCCCCTAGCAACGCCACTGCCTGTGGAGGGGGGGGGTTTCTTTGTATCCCGGGCAATTCTTCCGC